>NC_139017.1:40077687-40405018 GCF_964374135.1 Grampus griseus | reverse complement strand
TCTTTTTAATTTGCTCACTCAGTCCTGAATAACTTTTCAGAGGGCTCCAGACACTGCAGTGTGACAGCCAAACCAAGGCGCATTGGATGCGATGGAATTGCTCTACAAGCAACCTTGCCAAAGGCCCTTTTCGATGCACAAAGCTGGCTCTATCTTTGTATATTGAGGGGGCTAAATCAATGTTAAATGCTTGGCTCTTTTCACAGGACAATGACCAGGACCTAAGCTGCGTCCTTCCTTTTTGATTGACACTTGAAACGCAGCACGGGAATCAGCCAGAGGCGCTGCTACAAGCTGAACCCTCTGCTGGGATAACCACTGGTGACATCTGCAGAAAGGCCGACAAAAGGCAGTTGAAAGCTGTGTTTGTTGCTTTCCCCCCTCAGATCTCCTGGCTTTCATGGAGCTCCTTACTTGCTTTAATATTATGATTCAGCACCTGGCTTTTTTGAACCTTGCTTTAAACTTCAAAAGGCGAGGTGGTATTAACAAACATGAAACGAAAAAGTGGCGGTAGTTTGATTTACTGTTGTCGTCTTATCAAGGGTTTTTTTGTCACCAGCTGCCACTTTCTGTCATCTTTGGAACCATTATCATTTCTCTAAAATCTAAAAGACTCCACTTAATAACAGCTTTGAATACAGGCAGGATCAGTAACATACACAGTTCTGGGCATGACAGGACCATCAAATGAAAAGAAAGATGTTGCCAAAAAAAACAAAAAACCCCACAAAAACCCAAACCAGGCAAATAAGAACCGTAGTACTTTCTAGTGACCTTGATTTCAGAATTAAACAAATCAAATGCAATTCTATTGTCCCTTTTGAATCCCATTGTCGAGTTTCCTTGAGAAGTTCCTTTTTGTTATTAGGGTTTAGTGGAGGGGAAAAAACCTCAGGCCGCAACAAGGCTTAGCCACTCCACATGGAAGAGGAAGCTCTGCTGTCATGAAAGGGCTGTCTGACCTCTGCCAGTGTCACCGCTCAGCTAATTACCATCTCACTTTCACTGACTTTCTAATATTTGGGGCACCCACTTGATGCTGACAGCCAGACCAACATTGTAAACTGACCAAGGGGGAGATCACTCCATGTTCTGCTCTTTCCTGAGGCCCTGAGGACAGACAGCTCTGAACTTTCCAACTGAACCCTCGGGACCTAATGGGACCCTAAGTGTAAGTGTTAAAGCTGGGTTCCCCCAGAGTAAGCCCACTGATCAATCCTGCTTTCTGCTTGGAACCTCAGAGACACGAAATCAGTCAGAGCCTCAGAGGAGCTACAGTCCAGTAGTTTTGATCCTCCTGAGGACCTTTGTAAAAATGTTGACACCTCCCTGAGCTCCTTCCCACATCATCTGAATCCAGAATGCAGAAAAAGTTCTCTGGGTGATTCTCATTTCCAAAGAGGGTTGAGAATCAGCATTGACAGATGAGGCTTCTTAGCATCAGGGCTCATAAATCGCTTGCTTAAGGTTGCACAGAAGTATGCGGCAGAGCCAGCCTGACACGGAGTGGTGGGAGCACCGAACAGTGCTTATCCCTCTGTGGTAGACCTCTCGATGAAACCCGGACCATGAGAACTGGGTGGCGCTGGTCTAGTGAGCGTTGGGCTGAGCACTGGCTCCCCAAAATGCAAGTGACAGTCATGCAGATTCCTGCTCGTGCCTCACTCTCCCCATCGGCTTCCCCATCCTAAGTCAGCATAACTCTTCATGAACTTTCTGATACCATTTAGTGATGGGTTTCTCTCCTCCTCCTTCCTTCCTCCCCTCTTAAGGCCTTGAGATAATTAAGCATGGAGGAAATCATTGCTGATCCCTGACACATTCCATGGAAGTAAAAACTATGAGGAAGGTGAAGCTGTTCATTTAGATGTTATCATGTTCCTTTAGATGTTTCATGTGTGGCTTGATTGGATACGCCACCTCCTTGAAACCAGTCAAATATATTTGACCATCTGTTTCTCTTTTATGATCTAGTAGCCCAAACTTGCTCCTTTATTAGGTACGTATTGTCAGGTATAGCATCAAAAATCCAATGCGTTATAACTCTTTTGACAAAGGCAGTTATGTTAAATTAGCCATATGGGTGATGATCAAATAGCTTGGGGTCTCAACCCAGGGACCCTAAGTGGTCTGTCTCCAGTCGGAAAAAGGGGGTGTCTCCTGGAAACCCCACAGGCCTTTGAAATAAAAACGCAGGGGAGTAAGTCTGAAAATGGAGAGTATCTTTGGAGCTGTCAGTGGATCTGTTACTGAAATACTGACACTATGACAACTCTATAAAACAGGAAAATAAACCCCAAACAAAATCATGAACTCTTCTAGCCCCACAGATCAGGACTATTTTGATGATATAAAACAATGCAGTGATGGAAGATAATTTTATCTCCATGCCAACTCTAAGCAAGGGATAGTGGTGGCCTGAAGGGCTGGATTAAGAAAGATTCTGGGCTTGGATGTAAAGTTTTCATGAATGATTAGCAACATCTGCCATGTTTTGAGGTACATATACATATGTAACTTCAAGACCTGGCAAAGTAGCTAAAACAAGTTTTGGAATCATCCATGAGTTTATAGCCTAGTTCTGTCACTTACTAGCTATGTGAATTTGGACAAATTGCTTAGATTTAGTTTTCTTATCTGGAAAATGGGCATAATACCTCATTCTGTGTTTTGAGACTTGAATGACACAGTAACGGCAAAGCCATCATCACACTGGATGCTATACGCAGTAGGTGCCAAATAAAATTGAAGCTCTTCTTATTACTGTGGAGGGAACAAATCCTGCATTTCAGTCTCTGTGGAATCTCTGTGGAGAGGCAACACAAGTAATTGGGATCATTCTCTAAGGGATGAGACCAAAGGACTTTGAGCCATGAAAATATTTGTACCCTTTACTCCACTTTAGTCCAACAATTAAAAGAGGAAGAAAGGAAGGGAAGGGAAGGAAAGGAAAGGAAATGAAAAGGAAGAAAGGAAGGAGAGTAGGAGTGAGGGAAGAAGGGAGGGAGAAAAAAAAATTCACCAATGAAATAGAAGATTGGCAGAGATAGCAGGGAGTTGGTGGGGAAAACTAGGACTCGGACAAAGTATCAAAAATTCTGAAGTGTAATAAGGTCTATTTTTTGAAATTTGTTTGTTGTTGTTTTGGGGTTTTTTTGTTTGTTTGTTTTACCATAGCACCAGCGTTCAAATCTATAACAAAATTGTTCTCTTTTAGAGGAAAAGATGATTCTCTCTCTCCCCGCACCTCTTAAACCACACTTCATAGTTGTTCTCTTTTGTTAATATACGGTTCCTTATCTCCAAGCTTCACACTGCTAAAGGGACACCTGGAGATGAAATTCTGTTACAGTACAGTGAGTAGGGACCCTCTGACTAGGACTCAGAAGACACAGACATCATCTCCTGCTCTGCCACACTGGCCAGGTGTCCTTGGATGAAGTCTCATAGCAATTCTGAGATTCCATTTCTTCTCTTGTAATGTGGAAATAAGACATATCGCTTGCTAACTTTAAAGGGTCATTTTGAGAAGGGTAAGGAGATAAGAATATGCACGAAACACTTTTGTCATCTGTGTATTTGATGCACGTGTGAAGGGATGATGATGCCAGTCCAGCCTTTGCATAGATGGATCCACCTTCTTCTTCATTGTCTCCATGCTTCCCTCCTCCCACAGCCCTCTGAAATACCTCCCAATTCTTCCTCCTTAGTGACTGGAATTTTAATTGGACTTAGTAATACATTCCTTTGAATAACCAAATTACCATCTTCAGACTTCCTGTCAAAGAAGCCTACAGTCCTATATGAAGTGAGGCACTTACTTAGAATTAGGCTAGACAGTGGATTTTTTGAGAAACCGGAATGAACAGGCCAGGAGGCAGGATGGGGAGAAAAGAGAGTGAAAATTAGTTTGGCACAACACTTAAGAGGCAGACTGACTAAGGCTGCTGTCGCAGCTCCATTACTTGGTAGCTGCGCGCACTTGGGCAAGTTGCTCAATCTCTGTTGACTTGTGTTTCCTCATCTGTCTAATTTATTCATTCATGAGCATTATTGTCCACTCCGTGTCAGGCCCTGCTCTAGGTAATTAGAGAGTCAGACTCCTTACCTTTATGAAGCTTGCATTCTACCAGGGAAGATAGAATACAAACAGAGAAACCTGGTTAAAGCAAGCATTAAGAAAAAATAGTGAAAGCTACCATAAAAATAACTACATCAGGATAAAAAGAGCATGAGAAGGGGGGATAGGGAAGGAAAGGAAAGCTCTCTGAGGACGTAACATTTTACCTAAATGTTAATGAAGAGATGGTGTGAGCCAGGGGAAAGTCTGAAAGAAGAATATGCAAGGGAGAGAAAATAACAATGCAAAGTCTTCCTTATACTTATGGAACAATGAGGAAGCTTGTAAGAAATGGGCAGTTTTGCAATAGATAGTAAAAGTGGAGTTGACAATGCTTGTTGCTGGATTAGATGTGGGGATGAGGGAAGGGGAGGAGTAAGATGACTCTGGGGGGTTGGTTTAAGAGCAAGGTGAAAGAGGAAGATGGGATTTAGTGGGGGACAGGGGCAAGAGTTCTGCTTTAGACATAATAAATTTGTAACGTTTTTGTAAACTTTAGAAAACCTGACAAATGGAGATCATAAGAGTACCTACGTACTGGTGTTTGAGATAATCATGGAAAGGGCCTAGAAGCGGATCTGTTATGGAGCAAGTGCTCAACAAATTGTACTTATAAGGAACAATGGACAGAAGTGTCAGATGAAGTTGTGGGGCAGGGGTGGTCCTTGTACAGTCAGGAAACTAGACAATGATGACAGTGTTGTGGCCAGAGCACCAGCAGAAGGGAATCGAGTTTAGGTAGGAGAAGCAAGAGGGGACTAAAGACATTAAATGCCTCACAATTCTGCATTCAATCCACCCTACGTTACATGGCATGGAGAAAAACAGAGGGGCTATTTACAAGGGGCTACCAGATCAAATGGTCCATTCTGTAAAAAAAAAAATTGGTTTCTATTTTCTTTTTGAGTTGAACGACTGAATTATGAAGACATTGCTTTGGTCCAGTAGGTAGAAATGATGTGTAGTGACCACCAAACTTTCCCTCACTTGATGCTGCAGATGTAGCCTAGGAAATGTGCTCGTTCTAAACAAAAATAAAATGCATTTTACCAAAAGAGAAATGGTTTCTGTTCCTCTGTGGTATAGTAAGTCTATGCCAAAGATTTCATTTACCAACTAGGCCTATCAAACCAACAACTTCAGAAGCTATTGTTTACCATCTACTTAGATGAATATCAATAAGTCTACTAGAAAGTTTTGCTAAACTTGACCTATTTCCTACTGTGCATTTCTTTTGAGTTTGAAAACATCAAAGCAAACCAAAACCAGAGCCACAGAAATTCCATTCCTCCCCCTGATTCCCTTCCCACAACCCTGTGCACACACTTATGAGTCATGCAGCAGCTGTGATGGAAAAGAGAACTACAGGAAACTTAGAGTTAATTGTGCCAAATGGCTACAGATTCTCAGAAGAGGGAAATTCTGGTCCCTCACCTGACACCACAGAGATGGCCCAAGCTACAAAGTCTCTCTTACACTCCTGGGTCTGACCCCCTAAACAATCTGCTATGGAAACTTCTGAGTTGTTGGATACAGGTATGCTGGTCTCGGTTGGACAATTGAGATGTGTGTATTTGAATGATAGAGTTGTACAGACAACCTTGAAATTTTCTATTCTCCATGCATAAATATATAGACTCATAGGTAAATTTCCTTTTTGGAGGGGGTGGGTAGATGTTAAAACTTCTGTCAAATGACTTGTTGGAGGTGAAGGGGAAGAAAATAGCAGGGGTTGACCACACATCCCTATAGAAATCTGGGAGCCTGAGCTTAACCAGTGTCCTTTGGGAGAGTCACATGACCAGTGAGAAGGAACCATGGGGAGGGAGGTAAAAGAATAATGGAGAGAAAAATGTAGAATTCAGCTGAACTAATTTACTTGAGAAAAGAAGATTTGAATTTAGTTAATAGCAATTGTGAATTTTTTTCCCTTCTGTTGCACGTGAGTGATTAATTATGTCCCTCTTCCCTTCTAGACTGTAAGAGACAAACAGGGGAGGAACTGAATATTGTTCAGTCATCCATCTCCAGCACCTAGGATAGTACCTGGCACATTCCGATCTGACGTGAAATATTTGTTAAATTATTGAAAATGTTTGTGTGCATAGGCACAGCCTCTGAAAGAGTTTAGTATTAAAGAATTCTAGGGAAGTAAGCCTGAGCTGTTTCATGAACTGCCAAGGTAACTCAGATTGAACCCTGTGCCTGGGTTTAACAGCTGTAACTCAGGTGACCCTTCTTGACGAGTAACTATGTCATCATGGGAGCACATAGTTCGCTATGCCTGTTCGGCCCTTCTTAATCATAGACAAATTTGTTCACAAATCGCAGAAGCTTTGGAAAACCATCCTGACCCAGGTGAGGGGATGAAAACACTTCCCTTGAAACAATAAGGCATTCTGTCATGTCTATTTGATAGTGCAGTGTGACTGATTGCTTGGTTAAGTCTATATCTACTAAAAAAGTGACAAGAAAACAGTGACAAGAAAAATGAGAAAAACATTCAGGGTAGTGCTTTCACAAATGTGTCTAATGCCATCCACATTAGCCTCCCACACCATTCCCTATTGGACACTTTTGAACAAGTCAAACTTGATAGGCTTTTGTTACTTGTGCCTATTAAATGAAAGTGTCTTTGTTCAAGGTCAGAAAAAATCATTTTCTCTTAAATGAACAACTTTTGATGATCTGTAATGTGAAAGGAACGTGATAGTATGGATAATGCAAAGCATAATAACCTAAAAGCTCTGGAATGAGTCCCTTCTTTGGGCAAATAGTCTAATCACTTTCCCTTGGGGTACAGAGCAAAGGAGTGGAGGAGGTTTTCTTAAAAGGGGTGAATTGGCCCAGCAGTCCAAAGTCATCACAGCTAACTTACATAATAGTGAACCCACAAGTGGATGATGGAGGGAGGTAGAGTGGGATTGGGTGTGGTTACAAAGCACATTCCAAATTGGCTTATCCTGAGTTCCTATTCAGCTCAGATGCAGAGTTCTAAATATTTACTTCAGCTTTTAATCCATCCCATGGTCATTTGATCAGGTGAGTGATCTTTACCTTGACAGAGTGTGTGATCAATGGTATCTATGACTTTCTCTCCATCATCATTAGTGAGCAAGGTTTAGGGAGGTGGAGTAGAGGCCTGACAGAGAAGACAAAGTTCTTTTCTTAAGGAATATACAGTCAGAAAAGAACATGCTATGGTGAACTACAGATACTTTGTGTGCAACAGGAAATGCTAAGTTTAGAAGAGTTGTCCGTTGTAACCTCAGCTAAAAAGCAGAGGAAGGACTCCATGACTATTTTAAGAGGGAAAGAGAGAGAGAGAATATATGTTTTGCTATAACATCCACTATCCAGTGTTTATCCATGAAACACAAACACCCTGCCATCCAGAGAACAGAGCAGCAGCTGCGAAGATTGGCTTCTGAGTCACTTTCACTGAAGGGGAACTATTTGTACAAGTTCAAAGGCAACAAAGACCTTGACAATCATCTGCCTTAGTGAATGTCAAGACATAAGATGACATCAGTGTATACTGGTAAACCTGAGGAAGATTTCCTATTTGGAATAGGGAACCTCTGGGGATAAACAAAGCTTTATTCCTTCTTTTAACTAGTGGCTTCATCCAAGAATGTCTCTGACCCATGACCCTTGATGATATATCATCCATCTAATTTAGCAAATTGTGAGCTCTCCAGAGAGAGATGTGGTTTCTGTAATAATTATAAGGTGGTAAAATGTCTTATTAAAGTGGCAAGTGGCTTTTCAGACAAAAGAAAGAGAGTGGCTTCTATATGAAAACAAACTAGAAAAGATTAGGACCCCTCAGTTGGAAAAATCAAGGCCTTGGGGAGCCATGGTAGTAAATCTATAAAATATAAACATCTGGAATAGGATAATATCACACCTATTCAGGAATTCCAGGAAGACATGGTTCATTGTCCTGCACAGAAGCATGAAGCAGCTTTTTCAGGACACATAAAAAGAAAATGGCTAAATGAAAGCTAGAACTTGAAATTCCAAGAAATGATGTGGGCTGAAAATATAAAGCGATAGGAAAAAAAGTTTTAAAAACTCTTATAAAATCTTGTTTAAAAGGAAGTTTGAGTAGTCAGTCTTATGTTCTCCACCTGTAAGGCAGGATGTTGGGCAGAAATGTGATACAGTCTTTGCTAACAAACTCATTGTATTCCAGACACCAACAAAACAGTGTCAAAAATTTGTATTAAATTTCACAAATATGCGCATGTAGTCCACTGTGTTAAGTACTATTTCTAAAGACTCATTACTCCGTTCTAATGGAAGAAATTTCTTCTCTTCTTATGGGAATTTCAACAGGAAGCTGATCCACTCAGTAATGAAAAGATAAGAATGCAAAAGCAACAAGATGGGAAGTAGAGGGGAAGAAAGGGGTAAGTGTTAGGGATCCCTACTGTCCTACTTTATCTGGAAATAATAGTATGACCTTATGTTTACATAGTATTTCACTTTTACAAATTGCTCTATGATTATACCTTACTCTAGCTTCATCACGTTTCTATCAGGCTTGAAGGCAGACATATAACCTCATTAAACAGATGAGGAATCAGACCAAGAACAGCTAGTTAAGCTCAAGGTCACCTAATGAATGAGTGGTCAAGTGAGGTCTAGGTCTCCACTTGCCCATTGATGTTACTTGCCTACCTCTGCTGGCCACCTCTGACTTTAATATTTCCCTGTGCCCAGGATCCAGATGGCTCTGCTCTCCTGTAACTGCACTTAGTATGCCGTGTTCTAGTGAAGGGCGGTGGCATTTTGATGAACCTCTGAGATGCGTTGAAGCCGTTAGGAACAGTTGAGAGATCACAGATCAGATCACCTGTTTTGGCCACTAACTCTTCAATTCCCCAACACTGTGCCCCTGGCCCTCCCACCCTTTCCTCCTGCTCTACCTCCCATGGTGCATCTCAAAGAACATTCACACGCACAAAAGAGAATCACAGAGCTGTATGAAGAAGGCTTAGGCAAGTCCAAAACTCCAGGCTATGTCACCGTTTTGAACACGCACTTTTGATAGTCTCTCCAGTTTAATAGGAAGAGTGAGATTTAGAACCAAACGAAGCCAGGTGAACATAGCACTGGAGCTCAAAATGAGTATGGTCCTTCTCTCTATTTCTTCTCTTCCTGTCGGTCACTGTCACCTGGTCTATAGGCAGGCCAGCTCTCATCTCAGCTGGCCAGCTCTACCTGAAGTATATGGAAGTCTGACAAAAACCCAGGTTAAGGCTTCAAATGCGAGTTTACCTTCCTGCAAACTCTCCCTCCCTTTAAATGGGGACATTTGTTTAAGCCCAACCCTTCTTTCAAGTGAATAGAGAGGCTGTGGACTCTTATTTGGAGTCCAAGAAAGAGCTGATATTGCATGGACTCAGATTCTGGAATTTTCTCTCCCAGAATCACATGGGTGGCATAAATATAATTAAAATCGAATGTGAACGCATAGCACTCCTCGAGGAGAAAGAGACAAAGTCCAGATTTTCATCCTGTAAAGCAATCCCTTTAACCTATGGAGAGTCTGAAAAAGCAGAATTTTCACAGCATCTCAGAGGTTCATTTGGGACTGACTTATCCAAGGGAACCTTCCCCCAACCTCCTCCATCCCCTTCCCGGCTGCTTCCTCCTAACTCAGGCACTCCTGACATTTATTTGTGCATCTTGGACGGACAGCCACCCCTTGTGTCTGACCAGGCAGCACTCTTATCATGACACATTTAATGGATTTGGCTGTCATTTTATAGATGGGGAAAAGAGCAAAAACAATAGCACATAAAGAAACAGAGTTCACAGTTTTCCCCAGAGAGCAGGTGGGATCCAACAAGGACCCTCTTCCCCATATGATCTCTCTCTCCTCCAAAAGATACCAAATTCCCGATCTCTGCGTCTGGAATTACAGGTTCAGTCGTGGGATTGGTGAGCCTTTTTGAATGGCTTGCCTAAGGTGGTAATTTTTTAACCCACGGTAGCTGAAGTAAGTATAGACCTGAGCTGGCTCTGGCCTCCTTCCTTCTCCTCCCTTCAGCCCCATGTCCCCACTTAGATGAAAACACTTTGCATATAAACAAACTCCTCTCAAAGACACCTCAACCTTGACATTTCTTTCTCCTTTTTCGAAACTTGCTTCCTTTTAAAACACCCAGTGCTCTGCCATGCTCCCACGTGAGGCCCAATTATCAGAATAATAATTAACAGGTTCTCATTATTTAGGATCAAACAATGCCCCCCTAATGAAGCCAAGAATAGCCAATGTGATCCCTTAAAATGGGGTGTGAGTTTTCCTTACACCTTGGGGCGTCTAATCCACTGAAACCATTAGGCACTGAGCTGCCCATAACAGCCTGGATAACATTGAGTCAAGGACAGTTAATGGATGCCAGAGCACAGACCAAAGTGCTCCAAGCATGTCAGTCAAGACTAACCGGAGGCAAAAACATCAAAATGCAGGTTGGAGTTTTGACATTCCTGCAGGCTCTGAACGCCTCGCCAGTAAATTTTTAAAGTCAATATCCCCCTTATGCTCATGAACACTCTTCCGTCTGATGAGTAGGACTAATGTGGATCTGATTGAACTGTGACTGAAGCAAGACTTTAAAGGCAGCTTTGAATGTGTGGGGGGCAGAGAGGGCTTTTGTGTGTGTGTTTTGTATGTGTGTGTGTTTTCTTTTTCTTTTTTCCAGAAATGTCTGTGATAATAATGAAGACAGTGTACACAGATTATCACAGGCTGTGTCTTTCGACTTCAAGGTTATGTGATTAGAAAATTAGAAAAACGACGAGATTAGAAAAACCGCAGAACATTTTGAAAGAAAGCTTTTTTTCTTTTTTTTTACAAATTATCTGTGTGCTGGATTTACACAGAATCTAATAGATGGATCTTCTAATGTTTGGAAATGGATAAATGCAACAATGCAAATAGGAAGAACGGGCTTTGGAGCCGATTCCTGGCAGAAGTTCAAAACCCATATTAAGTATTCTAATTCTCTTAACGCCTGTTACTTATATTTTTTTTAAAATTGCCGTGTACAGACATAAAACAAAATATAACCGTTTGGTAAATAAAAAGGTAAAAATAACAACGAGGTTGTTGTTTCTCACAAGGCAAGAATTTCCCCCAGATTTGGAATAAAGCCTTCACCTCCCTGCCCTTTCTCTTCTCAGAGCTGAGAGCAATAGTTAGAAAGACACGTGGCAGGAAGTCCGAGCAGAATTGGGTTTGGGTGGTGGTCAGCGTCCTGCAGGTGGTAGCTCAAGGTATGATAGCAGTTTGGGAACTCCAGGTCACAGCTTTACTCAGCTTTCTTATGAGGGGGAAAATAAAATTTTGCTGTGTCAAAACCCAAACTGGTCTAAATAAAAACTGCATTTAAAAAATCCTTCCCCCGCCTTTTTCTTCCTGCCTGATGACAATGGTGTATTTCTGAAATATATAAGCAGATGGCTCTGTCAGCAAAAAGGCAGGCTGAAAGACTGTCAGAGGCTAAGCTGTGTCTGATGACACATTTTTAGGGTGATTTCGGCACCTAAAAGAGGGCAAAGGAGTGTTTTGTCTGAGGAGAATAGATTTAGAAGTCTCTAAAGCATCCATGTCCATATGTAAAGGCATAAGTGATAGCCAAGTCATAGGTATCTTTAAACTATTTAATTGAAACGTTTGAGTAGGTAGCATCCTGAAATTCTTACGAGTCAACTCCTTGTCACCTGATTTTGACTTCCCAGATGTTAAAATATAAATAGGCTAGAAATGCACTTCTAGATCAGACTTGGATCTTCCAGACCTCTGATGGTGATGATGGCAAGTTTTGGGAATGAAAGACATCACACTTAAAGTTTAAGAATGCCCCCTAAAGCACACATGCTGTCCTTAGTACCTGATTTTTTAAAAAAAATTTTAAATCTATTACTTGGAAAATTATTTAAAATTTTGAAATTCTTTGATATTCAACTCCATGTATATATATATGTACAAGCATGACATGGAGATATGGCGGGTTCAGTTCCAGACCACCACAATAAAACAATTATTGTAATAAATCGGTCACAGGATTTTTTGCTTTCCCAGTGCATATAAAAGATATGTTTACACTATACTGTAGTCTATTAAGTGTGCAATAGCATTATGTCTAAAAAACAATGTATACATCTTAATTTAAAAGTAATTTATTGCTAAAAAATGCAAACCATTATCTGAGCTTTCAGAGAGTCACAATCTTTTTGCTGGTGGAGGGTCTCACCTTGATGGTGGTGGTTGCTGAAAGTTGGGGAGATTGTGGCAATTTCTTAAAATGAGACAACAATGAAATTTACTGCAACAATTGATTCTTCCTTTCACAATCATTTTGTCTTTAGCATGCAGTGGGGTTAGGTAACATTTTACCCCCAGTAGAACTTCTTTCAAAATAAGAGTCAATCCTCTCAAACTCTGATGCTGCTTTATCATCTAAGTGTATGTAATATTCTCAATCCTTTGTTGTCATTTCAACAGTCTTCACAGCATCTTCACCAGGAGTAGATTCCATCTCAAGAAACCACTTTCTTTGCTCAACCATAAGAAGGAACCCCTCATCTGTTCAAGTTTTATCATGAGATTGCAGCAATTCAGTTGCATCTTCAGGCTCCACTTCTAATTCTAGTTCTCCTGGTATTTTGACTATATCTGCAGTTATTTCCTTCACTGAAGTCTTGAACCCCTCGAAGTCATCCATGAGGGTTGGAATCAACTTCTCCCAAACTTGTGCTAGTGTTGATATTTTGACCTCTTCCCATGAATCACCAATGCTCTTCATGGCATCTAGAATGGTGAGTCCTTTCCAGAAGGTTTTCAATCGACTGCATATTGGATGTTGTATTAACAAGCATGAAAACACTAATCTTGTACATTGCCATCGGAGCTCTTGGGTACCCAGATGCATTGTTAATGAGCAGTAATATTTTGAAAGGCATCTTCTTCTCTGAATAGCAGGTCTCAATAGTGTGCTTAAAGCATTCAGTAAACCATATTGTAAAAAGGTGTATTGTCATCCAGGCTGTGTTTTTCCATTTATAGAGTACAGGCAGAGCAAATTTAGTGTAATGCTTAAGGGCCCCAGCATTTTCAGAATGGTAAATGAGCATTGGCTTCAACTTCAGGTCACCAGCTGCATTAGCTCCTAACAAGAGAGTCAAAGTCTGTCCTTTGTAGCTTTGAAGCCAGATATTGACTTCTCCTCTCCAACTATGAAAGTCCTAGATGGCATCTTCTTCCAATAGAAGGCTACTTCCTTCATCTATATTGAAAATCTAAAATCTGTTCTTTAGTGTAGCCATCTTTATTAATGATCTTTGCTAGATCTTCTGGATAACCTGCTGCAGCTTCTACATCAGCATTTACTGCTTCCCCTGGTTCTTTTATGTTATGGAGACAGCTTCTTTCCTAAAACTTTATGAACCAACCTCTCCTAGCTTCAAACTTTTTTTTCTGCAACTTCCTCACATCTCTCAGTATTCATAGAATTGAAGAGAATTAGGGCCTTGCTCTGGATTAGTCTTTGGCTTAAGAGAATGTTGTGGCTGGTTTGATCTTCTATCCAGATTGCTGAAAATTTCTCCGTATCAGCAATAAAGCTGTTTCACTTTCTTATCATTCGTGTGTTCACTGAAGTAGCACTTTTTATTTCCTTCAAGAACTTTTTCTTTGCATCCACAACTTGGCTAACTGTTTGGCACAAGAGGCCTGGCTTTCGGCCTGTCTTGGCTTTCAACATGCCTTCCTCAACTAAGCTTAATCATTCCTAACTTTTGATTTAAAGTGAGAGATGTGTGGCTCTTTCTTTCACTTAAACACTTAGAGGCCCTTGTAAGGTTATTAATTGGCCTAATTTCAATACTGTTGTGTCTCAGGGAATAGAAAGGCCTGAGGGGAGGGAGAGAGATGGGGGAATGACCCGTCGGTGGAGCAGTCAGAACACACACATTTAGTAAGTTCACTCCCTTATATGAGTGCAGTTCATGGCACCCCAAAACAATTACAATAGTAACATCAAAGATCACTGATTTCAGACCACCATAACAAATCTACGAATAATGAAAAGTTTGAAATATTGCAAGAATTACAAGAGCACCAATAGGCTTGCTCGACACAGGGTTGCCACAAACCTTCAATTTGTAAAAAACACAATATCTGTGACTTACAATAAAGCAAAGTGCAATAAAATGAGTTACGCCTGTATATTAAGAAAGATTCTGAGACTGTGTGTGTCTATATTCATTGGTATGTGTTTATCATTCTGAGTTTAGACCTAAGTGCCCTTGGTTTCTGAATCTGTTTAAACCTCAGAACACAAGAAAGGCTGTAAAGGATTACAAGGCAGTTGACTTTGTTGGGAAATATAGATGTTAATTTCATATTAGGCACCTAGAGCTCTCTGGAGAGAAGTCCTCTGCCAATCTAATGAATAAATAAAATACGAATAAAGCTTCACACTCAAGTCTGTATGCCCCAGGGAGATAGTCTCTTGGAATTCAGTAATCAAGATGCCTGGAATTCTGTGCTGGACCAGTCAGGGAGACCGGGCTGCATCAGTGCCCAGATTCTCAGGGCCTAACAGTAGCAAAGCTGGCCCCAAAGAAAGCAAATAATTAAGCAGGTCATTAGGAAGCCTATAAAAGTACGGATGTGCAGCTACGCCCTGCCGTTAACTTCAAAAGGTGACCAAAAGGCAGAGATTCTTTGCAGCAGAGGAAAAAGCAATGGAAAAAGTGAAGTCTCATGACACCTAAGGGCTTACTCGGGTAGGAGTTCATTCCATAAAAATCCAGTTGAGCCCAAGCAGACCAGTGGCTTCTTCATTTGCTTGGTCTGTGCTCTCAGAATCCACCCAGGGTTAGGCTGTGCTTGAGGTCTGCTCTGCTCCATAACTATAGTAGGGCTAGAGGTGGACAGGGCTCCCCCAACGAGGCCAGCAGACCTGGGAGTCCCAGAGCTTGCCCTTCAGCCTTGGCTGGGACAAAGCTGTGAAGTGTGCCTCTCTGTTTCCTTCCTTTAGGGCCCTTCCCACTTACATGCTTAGTGACCTCTGATTGCCCAGGGTCTGTCTTGTTTGGGCAGGGGTTGAGATAGGATTAAACTCACTCATACTCAAATGTAAATGACCTAACTATCCTATTTAGGCTCACTCAAAATTTCAACAGTCCTCCAGAAAGAGGACAATATTTAGTGATGGAATTTTAGGCACTGTGACCCTTATGTGGAGGACAATGTTTTAGACTTCTGCTTCTTCTGGTTCCCAAATCATATTTCCCATTCAAGAAAGGTGAGGCCATGCCTCTTTGCCCTAATGGAATGCAGACCCATAGCTCCAGGTCAGTGCCACAGTCTCTGGGCTCCTATGTTCTGAGCTTAAAATGGACTCCTATGGTTGGACCGGAGCATACTGGTCCCAGGACATCCTCTAGTTCCTCCCAATTCTAATCTGACCCCAAATAGTTTGGAGATGCCGAAAAAGAGTGTGAAATGCCAATAATAGCGAATGAATTTGGTTGGGGTAAGGCTACTCTTAAGTGTTCATTTGGGAAAGTAGCCAGAATATTTTCATTAATTCTTCCTTCCCCTCTGTCCGCCCTCCTGCCATCCACTGGAAATAACATTTCACTGGGTAGTTGTTCATTTTTAGAAGACCTGCGTTCCTTTACTAAATTTGTTTATCTAGTGGAGCCCTGATGTGATGTAATTTTGGGAAAGGACAACACTGAGTTGGTGTAATTATTTCTTAATATTTAAAAGCTCCCTTGGTTAATGTGTTTTTGGGAACAAGCTGTTAAATCATTAGGGATGGAGTTTTGCAGCCTTTTTCTAAGCAGCAGCTACTGCTGACTTGAGCTGTTGGGCTTAAAGACCACCCCGGCCTGAGCTCCCCATTAGCGTGCTGGTAATGGAAAGATCAGCACCTAACAGGCCTGTTTACTAAAACTCTACTTGATGGATGTGATCATAATTGAAAATTTTTATTTAAAAAAGAAAACTAAGGGAAGTTTTCTTGTCAAACTTTATGGTGTTCCCTAGGAGCCGAAGGAAAGAGAAGAAACTTCTGGAAGCTGGAAGCCACAGGTGACTTAAGAACTCCTTCAGCTGTGCTTATTTATTGCAAAGAAGTAAGTGATGGCGCTGAGAGCAGCTTGAGATAGAACAGGATAAAAATGATCTGTTGTGGTGCCAGAGAAGAGAAACAGGACTAAAGTATGATAGACACAGTGAGGGAAGCTTCAGCTCCATTTGAGGATGAATTTTCCTATGGACACGATTCCCAACTGACAGAGAGGTGCCCTTGCGATAAGGAATTCCACGTCATGGGTGGTGCTTCAGAAGAGTCAGGAAGAATACAGCCCTGGTAGAAGAAATTTACATATGGAACAGGAAGCTGGAGTGGTTTACCTCCAATTTCCTTTCCGAGGCCGATGTTCCCTTAACTATTCTCTGATTCAATATGGAAATGGGGAAAATGGGAGCCAAGGATTCAGGTTGAGTTACTGGTGGAGGGATCACTATCATGGATAACACGCATGGTCAAGAATACTAGCTTGGGCAAATCTGTTGATGGAAATAGGAATCATAATCTCACTGTGCTGTCCATATGTGCATCATCTGGTTACTGCAAACAAAGAATAGTTCTCCTGATGGATTAAATGGGTGAAAAAGAGAGGAGCCGCAAGTCCAGAAATAACACCAACCTGATCATGTCATCAGTCTTTCTTAACAGACACTAAAACATTTCATGGTCTTTTTCTTTTCTTCTTTTAATCTGGGAGCAGCAAAACTACTTCAAAAATTCAGTACGTGTGATGGTGTGCGGTGATTTCAACTTTTACTAAAGTTTTACTTGTTCAGCATCTTGTTATGATTAGAAATGAACTAATGTTTTTCCAGACCAGTGATGGTGGACCACAGCTGATGGGACGGCGTGGCTTTGTGAAACTCACACTGAAAGCCTTCTGAGAGAAGGCTCAGCCTGACCATTATTGCCCAAGACACTTCTTCACAACTCTGAAGTCCGGCAGCCTCAGTCTCCATTCCCTTGTCCTGAGGAGCTGACGTGGAGCTCAGAGAGACTTCTGCTGACCTCAATCTCTCTTCATCACCTGGTTTCTCCCTTGAAATTGCTGTCATTTTGTCATCTTAGCGACATCTTAATGCAGTCCCATCTTCATGGACTGGTGACAATGACATGCTTATGATATTCTTTCAAGAGTTCAAATCATATCCAAGGGCGAAAGAAGGCAGCCTTATTCTTAAAGAAATATACACATCCTCACACATATGAAGCAAGTTTTTAAAATTTCACTTTATTTTCCTTTTACTGCATTTCCAAGACATAATTGTGATTTTGTTTCCTCTTCCATGTAATACTGTAAATAAAACTTTGATTAAATTTGTCGTGTGTATATGTCATACATAGGATGGTATATATGTTACAAATTAAATATACATAAATACACAGGCAGAAAGTAAAAAGAAAGGATGAAACTCACTAGAAATAACTTGCTTTATTAAGGAGAAGGAAACGGCACAGGCAGGTGGATTAATGATGTGCACTTAGGGTTTTTGGAGCCCATCATTACGTAGGACAGTCTTCTTTGAGCTATGCTTTGGGAAGAGAATGGATAACACAGAGAAAGGAAGTGGCTTGTTAAAGGTTAACTGGCTAAGACACTGTGTTAGAAAACATGTATGGAAGACAACTGCCCACTAGATTAGATTACGTATCCCCAATTAGGTTTTCAAACAAGGGCAAGATATGTGAATGTATGAATACGCTACTTGTGTTCAACCTCTTTTGTGATATTGGCAGCCCCAGTTATTTTATCAGTTGGCACCATGCCACAAACTGGGAATTTGAATTCAGAATAAGTAAAGGCACTGTTTCCACCTGTGATGATTCTTAAACTATAAAGAAGGAGTTATGCCTCTCTAACACATTCTAAGAAATATATAAAAGCAAATGATTGGGAAAGATGAGCTGTGTACCAACTGTAGTGGGGATGGCTCTAATGGAATTGAGTACACCAGCCACGGGGCAAAGAACCACCAAATGAATTTAACGGCTGCCACTGTAAGTATTTTTAAGTCATCTCCTACTGGAAAAAGCAAATCCAATGAACTCAGAAAAGGGGTGCTCAGAAATCCAATCTGCTATTGCTGCTTTGTAAAGCTAAACATAAATGATTTTTAGACTGGTTACTGCTTAAGATTTTCTGTACCAGTAAGACCTCCAATAGATGGATCATAGAAAATGAACTTGACCTCCTTTGTAGAGATACACCTTTCGCTATCAGGGAGAATGTGGACACGCACCTTCCTGGCTGGCAGATCTGTATCTCATTTTTATGGCATAGATTTTTGTGTTTAGGGAGTACCATTAGACATCTGTTAGGTGCAACTCTTTATACTAGTGTTAAAGGCAGCAACTAGGATTTTTCCAGGACATTAAGTTGGATTCTCTTTGCCCTTCTTCATCTAGACTCTTCTTATTTCCAAAGGCATTGGGAAATTGTAACAAATGCTTTGTTTTTTTAAATTGGGTAGAGTTGATTTACAATGTTGTGTTAGTTTCAGGTGTATAGCAAAGTGATTCAGCTATATATATATATTCTTCTTCAGATTCTTTTTCATTATAGTTTATTATAAGATACTGAATATAGTTCCCTGTGCTATACAGTAAATCCTAGTTGTTTATCTATTTTATATATAGTAGTGTATACCTGTTAATCCCAAACTCTTAATTTATCCCTCCCCCCCTTCTCCTTTGGTAACCATAGGTTTGTTTTCTAAGTCTGTGAGCCTGTTGCTATTTTGTAAATAAGTTCATTTGTATCATGTTTTAGATTCCATATATAAGTGATATCATACGATATTTGTCTTTCTTTGTCTGTCTTACCTCACTTAGTATGATAATCTCTGGGTCCACCCATGTTCCTGCAAATGGCAGTATTTCATTCTTTTTTATGGCTGAGTAATATTCCATTGTATATCTATATATCTATATCTCTCTATATATATCACATCTTCTTTATCCATTCATCTGTCTATGGGCATTTAGGTTCCTTGGCTATTGTAAATGGTGTTGCTATGAGCACTGGGGTACATGTATCTTTTCAAATTAGAGTTTTATCTGGATATATGCCCAGGAACCATTTTAAGGAACCTTCATACTGTTTTCCATAGTGGCTGCACCAATTTACATTCCCACCAACAGTGTAGGAGGGTTCCCTTTTCTCCACACCTTTTTTATTATTGTAACAAACCCTTTCTTAAAGAATTCTCTCATGGAATATAGACTTGGCCAGACTCTACTTTGGATGTTCAGACTATAGACAGGATCAGTAGACAAAGAGCGCAATAAAGTTAATTCTGTGGATAAGTTTCTTGGCCTTCCTTTTAACCTTCTTATGTTTGCATGGAAAACTCCTAGTGCAGTGTCTGACATAATAGGCACTAATAAAATAGGTATAACTTAGCTGGGATGAGCCTGGGGTTCATTCATTAACTTTTTTTTTCCTTGTTGATGCCCACCTACATTCTTTACTATAAGTAGGTCCTCCTTGCCATTGATATCTAGATCTACATAAAAACAGAACTTCCCTGGAATCTTGACTGCTGAGTTCTCACTTTTTTTTTTAAGTCTTTATTGAACTTGTTACAATATTGCTTCTGTTTTTTATGTTTTGGTTTTTTGGCCGCGAGGCATGTGGGTTCTTAGCTCTCCCATCAGGGATTGAATCCACACACCCCTGCATTGGAAGGCAAAGTCTTAACCACTGCACCACCAGTGAAGTACCGAGTTCTTATTTTATCAGGAACTCTGGGAGAGTAATTCTCATGGAATGTGGTATTTTATGTCATATTGTCTCCCCCCAACCCCGGCAACCTTTTTCCTCTTTCTCTGCATTGCTGTGAATTCTGTAGACTAATTTCTGGTTGAATTTGACACCTAATAGTCATCAGCTGATTGCATTCAATTAACAGCCATTATATTCTTCAGTTACTCTCTGTTTAGACATGAGTTTATTGATCTGGTAAGATTTTATTCTTCAGAAACATAAACAACATGCCATTTAATTTGGCCTCACTACTGTCTCTAAGCACCACGAGAGAGGCATTTAAAGAGGCAGTGTATGGGAGGGAGGAAAGGCTATCTTTCTTTCTAAGAAGAGGGGGAAGAAATCAGGTTAAATTTTGATCACTATAATCTCACCTTTGGACTTTTATTAAAACTGTTTGACACAGCTGTGCTGGCAGATAGAGTAGGAAGATAAATGGACCTGTGTGAATAAGTTTAATATCAAACGTGGATATGAGGCATGGCAGGTTATCTCATCCAGGAAATGTTCACGTCCTACAAGATTTACAGGTTACTGTTAGTGATCCTTTCGGGCTCAGGGGGCCAAAAGGTGAACATGACTGAGGTCCCTTTTGGTATGAATATTTCACAGCCTGAGTATCCCTTTCTCATTTGGGGCTGTGCTGACTGAGGCCTTCTTCAGGATGAGTCCTCAGTTGACTGATGAATACAAAACGCCTCTCTGAACAAAAGGCATTCAAGATTCGCTGAAGACAAGACAACCTACTTTGGTTTCTGTGTCTGGTACCGGGGTATCAACGGAGATAAAACACTGAGCGACAGGGAAGCGAAATACAGAATAACACAATCTATTGTTCTTCCATTGACTGTAAGTATAATGGGAAAGTTAGCGAGTCACCGTAATGTCATGGACCGCTGTGAACTTGGGAGAACTCAAGGATCAGAAAGTAACATGAAACAAGGAGGGAAATGAAGATAATATTGGGTTACTGAACATTCTCAAATTGTACTGAAACGCATCCCATCCCTTTGGCGGGGGCATGTTTTTGACAAGGAAGACAATGGGAAGAAACTGGTGGCTGTAACAATATCACCATTTTCTTTTACTACGGGCCGTAATGTGAACTTCTTAGAAGACACCTTCTTTCACCACGGCTTTGTTGTTTGGTCTATTGAGGAGTCCAGAGACCAAAGTCGTTGCCTTGTTCTGAGGCTGTCTAAAACCAAGGAGCCTGGTTCTCCCAGCCAACGACAGCTGCTCTGTTGTGAGTTACAGAGCCGGTTTGCAGCCAAGGGCAGAGGAAAGGAACTGAGAGGGAACGAGAGAAGCAAAGACAGGGAACAGGCAGGGTGAAAAATTTGGAGCATACAAGAGAAAGAGTAGGAAGGAAAAAATTAAGGCAGTGAAGGAAAGAAATGAGAAAACGAGCTTTCATGGCAAGGGGTGGGGGAAGGGAGTACGGCTGCTTTACCATTCCAGGGTCTGAACGAGGTTCCCCTTAAACGAAATAAAACAAAACAAAAACAGCAAGAACAGAATCGCTTTTGGAGTGATTTTGTTGGAACCAGAAATCTACCCTTGGATTAACTATTTTCTGAGAGAAATTTAGCGAAGGCATGGTAACTTTTTGTTTTTTTAATCTGTGACATTCTTGCACTAAAGCATCCTTTGCCAAGCACATACCATGGAGAAAATACCTATTTATCCCATGTCTTGACGTAAAGTCTACTTACAACTAACAATGGTGCTGATGAAAGATATGGGGTCTCTTTTCTTGTGGGAAAATGAACATAAATATACAGATACAAAATTTTGCACACAAACTTTTGTGTGTGTGAGTTCACACACTCCTGAAGTCCATTCATAAACCTCTCAGAATTCTGCAGAAATAAGTTAAGAATGGCTACTCCAGAATGTCTAACAAAGAGCTTGCATAGAGTAGATTATCAATAAACTCTTACAGCCTCAAAGTATGCAAGTGTTCTGGTTAACTGAATATTCTAGTTGGCCAAAGTTTACCATATATGCTTTCACAAATAACTGGTTTTCAAGGAATTAGAGATAAGTACAATAATTTCAATGTCAAAAGTATACTCATTGCACTATAACCTCTTGTGTTTTTTATTTTTTGATGGTTAATGCTATACGTAGAAAGGATGAATAAGATGGGTCTGAATCCATGGTCATCCTAATACATTCTCTAGAAGTAATTTTTTATTAACCCATTCTGATTATCAGTGTGTTCCCTTGCATTTTCATCTCCTTTAGTAAAAGTGGAGTTGAGAGCAGTTTTGAATTTTAGCTGCTAACTTATGTGGAATATAGTTGCATTATGAGGATTGGTGTGAGAAGGGTGTAAATATACCACAGCCAGCCTCTCTCCCCTCTGCCATGAATACCAACCCTTCCATCCTCTACCCTCACCATTTGGTTTCTTATCATTGAAGCTGAGAGACCTTGGGGGGCCTGGCTGCTTAATGTTCAAGATAACTTGGAAGATGGCAGGTTGCTTCCTGGAGCAGTTAACTGAGGCACAGAATGAGTATGAAGCATGCCTGAGAAGGAGGAAGTCTGAACTAGCAAAACAATAGTGGAAGCTGATCTCAAGGAATCAGTAAGAAGATGTGGTCAGTAATCCAGGGAGAAGAACTAGCTCCTGGGGACACCAGGAGCATGTAGAAAAAGACACATTCGATAGAATGGGGAGAGAAGTGTCAAAATTACTCATATTATAAGAGCATAGCCCCTGTTCCTCACTGCATGCTTCACCCTGCAGAGGGTCACCGGGTTTGAAGACACAGAACTGGCTTGAATAGGAAAAAGGAGACCCAGAAAAACACGATGAAATGAAATTCTTTCTGACTTACCAAAATGCTACAAGGGGTTGGGTGATAAGTATGGAATCAGGAAGCCCAGAAGCTAAAAGGGAAGACACCTCCCAAATTATGAAGGAACCAAATTAACAGAAGGCGTCTTCGGGACACAAGCACCATTAGCAGAAAGTTCATTCTAACTTGCAGGTGGGTTTGAATCATAACATTTATTCCCACCTCCATCACCTCCGCTACCAGCACTTCCCAGGGGACAGGGGTTGGACTCATTTTCTTTTTGTCTATTAACCCAGTTCATGTATGAATGTAATCTTCATTATGATCCGTGAAATAAATAGTACCATCCTCATTTTACAGATGAGGAGAATGAAGCCTAGAGGTCATTAAGTGTCTCATCTCAAGGGATCCATCCAGTAAGGGGCTGTTGTAGAATCCAAATCCAGGTTCTACTGAGGCCAGAAAGTGGCCCCTCATAAGAAATGGTGTTTATTTCCATAGGCAAAAATGGACTTCTTGGGACCAAGAGAAGCTCTGGATTTTAGAGAAACAAACAAACAAACAAAAACCAGTCCCCATGCCCGATCTTCCCAGCTGGACTCTTCCCAGTTTTTTTTGTGGTTACTTCCAGCACTCTTTTTATAACTCTGGAGTCGCTGGTGATCTTGGCCACGTTATTTAAACTGTTCAAGCCTTAATTTCCTCTTATGCTAGATGAGGCAATGACATTTAACACTCCGATCTTTTTCACCTCCAACATTCTTTGAGTTTATTAGCATCTATAATATAGCCGCCAGCGTGCACAGAAATTGTAGACACCGCTGGAGATACAGCATCGTGCACGGTGGGGCTTGCCACCTCAAGACTCCCCATCAGATCCTGAGCTCTTCCAGATCAAACACCATGTCACTCATCTCTGTACCTCTGCCCAGCCCCTGCCCATGCCTTGCTCTCTGTTCACGTATTAGAGATGCTCAATGAATGTTTATCAAAATTATATGAAAAAAGGGAGCTAGTCATGATCAGTAGTTAATGCAAAACAGAATGTGGCAAATTCCTTAGAAGCAATACAGCATAATAAGATAGGCCATAGGAAAGGAAATAAAGGATTAAATACCAGCTGGAGTGATCAGGAGACCTCCATGGAAGAGATGGCTTCCGACTTCGAAGGATGGGCAAGGCCTTGGTAGGTGGACATGGGGCATCATGACGAATCTGAGAGACAGGAAAGTTTCCTGTCGTCTACTTTTGTCTGTCAAATGGTGTGTATAAGAGATGGTAGTAGCAGATAACACTAGAAAGGAAAGTGGGGTTGAATTATTAATCACCTTAAAGTTTTAGCTTTAGATTTTAAATTGTTCTGTAGGAAATTAGGAGCCAGTGAAGGTTTTTAAATAAAAAAGTGGCATCAGTGGTTACGTCATATTTATAATCCAATCAACATTTGAACATTGTATGGGGACTTTCACATGCTTTTGGGGTTTTTTTTTAATCTTTTAAATAATTTAATTTAATTTTTTAACATCTTTATTGAAGTATAATTGCTTTATAATAGTGTGTTAGTTTCTGCTTTATAACAAAATGAATCAGCTATACATATACATATATCCCATATCCCCTCCCTCTTGTGTCTCCCTCCTACCCTCCCTATCCCACCCCTCTAGGTGGTCACAAAGCACCGAGCTGATCTCCTTGTGCCATGCGGCTGCTTCCCACTAGCTATCTATTTTACATTTGGTAGTGTATATATGTCCATGCCACTCTCTCACTTCATCCCAGCTTACCCTTCCCCCTCCCCGAGTCCTCAAGTCCATTCTCTACGTCAGTGTCCTTATTCCGGTCCTGCCCGTAGGTTCTTCAGAACCATTTCTTTTTCTTTTGTTTTAGATTCCATGTATATGTGTTAGCATATGGTATTTGTTTTTCTCTTTCTGACTTACTTCACTTTGTATGACAGTCTCTAGGTCCACCCACCTCACTACAAATAACTCAATTTTGTTTCTTTTTATGGCTAAGTAACATTCCATTGTATATATGTGCCACATCTTCTTTATCCATTCATCTGTTGACAGACATTTAGGTTGCACCCAAGTCCTGGCTATTGTAAATAGAACTGCAATGAACATTGTTGTACATGACTCTTAGAATTATGGGTTTTTCAGGGTATATGCCCAGTAGCGGGATTGCTGTGCTGTATGGAGTTCTATTTTTAGTTTTTTAAGGGACCTCCATACTGTTCTCCATAGTGGCTGTATCAATTTACATTCCCACCAACAGTGCAAGAGGGTTCCCTTTTCTCCACACTCTCTCCAGCATTTCTTGTTTGTAGATTTTTGGATGATGGCCATTCTGACCAGTGTGAGGAGATACCCCATTGTAGTTTTGATTTGCATTTCTCTAATGATTAGTGATGTTGAGCATCCTTTCTTCTGTTTGTTGGCAATCTGTATATCTTCATTGGACAAATGTCTATTTAGGATTTCTATCCATTTTTGGATTGGGTTGTTTGTTTTTTGATATTGAGCTGCATGAGCTGCTTATAAATTTTGGAGATTAATCCTTTGTCAGTTGCTTCATTTGAAAATATTTGCTCCCATTCTGAGGGTTGCCTTTGCATCTTGGTTATGGTTTCCTTTGATGTGCAAAAGCTTTTAAGTTTCATTAGTTCTCATTTGTTTATTTTTATTTCCATTTCTCTAGGAGGTGGGTCAAAAAGGCTCTTGCTGTGATTTATGTCATAGAGTGTTCTGCTTATGTTTTCCTCTAAGAGTTTGATAGTTTCTGGCCTTACATTTAGGTCTTTAATCCATTTTGAGTTTATTTTTGTGTGTGGTGTTAGGGAGTGTTCTAACTTCATTCTTTTACATGTAGCTGTCCAGTTTTCCTAGCACCACTTACTGAAGAGGCTATCTTTTCTCCATTGTATATTCTTGCCCCCTTTATCAAAAATAAGGTGACCATATGTGCATGGGTTTATCTCTGGGCTTTCTAACCTGTTCCATTGATTTGTATTTCTGTTTTTGTGCCAGTACCATACTGTATTGATTACTGTAGCTTTGTAGTAGAGTCTGAAGTCAGGGAGCCTGATTCCTCCAGCTCCGTTTTTCTTTCTCAAGATTGCTTTGGCTATTCGGTGTCTTTTGTGTTTCCATACAAATGGTGAAATTTTTTGTTCTAGTTCTGTGAAAAATACCATTGGTAGTTTGATAGGGATTGCATTGAATCTGTAGATTGCTTTGGGTAGTATAGTCATTTTCACAATTTGATTTTTCCAATCCAAGAATATGGTATATCTCTCCATCTGTTTGTATCATCTTTAATTTCTTTCCTCAATGTCTTATAGTTTTCTGCATACACGTGTTTTGGCTCCTTAGATAGGTTTAATCCTAAGCATTTTATTCTTTTTGTTGCAATGGTAAGTGGAAGTGTTTCCTTAATTTCTCTTTCAGATATTTCATCATTAGTTTATAGGAATGCAAGAGATTTCTGTGCATTAATTTTGTATCCTGCTACTCTACCAAATTCATTGATTAGCTCTAGTAGTTTTCTGGTAGCATCTTTAGGATTCTCTATGTAGAGTATCATGTCATCTGCAGACAGTGACAGTTATACTTCTTCTTTTCCATTTTGATTCTTTTTATTTCTTTTTCCTCTCTGATTGCTGTGGCTAAAACTTCCAAAACTATGTTGAATAATGGTGGTGAGAGTGGGCAACCTTGTCTTGTTCCTGATCTTAGTGGAAATGGTTTCAGTTTTTCACCATTGAGAACAATGTTGGTTGTGGGTTTGTCATATATGGCCTTTATTATGTTGAGGCAATTTCCCTCTATGCCTACTTTCTGGAGGGTTTTTATCATAAATGGGTGCTGAATTTTGTCAAAAGCTTTTTCTGTGTCTATTGACATGATCATATGGATTTTCTCCTTCAATTTGTTAATATGGTTTATCACATTGATTGATTTGCGTATATTGAAGAATCCTTGCATTTCTGGGATAAACCCCACTTTATCATGGTGTATGATCCTTTTAATGTGGTGTTGGATCCTGTTTGCTAGTATTTTTTTTTTTTTTTTTTTTTTTTTTTTGTGGTACATGGGCCTCTCACTGTTGTGGTCTCTCCCGTTGCGGAGCACAGGCTCTGGACGCGCAGGCTCAGTGGCCATGCCTCACTGGCCTAGCCGCTCCGCAGTATGTGGGATCTTCCCGGACTGGGGCAGGAACCTGTGTCCCCTGCATCAGCAGGTGGACTCTCAACCACTGCACCACCAGGGAAGCCCTGTTTGCTAGTATTTTATTGAGCATTTTTGCATTCATATTCCTCAGTGATATTGGCCTGTAGTTTTCTTTCTTTGTGACATCTTTGTCTGGTTTTGGTATCAGGGTGATGGTGGCCTCGTAGAAGGAGTTTGGGAGTGTTCCTCCCTCTGCTATATTTTGGAAGAGTTTGAGAAAGATAGGTGTTAGCTGTTCTCTAAATATTTGATAGAGTTCGCCTGTGAAGCCATCTGGTCCTGGGCTTTTGTTTGTTGGAAGATTTTTAATTACAATTTCAATTTCAGTGTTTTGATTGGTCTGTTTATATTTTCTATTCCTTCCTGGTTGAGTCTTGGAAGGTTGTGCTTTTCTAAGAATTTGTCCATTTCTTCCAGGTTGTCCATTTTACTGGCATATAGTTGCTTGTAGTAATCTCTCATGATCTTTTGTATTTCTGCAGTGTCAGCTGTTACTTCTCCTTTCTCATTTCTAATTCTGATGATCTGAGTCTTCTCCCTTTTTTTCTTTATGAGTCTGGCTAATGGTTTATCAATTTTGTTTACCTTCTCAAAGAACCAGCTTTTAGTTCTATTGATCTCTGCTACTGTTTTCTTCATTTCTATTTCATTTATTTCTGCTATGATCTTTGTGATTTCTTTCCTTCTACTGAGTTTAGGTTTTCTTTGTTCTTCTTTCTCTAGTTTCTTTAGGTGTAGGGTTAGACTGTTTATTTGAGATTTTCCTTGTTTCTTGAGGTGAGATTGAATTGCTATAAACTTCCCTCTTAGAACTGCTTTTGCTGCATTGTATAGGTTTTGGGTTGTTGTGTTTTAGTTGTCATTTGTTTCTATGTATCTTTTTATTTCTTCTTGGATTTCTTTATGATATCTTGATTATTTAGTAGTACACTGTTTAGCCTTCATGTATTTTGTTTTTTACAGCTTTTTGCCTGTAATTGATATCTAGTCTCATAGCACTGTGATGGGAAAAGATACTTGATGTGATTTCAATTTTCTTAAATTTACCAAGGATTGATTTGTGATCCAAGATATGATCTATCCTGAAGAATGTTCCATGAGCACTTGAGAAGTGTATTTTGTTGTTTTTGGATGTAATATCTTGTTTCAGGTGTCATTTAAAGCTTGTGTTTCCTTACGTATTTTCTTTTTGGATGATCTGTTCATTGGTGAAAGTGGGTTGTTAAAGTCCCATACTATGATTGTGTTACTGCTGATTTCTCCTTTTATGGTTGTTAGCATTTGCTTTATGTATTGAGGTGCTACTATGTTGGGTGCATACATATTTACAATTGTTATAACTTCTTCTTGGATTGATCCCTTGATTATTATGTAGTGTCCTTCTTTGTCTCTTGTAATTGTCTTTATATTAAAGTCTATTTTGTCTGATACGAGAATTGCTACTCCAGCTTTCTTTTGATTTCCATTGGCATGGAATATCTTTTTCCATCTCTTCACTTTCGGTCTGTATGTGTCCCTAGGTCTGAAGTGGGTCTCTTGTAGACAGCATGTATATAGGTCTTATTTTTGTATCCATTCAGCCAGTCTATGGCTTTTGGTTGGAGCATTTAATCCATTTACACTTAAGGTAATTATCAATATGTATGTTCCTATTACCATTTTCTTAATTGTTCTGGGTTTGTATTTGTAGGCCTTTTCCTTCTCTTGTGTTTCCTCCTAGAGAAGTTCCTTCAGCATTTGTTGTAGTGCTGGTTTTGTGGTGCTGAATTCTCTTAACTTTTGTTTGTCTGTAAAGGTTTTAATTTCTCTGTCAAATTTGAATGAGATGTTTGCTGGGTAGAGTAATCGTGGTTGTAGGTTTTCCCTTTCATCACTTTAAATATGTCCTGCCACTCCCTTCTGGCTTTCAGACATTCTGCTGAAAGATCAGCTATTAACCTTATGGGGATTCCCTTGTATGTTATATGTTGTTTTTCCCTTGCTGCTTTTAATATTTTTTCTTTGTATTTAATTTTTGATAGTTTGATTAATATGTGTCTTGGTGTGTTCTCCTTGGATTTATCCTGTGTGGGACTCTCTGTGCTTCTTGGACTTGATTATTTCCTTTCCCATATTAGGGAAGTTTTCAACTATAATCTCTTCAAATATTTTCTCCATCCCTTTCTTTTTCTCTTTGTCTTCTGGGACCCCTATAATTCGAATGTTGGTATGTTTAATGTTGTCCCAGAGGTCTCTGAGACTGTCCTCAATTCTTTTCATTCTTTTTTCTTTATTCTGCTCTGTGGTAGTTATTTCCACTATTTTATCTTCCAGGTCACTTATCCATTCTTCTACCTCAGTTATTCTGCTATTGATCCCTTCTAGAGTATTTTTAATTACATTTATTGTGTTGTTCATCGTTGCTTGTTTCCTCTTTAGTTCTTCTAGGTCCTTGTTAAACATTTCTTGTATTTTCTCCATTCTATTTCCAAGATTTTGGATCATCTTTACTATCATTACTCTGAATTATTTTTCATGTAGACTGCCTATTTCCTCTTCATTTGTTAGGTCTGGTAGGTTTTTACCTTGCTCCTTCATCTGATGTGTATTTCTCTGTCTTCTCCTTTTGCTTAACTTACTGTGTTTGGGGTCTTCTTTTCGCCGGCTGCATGTTCGTAGTTCCCGTTATTTTTGGTGTCTTCCCCCAGTGGGTAAGGTTGGTTCAGTGGGTTCTGTAGTCTTCCTGATGGAGGGGACCAGTGCCTGTGCTCTGGTGGATGAGGCTGCATCTTGCCTTTATGGTGGGCAGGACTGCGTCCAATGGTGTGTTTTGGGGTGTCTGTGAACTTATTATGATTTTAGGCAGCCTCTCTGCTAGTGGGTGGAGTTGTGATCCTGTCTTGCTAGTTGTTTGGCATAGGGTGTCCAGCTGTGTAGCTTGTTGGTTATTGAGTGGAGCTGGGTCTTAGTGTTGAGTTGAAGATCTCTGGGAGAAGTTTTGCTGGTTGATATTATGTGGAGCTGGGAGGTCTCTGGTGGACCAATGTCCTGAACTCAGCTCTCCCACATCAGAGGCTCAGGCCTGACACAAGGCCAGAGCACTAAGACCCTGTCAGCCACATGGCTCAGAAGCAAAGGGAGAAAAAAAGAGAAAGAAAGAAAGAAATGACAAATAAAATAAAATAAAGCTATTAAAAATATTATTAAAAACAAAAAAATAAAATAGTAATTTAAAAAAAAAGAAAGAAAGAAGAGAGCAACCAAACCAAAAAAACAAACAAACAAACAAACAAAAAAACCCCAAATCTACCAGGGATAAAAAGTGCTAAAAACTATACTAAAAACAAAACCAAAACAAAACAAAAGAAAAGACAGTCAGAACCCTAGGACAAATGGCAAAAGCAAGGCTGTACAGACAAAATCGCACAAAGAAGCATATACATACCCACTCACAGAAAGAGAAAAAGGAAAACATTATATTTAGAAGGAAAAAAAAGGAAGAGAACAACCAAATCAATAAACAAATCTAACAATGATAATAAGCTCTAAATATACTAAATTAAGATAAACATAAAACCAGAAACAAATTAGATGCAGAAAGTCTACATTTGCTCCCATAGTCCACTGCCTCAATTTTGGGATGATTCGTTGTCTATTCAGGTATTCCACAGACACAGGGTACATCAAGCTGATTGTGGAGATTTAATCTGCTGCTCCTGAGGCTGCTGGGAAAATTTTCCCTTTCTCTTCTTTGTTTGCACAGCTCCTGGGGTTCAACTTTGGATATGGCCCCGCTTCTGTGTGTAGGTCACCTGAGAGCGTCTGTTCCCCGTCCAGACAGGACAAGGTTAAAGGAGCAGCTGAGGAGCAGCTGATTCGGGGGCTCTGGCTCACTCAGGCCTGGGAGAGGGAGGGTTACAGCATGTGGGGAGAGTTGCGGTGGCAGAGGTTGGTGTGACGTTGCAACAGCCTGAGGTGCACCATGTGTTCTCCCAGGGAAGTTGTCCCTGGATCACGGGGCACTGGCAGTGGCGGGCTGCACAGGCTCCCGGGAGGGGAGGTGTGGAGAGTGACCTGTGCTTGCACACAGGCTTCTTGGTGGCAGCAGCAGCAGCCTTAGCATCTCATGCCTGTCTCTGGTGTCCACATTGATAGCCGCGGCTCGCCCCTGTCTCTGGAGCTCATTTAGGCGATGCTCTGAATCCCCTCTCCTCGTGCACCCCAAAACAATTGTCTCTTGCCTCTTAGGCAGTTCCAGACTTTTTCCCAGACTCCCTCCCGGCTAGCTCTGGTGCACTAGCCCCTTTCAGCCTGTGTTCACGCAGCCAACCCCAGTTCTCTCTCTGGGATCTGACCTCCAAACCCGGAGCCTCAGCTCCCATCCCCCGCCCACCCTGGCAGGTGAGCAGACAAGCCTCTCAGGCTGGTGAGCGCTGGTCAGCACTGATCCTCTGTGCAGGAATCTCTCCTCTTTGTCCTCTGCGTCCCGTTGCTGCGCTCTCCTTCATGGCTCCGAAGCTTCCCCTCCTCCATCCCTGTCTCCGCCAGTGAAAGGGCTTCCTAGTGTGTGGAAACTTTTCCTCCTTCACAGCTCCCTCCCTGAGGTGCAGATCCCATCCCTATTCTTTTGTCTCTGTTTTTTCTTTTTTCTTTTGCCCTACCCAGGTACGTGGGGAGTTTCTTGCCTTTTGGGAAGTCTGAGGTCTTCTGCCAGCATTCAGTAGGTGTTCTGTAGGAGTTGTTCCACATGTAGATAGATGTATTTCTGATGTATTTGTGGGGAGGAAGGTGATCTCCATGTCTTACTCTTCTGCCATCTTGAAGGTCCCCCTTGCATGGTTTTTTTGATTTAATCTTATTTAACTTATGACTCGAAACAACTTTGTAAATTAGATAGCTTTATTGTATGTGAGTTATATCTCAATAAAAATATGTAATTAAAAAAATCTCCATTTTTGAGGTGAGAGTGTACAAGCTCCCTCCCAAGAAACAAAAAACCAAAATCAAGAAAGCTGTCATCTCCTAAAACTTCATTTTAACTTTTGTGGGGTACTCTTTTTTACCCTAGAAGAGAAAGAAAGAAAGAAAGAAAGAAAGAAAGAAAGAAAGAAAGAAAGAAAGAAAGAAAGAAAGAAAGAAAGAAAGAAAGAAAGAAAGAAAGAAAGAAAGAAAGAAAGAAAGAAAGAAAGAAAGAGAGAGAGAAAGAAAGAAAGAAAGAAAGAAAGAAAGAAAGAAAGAAAGAAAGAAAGAAAGAAAGAAAGAAAGAAAAAGAAAGAAGAAAGAAAGAAAGAAAAAAGAAAGAAAGAAAGAAAAAGAAAGAAAGAAAGAAAAAGGAAGGAAGGAAAGAAGGAAGGAAGGAAGGAAGTGCAAATGGAGGCAGGGAGGGAGGGAGAGAAGAAAATCTCAAGATTGCAGCCCCAGTTTTCTGGCTGGATGGGAGGAAATTGTGATGGACAATAAACCCAACCTGTCCAGATTACCAGATTAGCTCAGGTCAAATGAACCATTACTGAGCTTCAGGCTTGTACAAGAAATCTGTTTCTTCCACTGCCAACTCCATAACCAGATATACGATGATTTTTTTTAAGCATTTGAATTCAATTTGGCAGTTTTTAAACTCTGCATATTCTATGTCTCCAAGCAGTCTATCCCTGATATATATATATCTTTTTCTCTGAAGGTAAAATTTCCAGGACTGACAATGTTGCTGCTAAAACCTTTCTTGAGACAGTTCATTTAAGAAGATTGTTTCCCATGGGACACGCCTCTTGGAGTTAGTTGAGTGTGTTAAAGAGATTTATTTCTAGACAAATTGGTTTGTAAATATGAACCAGTCTGTGAGAGGGGGTCCATAGGGCAAGTCTTGAGGGAACTATTCTTTCTACTTTAGGGACGGGTTTTATGAAAGATCTAATAGGTGGCTCCTTTTCCTACTACCAGCCTTGTGTATTTTAGCTCACACAGAATATAACCATTCCTCTCAATGTACTTAAGACAGCCATCCCCAAAGGCCTGTAAACTCGTAATTGGACAGTTGAGATTAGGAGGTTAAGAAACTGACACAGAGAGAAGGCTTATACATCTGTAAGCAACTTTCTACTGGCTGAGGATTTCTTAAAACACTATTGTAATTGTCTCTTGAGAGAAGCTTCCCTTGTCCCGTCATCCACCAAGAGAAAACTGACCAGATGGAGCCGGCAAGCCTGTCCCACGTTCAGAAAGCGTCGGCTTCAGCCTTCAACTCTTCATTATAGAAGGACTTCTTGGAAGTGAATGGAGAAGATAAAGTTGTACTCAGGTTAACATTTAAGAAAAAATACAAAAAGCCACTGAAGGACTTTAATTTAGATCGTAATGCAAGCCTCTTATTTCAAGTGCCTCATTTAAAGTGTCCTGAAACATGGCAAGTTTCTCTTTATTTCTGGAAATTTTACTTACTGTTAGCTTCTGACTGCTGTTTATACTAAAAACCCTTAGAAAATCCCCAAAGGCTATGTCCTTCTGAGGCAGGCAGGCAGGGAATCTGTTCTGTGGTGTTAATGGGGAGATAGAGCAATAGATGGTTCTGGAAGCAGGGAAGCAGGAGGCCAGTGTCTAGGGCTGTGCCTGAGTTGGCTCACGACCAGCAAGTTTGCTTCTAGGAGTCTATAGCGAAGAATGCTCCAGCCCACCACTGTTTCCTACTCCCTCTACCTCGAAGCTTTGGATCTGAAACTCTTTACAGATGGGATGAACCTCAGACTCACCCAGCAGCTGCTGTCAGGGAAAAGGCTGGGGTTAGAGCAATCTGAGATGCCTATTAAGTTGATATAACCTTCCAAAAGGGTTCAAGGTCTCTAGAGCAATGATACATTGCTCCTAGATTTTGTACAGAATTTGAACACGTGGGTGTCATTCTCAAGGGCTGTCAGGACCCCCAGAGGGAAGAGGCACGGCTGTGAGGTCCAGCCCAGGTCCTTCTGCCCAGACATCTTTCCCAGTGTGCCCAGTGGAAGTGCACCCTTTGCTGCTGGAGTCCTTTGCAGCATCTTCCTTTCTGAAATACTCCTGCTTGTCTGATTTGCATTCCAGAAGGCTCTAGAATCGGTCCTTGGAGCAAAGACACCATGAGGAATTTGGGGGAGTTCTGGAGGGCCATAGGGAGTTGGAGTAGCACACCCGTAGGGGTTGATGGCAGTGAGTCCCAACTTGCGGGGCTACTTCCAACTAGAGGGAGATGCACTGTTGTCCTTCCTCTGTGCTGGCCGGGGACATGGCAAGGGCAGGTGCAGAGAGGAGGATGACAATCACAGAATCTTAGAAGCAGAAGCAGATATATCTTCTGATCTGTTTGTTGGTAAGGACTTAGAATATTTTCCATTGTGGGTCCCAATACAACTGCTTTGGAATCCGCCAGGCCTGAGCTGGAATGCCAGCTCCTCCACTCACCTCCATGAATCCTCATTTCCTTCTCTTTCCTTATCCCACCTTGCTGACTTAACGTATATGAATAGCTATTCTAGGTCAAGCACTGTTAGAAGCTCTTTACATGCATTAACTCATCTAATCTTTATAGCTACCCTATGATGTAGACTAGAGTCTGTGAGCTCCCATCCAACAGATAAAGACCCTGAGGCACAGAAAGGCTGAGTAACTTACCCCAAGTCACACAGCCAACAGACAATTGAGCAGGGATTTGAATCCAAGTAGTCCAGCTCCAGCGTTCATGCTCTGGACACCACTTTACCTTGCTTCTGCAGGGTTAAATGAGGGAGCAAAGCCATAGATATTCCATGAGTAATAATTATTACCACTCCAAGCCATCAGCAAAGTAAATGAGCAATTACCCCTTGAGCATTGGTTTTTTAAAGCTAGAAATCCAAGTAAGCATGTTAGCATCTAGCCCAGTAGACTTTAAACTTTTTGATCATACACCCCAAGTTGTAAAATATTATTGAACTTGGAAGCATGCATCCTGTAAATATACTTATTTGTGTATAAATTAGATAAATGTCATATTATACATATATCCATCATAAAACACATGGAAATCAGAAATTAAAAAGAAGAATTGAGGGGCTTCCTTGGCGGCGCAGTGGTTGAGAGTCCGCCTGCCGATGCAGGGGACACGGGTTCCTACCCCGGTCCGGGAAGATCCCACATGCCGCGGAGCGGCTGGGCCCGTGAGCCATGGCCGCTGAGCCTGCGCGTCCGGAGCCTGTGCTCCGCAATGGGAGAGGCCACAACAGTGAGAGGCCTGCGTACTGCAAAAAAAAAAAAAGAAGAAGAAGAATTGCTAAAATATAGAAGTTTGAATAATTATCCACGTTCTTCAGGAGATTATCTTGCTCACTCTACTCTGAAGACCACTGAGAAGCTCACACTTTCCATCTTGCCCACAAAGACTGAAGAGGGAGCCCAGGCCATCAGATTACCCTACCTCACCACACTGGCTCACTCCTGATCCTTTCAGTCTGGGTTCTAAACCCAATCGTCTCCTTGTGGGGCACCAGGGCCAGTCATGGGCAAATCTGTGAGCTCAGCAAAGTAGTGTCTTCAGCCTCTCTTGTTCCTGTGTCCTCTTCCCCTCATCAGCACCCTGCTCCCGGGCCCTCTCAGTGCCTGGTGGTGACGTACGCATCCTACGTGAACAAAAATATCTAATTTCCATCCACCTACCTGAACTTGTCTCACACAGGGTTATTTGCATTTCAAGCCTTATCTCTGATTAAATTCAAAAGCTCATTTTCCTCAACAGCCAAATGGGGATGTTAATTCCTCATGTATACAGTGCTGTGAAGTTTAAATGAGGAATCACTTATGACCATGCCAGCACAGAACCTAGAGAGAGCTGGGCACTCCATAGGGCCCCATGCATGGCCATGGAGTCTGAATCTAGAAGGGAAGACTCTCTTCTTCCTTACAGAGAAGTAAATGAGAAGAGCTTTCACCCTAAAATGACACCATACCCTGCTAAACCCTATCCAAGCCAAATGGCACTATGCTGGCTGCTAACTTCTGGGGTCTTCTACCCACCGAGAGACTCTGGGTGAGTGGTACCAAGATGGGGATGCTGCCTTTGGCTTCCTCACTTGGGATGGGGTCGTGACAGCGACTCCCTGTAGCTTAGTCTCCCCAACCCCACAGCATACGCGGACTTTAGTTCCCCTCCTCCCCAAAGCCCCTTTCTGCTCCTAGACCTCCCTGACCACTCATGAGAGAGGCACTGGGCTGAGGCCAGAGAAGGAAGGGGGTGGTGAAGCTTGCCCCACAGGGCTGAAGGGCAGCTGTTTATATTATAATTAAGGTTTTACAGCATAAGCTGAAATGTAGCTTGACTATTCCAACAAGGCCCTGGAAGTAATTACCACTGCTAGAGGCGTTCTCCACTGCCAATTATTTCCCTCCTTAATTGAATAACTCAGGCCGCATTGTAGAGGGACAGGGAAAGACAGAGGTTGCTTTCAAATATGGCTGTTCCTTCAGAGGCCGCAGAACAGCTCAAAGCTTAACACACCTTTCTCCTAACATCCTTTCCTGGGAGTGTGGTATACAACATGGGTCCTGGAGCCCTACTACTTACTGGCTTGGGTAGATTACTTAAACTCCCCGAGTCTGTTCCCTCATCCATAAAATGGGTCTCATTGAAGTGGGAACTTCATAGCACTCTTGTGAGGATTAAATAAGTGATAATTATCCTGGTACACAGAGAACATTGAATAATTCTGGCTACTGGAAATGGCGCCAACAGAGGGTGTGGCCGTGGAGGGGGAGATGTTTTGCCTTCTCTGACCAGAAGGGGGAAATTGAGGCAGAAAGCACACCTCAGTCCCATGTGAAAGAGCTTGGTAAGTGAGGCCCAGTACCAACAGAAAGTGTGCCTCCTTGACTTGCAGGGAGTAAATTCCTGTGAGTTGTAGAGGAAATAGCCTCTCCTAAGGAGGTTAGATAGATCCCAAGATATGCAGTCCTTGGGAGGGTCCACCGCTGCCTCCGTCTTCTCCGTAGCCACACAAAGTGCCCAGCACTGTGCATAGTACCCTGCTCACCTCCCCAGACTCTGGGCAAATCTGTGATTAATATCACATACATTTGTAGAGCACTTTCTTCTATTTAAATGTTATTTTACTTTCACATACGTTATCTCCTTCGGTCCTCACAACCACCTTGAAAAGAAAAGTATCATTCTTGGTTTACCACTAAGGAAATGGAGGCCAAGAGAGATTAAACAAATAGCATAAGCTCAAACAAGGACTAAAACACAGGTCTTCTGCCTCCAACTTCTCCACTGCTCCATGGGGTGGGGAGGGCCAATTCTGCTCCTAGGGTTAACCACACCCTTCCCAATGTCCAGCTCCTTGGCCATTGAGATCATAGAGTGTGTTTCAAATATCTCAAAAGTCAGAGATGATGGTGAGTCTCAAAATTTGGTGTGTGTAGGAGTCTCTTGGGGAATGCGTTTACAAATACATTGTCCAAGGCCACCCTCCAAGGGATTCTGATTACCTGGGTCTGAGAGGGGCCCAGGAATCTGAAGTTTAACTAAGTCCCCGAATCTTTCTGATTTCAGTGGTTTAAGAGCCACACGCTGAGAAACACTGGACTGAGGGAACTTAGTGGGGGCCTAAGTGGGGGTCTCTGCAGTACCACCTATTTGACCTCAGTTAGTTGACTTAAACTTTCTGAACATTAGTTTCCTTAAATGCAAATGAAGATAATAATATTTACCTTTGGGGATTTTGTGAGAATTAAATGAGGTAACACAGGTAAGGTGCTGAGCGTGATGCCCAGCACATATAAAGTACTCAGCTATGTTAGTAATTATTAACATTACTGCTGCTGTTGTTATTAACACCGAAATATAGCCAAGTCTGGTGCTGCTACTCAAGGGATAAGTTACTATAGCTTAAAACCTTATCATTTGGAGTCACTAATTCTATAGCAAATTGGGATATAGAAGAGATAAATAGGATTTGATAAACTTAAATCATTTTAAAATGAGTGACTCATTTATACTCATTTAGCTGCTTTGGGGTGGGGCGCAGGTAGATTAGCAACTATTTGGACAAACGAGTTTGTTCTCTAATTTGCAGATGCTGATGAACAGTAGGAATGGGAGGCAATTTGTGGATAAGCCAAGAAGGGCTTCTTTTTTTTTTTTTTTTGTGGTACGTGGGCCTCTCACTGTTGTGGCCTCTCCCGTTGCAGAGCACAGGCTCCGGACGCGCAGGCTCAGCGGCCATGGCTCACAGGCCCAGCCGCTCCGCGGCATGTGGGATCTTCCTGGATCGGGGCACGATCCAGCGTCCCCTGCATTGGCAGGCGGACTCTCAACCACTGTGCCACCAGGGAAGCCCAAGAAGGGCTACTTGAGAACTGGATTTAAATCGATGTGCTTGGCACATTCAGTCAACAGCAGACAGCACTGGTGTGGGCAAGAACGTTGGCACCCATCCCTAGTCATGCCAGATTCCTCCTAATTATCCCTCATTCTCCTGGGACCTTAGCAAGTGCATCTGGGGACCTCAGGTGTCTTCAAACGGGTCTGATGTTGGAGCAGAGGAGGACTCTGCCTTCCTCCCGGAAAAAGCTTAATCTAAGACTGCCCTAGGACTGCTCTCCACTGGAGGAAAGAAGAAGAAATAGCGGAAGAAAGTAAAATAAATGGAACTAAGAGATGGCCTACAGACAGTCTGCAGTGCAACCTCTGTCTGTCTCTTCCCATCTGTCTTGCTCCCCTTAGGTGTGAAGTGGCTTTGTCAGCAAGGACTACAAGGCTCCCTCACCAGGGTCTGGGGGCCTGAACTTTGTCAGAGAGCCTCCTAGAAATCTATCATTTTTTCTGGACCCCCTCCCTCCCACACTTTATTGTGGCCAACACATGAAACCAAATTTATGATTAGAGAAGGTCCAGAGACCTACGCCAGTGGATTTTGGCATCTTGGGGAATATGTCCCAAGAGAGGAACCTTAGCATTTGCACGACCCAGTAGGATGGGGGCAGGTGTCCATCACAGCTGAGCGAGAGGCATCAGACTCAGCCCTCCCTTTGGGAACCTGAATCTCACAGGACAGTTTTTGGGGAGAGCGAATTACTGTAGAGTTGCCTTATATTTAAGCTATGCAGGCAGCTAACTGCAGAGTGGGAACTGAGAGTCCCTGGAAATCCTGCCCCCAAGAAACCCTTCCCACAAGGGCAAGTATTTCTGTCTCCAAATGGTCTTTTTCTGGCCCAACATAGTCAGTCTCTAACCTTCCTCTTGGATCCAAGCCCCTGAGATGACCCAGGAGCAGAAGGGGTCCTGCAGAGGGTAAACCCTACAGAAATAGGAGATTCAAGTCAGTCTCATTCTAAGTTTTTCTCTAGATTGCTACCCCCTTTTTATCTTCCCTTCTTAGTCTGCTATCCTTTAAGACCTTCACTCGTCTGCCACCTGATCCCTGTGGCATTTTTCATCTCTGAATCCTGTGTGATGCCAGCTCAGTGCTGGGCACACAGTGGGCTCACGGATGAATGAACAATGCAGAGGAGCTCGGGGGAACCATTCAGGGGGAGGGGAGCAGCACACCTATTCCTGGCCTCCTTTTCCCCCCGGAAGCCCAGAAGGAAACAGGCGCTGCAAACAAAAGACTGTTAATGTTTTACCGAAAGTCCAGCTCCACAGTAACGTTCTTTGCTTGTGCTAACTGGTGGCAGTAAATGTGGTATAAACACATATTTGCCTGGAAATCCGCTGCCTTTTATATGAAAAGAGTCAAGACTGCCTCTATGTTTCAGTCCTTATTTTCTCTCCCTCTTCTGGTATCCATTTCTATAATCCACTTCTCTCACAGGTCCAAACAACTTAACCAACAACTGTCAACTTGATACCCTGCAATACACCTTGTCCCTTGCCTGTTTCCTTCCCCATCACTCCTTCCCAAGCTAGCCCCTGCAGGGCAGCAGGTTAGTGAGGCCACGGTGCCTGAGTCACTCAGATATCATTTTTGTTTTTTTATGATTCATGCCCTAGGAGGTGAAATTATCAAGAACAGGAAATGCACATGTGATACTGCTGGGTAAATATGGCTTCAGACATGACAGGGGTGGGCAGGGATGGAGGTTACCTGCTTCATGCAAAGCAAGGAGCTGGGGAGAGGCTGCCCTCAGTGGGGAATTTTATTTGCTTTAATATTATCATTCCAGGAATGTAAGATAATACTTGTCTTAATCGCCCTCAAGAAGGAGCCTCTTCACGATAGGTTTGTCATGCTCTTGACGAGTTGCCATCCTCCAAAATGAAAACATCAAGGCTGCATTCCGGCACTAAAAAACTGCTGGGTGCAGCAGGAAGTGTCCCTGTTGGTCTGACAGTTCCTCATGGTTAGGAACTTTCACTGGGTGACCCTGGGGCCAATGTCTCACAATCCCCCGTGTGCCTTCCTCTGACTACTCAGCAACATTTTACACTATACACTCCATCTTTCCCTCTCGAAGTGCTTTCTTTATTTGGTTCCCAGGGACTCCTGGTTTTCTCCCTACATCCCAGGACACTCCTTTGCTGGGTCTTTCTCCTCTTCCTAATTCCTAGTATTTGGAGTAACTTGGGCTCGGTCCTTGGACTTTTTCTCTTTTATTCTACTTTCCCTTGTCATCTCTCTCACTCACGGAGTTAAATACCAGGTTGCATCATAAGAAACATCTGATATTCAATCTTCTTCACCTACGAAAATGGAAATGTCACTGGTCCCACCTAATGCTAAGTCTATGATAACTGCCAAGTCCATATCTGTCCCCTTGAGCTCCAGATTCACTTATCCAACTGCTTACTTGACGCCTCCTCTTAAATGTCTAATAGGCATCTCCACACTCACCAAAGCAGTTCAGAGCAGGAATCTAGGCTTCCCTGCCGCATTTGGTTCTCTCCCAGTCTTTCCCATCTCAGCTAAGAACAAGTCACTCTTCCAATTGCTCAGATCAAAAACCTAGCAGGCATCCTCACTTCCTCTCTTTCTCTCACATGCTCCAGAATTAAATTCTACTAGCTCTAACCTCCCTTCTCACATCTCCACTCCTATCATCCTGGAGTTGTTGCCTGGATTTGTGTAACAGCATCCTAACCGGTTTCTGCGTTGACTCTTGGACCCCCTATAATCTACTCTGTGTTCGGCAGTCATCACCATGATCTTCCCAAAGCATAAGTCATATCATGAAATTCTCCCCACCCTCCCCACCCCAAATCCTCCAATATCTTCCCATCACACTCAGAATAAAATCTAAACTCCTTACCATGTCTATTTTCCGGCCCCTGCCTGTCTCTCTAACCTCCATCTCCTTTGGCTTCTTCACTCAGCAGTCAGTCAAGGTCTTTGTACCTCCTATTCCCTCTGCCTCTAACACCCTCACTCCACTCATTCAATCCTCTTTTCAGACATCACTTCCTCTGGAAAGGCTTTCCCAGGTCATCTCATCCTCAGGTAATACTTATCCCTTGACGCTGCTTTATGTCATATATTTACCACCGGATAGTATATTTTATAATTATGTGTTTATGTGTCTATCTCCCAACTAGAGTCTGTATTCTCTGAAGGCAAGGATTTTTGTTGGCTTGGTCAGTGCACTGTCCTATTTTTTGGCATATTGTAGACACTCAAGTATTTGTTAAATGGATGAATGAATTGGTGAATGAACGTGCAAGGCCCCCAGCTCTCTAGCTTATGAGAGCTCAAGATATGTACGATAATTGGCAACCTGGGCCAACAGTTGAATAATGATGTGGAATTCACCAAAACACGAAGACTTGGCTTTTCATGCAGGGACTGTGACACCTTGGGTGCTGGCCATCACAACCATACACAAGTCACAACCACATCACACATCGTACCGTACACATCACACCCACACACAAATCACGCACCAATAATGATAGAAACAATCGGAAATTTATCAAGATCGTATACGTCCCAAGCACTATTTTAAACTGTTTACATACCCTATCTCGTTTAGATGACTTAACAGCCCTATGAAGCAAGTACACATCTGATCCCCAACTCGGATGCACACACCGAGGTAAAAAAGAGATGAAGTAACTTTTCAAGTTCACACAGCCAGTAAGAGAAGAGGCCAAATGTCTCTGAGATGTTTAGTTCTGGGAAAGGTCTACTTATGAGTACTACTCATAGAAAATCTCACTCACACCTGTCTAGATGTAAGAATCCCATAAAGTCGAGGGCAACAAACAGTAAGGACAACCAGTGAGAAAGACTCTAGATCCTGTGCTTCCTGAGGGGATGTGATTCCACCAAAAATGTAAGCGAGTCAGTGACATGATGAGAATCTGTTCCCTCAGGTTCCTGTGAGGGCACCCTGCATCCCTCTCTGCTGACCCTCGTCCCCAGCCCAGCTGAAGGACGTGTGTTTACCTCACACCCTCAAGTGAACAACCAGAAGCCATGTACCAATTAATTCACCCCCAGCCTCATGCGTCAGCTCAGCTCCATCTGGTAAACTGGAGTCCTGAGGCCTCAGGTTCTCAACCCCCTCGCCTGACAGGTAGAACCTAAAGAAGAAGGCCTTCTGAAAACATCACAGCGTCTGCACTGCCAAGAAATGGGGCACCCCCAGGCCTGTGTGTGGATGTACACCTCCCGCCTTCCTGCCAGTGGTACGGACGGGCTGCTTGGAGACCCGCTGCTTCTCTCTGAGGAACGACGGACACGAGACACTGGGGCCCGGCCCCCAGCAGGCCCCTGTCCCCTCCCCTGCAGGGCCAGACCAGAGAAAAAGGATAGGGGCTAGGGAAGGCTGCCTCTCCGAGTAAGAGAGCAAGTGAAGAGATAAACGGAACTGATTTCAAAAGGAGTTGTAGGGCATCTGGGGAAGCAAGACTCCTGGGTTACAGTTAAACCTCTGAAGCATCAGTAATAAGTTTCATGTCCATGTCATTCTTCTCTTGGACTCACCAAAGGCTCTCAGGGGCGATGCTGGCGTCTCCTCCTCACAGCTAGATAGGACTCATCTTTCACAGCACTAGAAACAAAGACTGCCAGTACTCAATATTATGTGGCAAAGCTGCTGGTCTGGATGTGGACACAGAAAGGTTTGAAGCAGACTGGCAGTGCAGGTCTCCCAGAGAACATGTGGATAAATAGAAGACATGAGAGAGAGAAAACATTAGCTTAAGAAATCGCAAGCCTCTGCCCCACTGAGCTCCCCAGGCTGGATGGAAGCTGAGCCAGGGCTGAGATGCTCTTGTCTCTGCCTTGTGAGGTAGTCAGTACCAGCCCCAGCCTATTTTCACTGGATTGTCCAGGTTGGAGTAAGTTGTCTGTACCCCAGACTCTGCCCCATCACTCTGTCCAATGACCCAGGACATTGGTGAACCCCTTGCTAAGCACCAAGGGACTGTGTACCTTTCAGAAATCTCTTCAACTGCAAAATGAGGCACGGAGAAAATGATTTCTGAGATCCAATGTAGCGCCCATATTCTGGAATTTAATAAGAGCCTATAGTGGAATATTATCAGGAAAAATCCTTTGCTCTTCATGGAATGGTTGCCAGCAATCTCAACAAAAATAAGCAGTAGTGTCCCTTATATAACCTGGTTCTTACATTTTAATCAAAGCTCATGAACTGAAAAACTCATCACAATATGTGATGGGGGAAAGGGTTGATTGTATAGTAACTTCATTGTTACCCAGATATGTTCACCATCTCTCATGAGGTGTGTGATCACCTTACTGGTCATATTTAAAATTACTTATTGACCAATAACTAATGCCCAGGACTATGATGGGCTCTTTGGAGAAGGCAGAAAACTATTAATATATTATATCTCCATCTTTAGGAGAAAGAAAATTAAAAATCTATTTTTAAGACGTAGAAATTAATACAAATTAATTAAACAAGAAATTGAGAATCACACTATAATTTTTAAACCTTAAGATCTGACTACTGTTCAGTTTAAAGTTGACCAGCTATAGAAGTCCAGCTAATGTTAAACCTTTGAAGCACAAATAAAAATTACATCCCTAAAGACAAGTAATCACTGGTTCCATGTAGATGCGCATAAAATATTTACCTTAGCCCAGTTATCAAATTCTCTTTAGGCAAAATCTGACCTTTCTTTTTTTTATTTCTTTAATTTTTATTTTATATTGGAGTATAGTTGATTTACAATGTTGTAGTAGTTTCAGGTGTATAGCAAAGTGATTCAGTTATATGTATACACATATCTATTCTTTTTCGGATTCTTTTCCCATTTAGATCACTACAGAATATTGAGTAGAGTTCCCTGTGCTATACAGTAGGTCCTTGTTGATTATCTATTTTACACGTAGTAGTGTATATGTGTTAATCCCAAGCTCCTAATTTATTCCTCCCCAAAAAAACCTTTCCCCTTTGGTAATCATAAGTTTGTTTTCCAAGTCTGTGAGTCTGTTTCTGTTTGGTAAATAAGTTCATTTGTATCTTTTTTTTTTTTTAGATTCCACATATAAGTGATATCATATGATATTTGTCTTTCTCTTTCTGACTTACTTCACTCAGTATGATAATCTCTAGGAAAATCTAGCCTTTCTTGATAAGGTAATGCTAAGGTTGGTCATTTTAGTATCAACACATAGACTTTATTTTTATTTATTTATTTTTGTGTGTGAGTATATTTTTATTTCTTTTGGGAAGAATTTGGGGGTCTGAAAATAACATATTGTTATTTTTATTTGTTTCTCAGACTGTGAGGTTAAATAACTCTTCATATGTTTTTTTGGTCATTTGTATGTGACTCTGAGGTTGTTACCTTTCCAAGACTTGCAGTGACTGAGGGCCTTTTGCATGTGTGTCACTGGATGTATGTGGGCAAAGCAGTGTAAGTGTCAGGGCAAGGGGCTGGGGACCATTTTTCTTGGACCCTCACATGCTGTTGAAAGCCTACAACTGAAGCCTGCTGAAGCTTGACAACTAAGGCTCTGGGTAAAAGTGATTCAGATCAAGAAAGGCCACCAGGCTCTGATTACAGAAGAGAGTCTTATGCTGAAAGGATGGGGTCTCTGGGCAGAACAGGGCTTTTCCGTAACAACCTTGACCTCCAGCTTATGGTTGTGACCTCGCCCCCGGGAAGAACCTCGCTGCTGGGGACTCTATCTTCTCTATGAGGCTATAAGTCCGTCACAACGAGTGTGAAACAAAGAGCACTATTCCTAGAGGGAAGAACTAAACAGCCTGGCCTTCCGCCTTCTAGAACTGTGATTCTCCAACTTCAGCTATGATAAGAATTACCTGAGCAGCTTTTTGTTTTTTTTAATGGAGTTTCCCATGGTCTATCCCTTTGGGGTTCTGGGTACATGGGTCTGGGGTAGAGCCCAGGAATCTGACGTTTTAACAAACCCTTCAAGAATTCTGATGTAGGTGGTTCATTCTTTGGGAAACATCATCTACAAAATGATGGGAATGTTCCCAGAGAAGGGTTAGCGATCACTCCCAACCACGCTTCCTTCATCTTAACAGCAGAGTGAGCGGCAGTGCCACTCCTAGGAGAGTTTAAGCAAGTCAGATAACACACCGAAAGAAGGAGGAAATGCCGCCCTGAGGCTCGCAAGCGGATGATAAATGCCAAGGCTCATTTTTTTCTTTTTGTCTTTTTTACTTTGGCTAATAATATTAACCAATATTTTTCTTTTTCCTGGAGAATGTCATGCCCCACAGCATGACTTGCCATCCACAAAATGATGAGGCTTTCTCAGGTAAACTTTTCTCATGTAAATGGCTTTCAGGACCCCTCTTTCTCCCTCTACCTGCTGGTTCCTCTAAATACCATTTAGCTTCTAAGGCTCTAATTTCAAAGAAATTCCTTTTTCTCAGAATGAATGAGAGTCATCAAATGCTGAAACAGAACTTTGGGAAAAGTCCATCCAGCACTATCACTCTATAGGCAGGGAAACGATGCCCAAGGAGGCCAGTTGGCTGACTAGTGACACAGACTGAGGCCACTCTTATAGGCATGGGTGTGGCCACGTGAGCAGACCGCACAGATGCACAGTTCACAGAGCCCCCAGGAAGTCCCTTCTCCCTGCGGTGCCACATCACACGAGTAAGCTGACCCTGCAAGCATGTCTAGACTCTCTTCACTGGATTTCCCATTAAAGAGATGCTGAAACAATTTTTTTTTAAATCTCCAGAAATAAATGGATATATCATATAGCAAAAATACAGCAAAGAGCCTGGAAAAATCCACTGTGCACATGTTTTAAAAAGTTATAAATAAACAGGATAGTCAGAAACCAGATTAAACTTCCAAGTTGAAAACGGGAAGTGGAAGATGAAAGACCAGACCTACTCCTGACTCGTGCTCTGGTTCAATGGTAGAATCCTCTCCTGGCTACACAGCCCTGTAGACTTTGATAGAATTGTGGACTTTCAGGACTGGAAAAGATTGCAGAGGTCAGAGATTGTCTAGCCCAACTTCTCACTTTGGGGATGAGGAAACTGAGGCTAAGAGAAATGAGGATGCTTGCCCGAGGTCACACAGCTCAGGTGTGTTAATCAACCAGGACTATCCTTCCAGCCAGTGAAGGAACCACAATGGATGGGTTATTTGGTCTCAGGCAAAGAAAACTTATTATCTAATAGTTTGATGTCTTTTCTGTATGGTATAAAAATCTTAAATGGATCACCTAGTAGGGAAATGTAATCACAGTTTTTAATTAACATAAAGTCTCTGCAACATTTTTTTTTGTTATATTACTTCTATACAGTGCAAATCAATTAGGCGAAATAGACTGGTGGATGCAGAGAGTGGCGGTCAGTCCCTGGACGGATAATTGCTCTGTGGCTGAGATTAACACCTTCTCATGCTATTAGGACCGCTGATGAATCTTGTAGTCCTGATAAAGCCTACAATTTAGGGACTAACCATTCCAGCTGTCTCCATTTCTGCAGCCTCCTACATGCAAACAATTGTGAGCTAAGTGCTGCATTTAATTAAAGGCCCTTCCCATGTCATGGGTATAGTCACAGGAAAGACAAGAGACCTCATTTATTTAAAACACACACACACACACACACACACACGTCTTACTGGTGATTAGTTAGCTTTAAAACAATCAGGATTAAAGTCAGGGAGACCACCAAAGAAGGATAAGATATTGATGACTTTTGAATTGGAAATTGCAATGTGCACATCATCTCTCCTTCTAGGAGTTAGTATCGAGTCACAGATGAGAAATACGACCCTGGGTTTCTTCTCACTTTAAAGGGTCATTTTATCAAAGATTGACTTTCTCTGCCTCTTCCCAAAAGTCTGACCAAGCCTCTCACCCGAATTGTTTTTAACTACTAGATTCTGATGTGAGAGGCCTGAATCTGGTGATGGATGGGACAGGTTGAGTAAAGCATGGCCATAGGCATTCAGGTTGCTTATAATATCAAAAAGAGAAATTCATCTGCAATGTAGCTTTGCTTCCAGTTTAACAAAGGGAAGCTTTTCCTGGGACAATTCTTACTGGAATAGGAGACAACCAAAAAAAAAAAAAAAAAAATCAAACAGGCAACAAATAATTTTACCATTACCAGGTAATATGTGTTAATTGCTCAGTTTATATACTCAGAGTGACATACCATTAGAGACTGTGTATGCATTGTAACCAGAGCATTAATAAATTTAAAATGTGCCTGTTAGGATGACAGCTCTGGAGGTGCAAAGGAATAACAGTTATCACTTGGCAGAAGCTGCTCTCACCCCATCTGCTGAGACTTTGCATACATTTTCAGCTTCCTGAGCAATGATTAGGCCTGTCAGAACCTCTTTAACCTTCTAACTGCTGGTCCCCACTGGCCGTAATTAGAGACTAATGAATTCAGAAGATGCAGGCCGTGAGGAAAACTGCCTTGACAGTTTGTGTACAAATTAAGCCCCAATTACTTCATGCATCTTTTGCATCGCTGATACAAGTCTCTGTTATTATTTTTGAATATGGTCATTTTAGCAGAAATGAAGAACTTGGCTAATGTATTTTGTCATTTTTATGGCTCGTCATAAAGAAAAAACATACTGGGCGGGTCATAAATATGTGAAATAAACTACAGCGGATTATAAAAAGAAATTAATTTTCCTCTTGGGAATACCCTGCCACCTTTTCATCCCCCCTGGTGGATATGCTTATTAATATGGTTATTGTTATTCAGATAATATCTGCCATCGAAGGAGGCTGACTAACTAGCAGGGTGTCTGGTTTAGGTTTAGACCCTGAGTAAGGAGCATTTGGAAGTGAGATGTCCCTCATCTTTCCTCCTGGCTATAAAGGTCGCTTGGAGCACACTGGCAGGAAACTCTTTGCTGTCTGCCTTTACCTGCCCGTCCACTATCTGTGGCAATGGCAAAAGTTTGTAACTCCAAAAGTTATGACTTTAAACCAGTACGAAGGTTCAATGTCACATTCCCTTAAAAACTCTTAAAATGATATTTAATCTTGTCTCAGTCCCCACTGGTCAACCCAACCAGATAGTCAATCTCAATCATTTGGGGGACCCTTTCCCCTGCTCTATGAGGTCACACGAGAATCCTGACTTATATGTTTCTAGAATGGCAGAGGAGTAGGTGGGCATTTCTGCATGATGGTCATCACCTTTGCGGCCCTTCCTTCGCTATAAGAGACTGCTGCTGAGATCTGGTCCTGCCATCTGTCTGTGGTCCCTGCTGCTCTGGGCAGCTCGGAGATCACTATGCCGGAGGTCCCTCCCCACTGAGAGCAAGTGTCCTACAGCCATCCCCCCCTGAAGTTCCTGTATGCTGAGGGACTCCTGTCTCTGTTCCCTGTTCCTGTCCTGCATCAGCCTCAGAGAATGTTGAAACTCTCCGTTCTGTCTGGCCACCTTTACCTCACCAGCTCAAAGCACTTCCCTCCATTCCCTCCCGTGGTAGGTAGAATAAGGCTGCCCCATGCCCAAGTCTACCTCCTAATTCCTAGAACCTGAGAATATATTATCTACCTTACATGGTAAAAGGGAATTTGCAGATGTGATAAGTTAATGATCTTGAGATAAGGAGATTAGCTGGGTGGGCCCAATTTAATCACAAGAGTCCTTATAAGAGGGAGGCAGGAGGATTAGAATCAGGGGGAGGAGATGTGAAGACGGAGGCAAGGGGTTGGAGTGATGCAAGGAGGGGGCCGCAAGCTAAGGAATGCAGGAGGCCTCTAGAAGCTAAAAAAGGCCAGGCAACTAACCCTCCCCTAAGTTGCCAGAAGGAACCAGCCCTGCTAACACTTTGATTGTAGACTTTGGACCTCCAAAACTATAAGAGAGTAAACGTGTATTGTTTTAAGCCACTAAATTTGTGGTGATTTGTTACAGCAGCAATAGGAAACAAATACACCTTCTTCTGTGGAAACATAAAGATTTGGGTTTGACTGGCTTCCCTGGTAGTGCAGTGGTTGAGAGTCCGCCTGCCGATGCAGGGGACACGGGTTCGTGCCCCGGTCTGGGAGGATCCCACATGCCGCAGAGCGGCTGGGCCCGTGAGCCATGGCCGCTGAGCCTGCGTGTCCAGAGCCTGTGGAGGCCACACAGTGAGAGGCCCGCGTACTGCAAAAAAAAAAAAAAAAAAATTTGGGTTTGAGTTCCAACAATTATTATTCCAATAAAAATAATTATCCCAATAATTTATCTTGTCTTATATTCTCTGTCTTCTCTAAGATTGAAATCAAACTATCCTCATGAAGTTGTTATGAGAATTAAAGGAATTAAAGAAACTAATTTGATATGTGGAACATGGTAGATAACTCAATAAAAAATTGACCAAGTGCATCTCAAAACTGAGACTTTGTGTGAATATGAACCAAGGATGTCAGCCCCTTCCTGGTTTCCTCACAACTGGATCTATTGATGGTTTCCACATGCAGGTTCCAGCCTATTTGTTTCTGAAAGGCTGGAAACAATAGTCTCTTGTCCAGTAGACTTGTACCTGACCTACTCTCTCAGGCTCTGGGTCCTGTGACCCAGACCCATCTATCCGGTCTCAGGTCTCCCTCCAGGTCTCTTTATTAACCAAAAATTATCTGGGCCCTGAATCTGCTGAGGAAGATTCTGATGCTTGAGTAGCTCTGAAGTTCTAGCTGAACATCCCTACTGTGTTGGCTTCAACTTAGAACGGGTATCTGCCTAAGTAATTCAACCTTAAGAGGAAGAAGCCTTAATTCTGTTTGCTTGCTCTGCTGAGGACTCCTGTTCTAGGACCAGAAGCCAAACCCTCAACCCAGCTAAGGCATAAGACCCCACCTTACTCTTATCCATTTCTTTTCTGGACTTATATCCTTCCCCTCTACCTCCAGATTTAACCATATACATCAGCCACCCTTGGAAAGATTCCTGGGTGAAAACAAAAAGCCAGCTCAATTCATAGCATTTGACCCACCTCTGAATGCTTTGCTGTTATACTCCAAGCAACTGATAAGATATCTTGGGGCCAACATTTTTCAGAATTAGGACCGAGGTTCTCTTACCCCATCAATGTTCCTGGACCACTGAATTAACCTCTCCATACCTACCTCAATAGTGGATTTCCCTCAGATCAGCAAGTTCTCATTCTGGATATTCCTCTCCTCATGTTCTATGTTGCCATCAGCATACTGTAATGGTGGCTTTGAGTTCTAATTATTAAAGAGAAAGGTGAAATAAAAACTTGGGCCATGGCCTTAACACTAACTCAGAAATTCACTTCACTAGAGAGATTTATTAAAAAGCAATACTTAAGGCAAGCATAATATTAATTTCTTTAACGCTATTCTATTTTATAATGGAAATGTGGCATGAATTGCTACGGCATAGCTTCTCCTGGCTCAAAGGGGTTCATGCTTGGTGGGACGCTCTCCATTATTCTCGTAGGTTAACCATATGAAATTGCTGATATTCAACTGTTTTTGACTTACAGAAACAGCAGTTCATACGGTTCAACTTAATATAATGTTGTTCACTGAAGAGTAGAACAGGACACCATTAGTTGAATATGTTGAAAATTTACCAGTGAAACTAACCCTGTGGATGCTCCTCTTTTCCTGAAACATGGTAGCAGGTCAGATTCAAAATTCCTATAGAGAAAGTAAAAACTGAAATTGACAAAAGTTACATAATTAGTGTAACACTTTCAGACTTAGAGATCCTCTGTTTCTGGCTTTGCTGCCCATTAATACAAAACTCCTATTGCAGAATTGACTGCTGTTAGCTGTTGAAAGCCAATAAGAATTATAATCCTTCTCTACTTGGGTGCCATGCGAGAGTGGCCCAGGTGTGTGTGCTGATAAGTACACAGCTGTCCACAGAGGGTGTCTCATTAGCAAAGTTCCCTTTAGGTCTATCTTCACTGATTTTGCACAAAAATTTCTCTAATCACCATTCAGAAGCTTTGCAAAAGACAGTCCATGAACACCTTATACAGTTCAATTTTAAACTCTTCTTAGTGGTTTCGATAGTTTACAGATAAAAATGATAAGATCTGTGTACACAAGTGCAGCTAAGCAATGTCCAAAACAGCGTGATCTCGGAAACACTTATAGTACCCTCTCTTAGCAGCTGGAATTCCCATCATTTAATACTCTCCTTAATTAAGGGTTGGAGGGCTTAATAAAATTTCAGGTACGCCATATAGAAGAGGTACCACACAAATTTTTAACCAGATATGTATTTGTACCTTAGTGTGAGTTGTTTAGTATATCAGCTATTTTGATAAATCTGGTATGAGAGTACACAACACAATTAGGGTTAAGTAGACAGTGAGTGGAATGATCTATATCACAAGATAAGTTTAACTGGCATGTCATCATGGAGGGCCTATGGTCATTGGGGTTAAGGGCAGCGGGTCAAGGAAGAATGGAGATTCCAGAATAGTGGATATTCAATCAAGTTTCCCTGCATCACAGTTTGCATAAAGTTCTACTCTTTCTCATGGGGTGGGTTGCCTGCCCTATAAGAGCAGTATATTTCAGAGGAAAGGATCTTCTGAGCCATCTTGACACAGTTGGCTGGTATAAAGTCAAGGTTCTATGATAAATACCTATTAAGAATTTATGGGGGACACTGGCACCACCACACAAAGGAAACACTTGAAAACCCCCAGCCTAGATAAGGATCAAGGGTCCCATGTTATTCTAATTTGCATTCAAGTCACTTTTCTAGCGATACTTTTGGAGTTAGGTCTACAGAAGAATAGACTCAGACTAGTGGAAAAGTATGCCCAGAGACGTGGCCTGCAGTGACAAGGTACAGATGGCCACCGACTCAGGGCTTCTCATAGACCTTGCCTTCCTGTGAACTCTGAACTTGGCCACTGCTTGATAGAATGGTAATGAGAAGTGTTAGAGTTGGCGGAGGGGTGGGGAATAGCTCCCCAGCCTTCTCCAGACAAGCTCTAGGGAGGGCTGAGAAGAAGAGGGAAGACTAAATGACACAGTCCACAGCTGTGTGCTAGAGTCACAGAACGCAGAATGGAAAACCACCTTTTTTCCCTCTGTGATGGAGACACGGCAGGCTACCACTGCCCCACTACATACTTGGTACTTAACTGGCAACTTGAGACACTCATTATGTAATCCCATCTTCATGGTGATGGTCTTGAACTTCAAGAAGTGATAGTGTGAGCTGAGGTCAGAAGACTGCACCCCGCTGACACCCAGAGCACCAGGTTCTTATACAGTCTCCAGGAATCCAGGTGTTATACCTTCATTCTCCCTCTAGGAAAAAGAAATTCATTTCAGAAGATTTCTATTCAAATCTGGGATCATTAATTCACATGTTAGACTGACATTTAAGACTTCTGATAGACCTCAACTGCTGATGAGGTCCTGCAGTAATGGCTCCGCCATGCTGTCTGGAATCTGGAAGGGCTTCTCTTTGTGTCTATTCTATGGCCCATCCTCCAGTTCTTGGCTCTGAGATTTCCACACTCATCCAACACAGGATCTCTTTCAGAGGAGATTCTGTGGCCGGTAGAAATGTAAAAATTCACATGGAAGCTTGCTAAACAACCTAAGATCCAAAGAGAGATGTGCCTGGCCCCTGCACACCCTGGCACTACTCTGCACAGAAGCATCATCCAATTCTAAGCTAACAGGCTCCTCAAGCACTGGAGTTAAGTGGGAGGAGGCAACACGCGTGCAGGTGCTGAGCCACAGATTCCAATTCTATCCCAGCCACAGGAGGGACGAGCCAGGCGGCCCGCTACTGACTGGGTTGAAAGCTTTTAATCTCATTCATGCAATATTCATTTTTAGAACATACCACAGGATTTTCCTCAGAAAGATTCATTCATTCTCTGGGTCTGCTTCTGAATTGTAGATCAAATTACCATGACTTCTTTTAGGGGGAGAATGTTAAGTTCACCCAGATGGGTTTAAATTCAACTGTGATTGGTTGGTAATGGTTTACTATGAAAAAGGAAAGAATGTTCATCACAATACTGGACCAACCTGAGCCCCAGTGTCCCATAACTGCCCTCACAAGGGCATCCTTTCCACTGCTGTTCAAGTCCATTGCCTTACTGTGTTGTTACAAGTTCCTTTATCTCACTAAAAGCATCCTCCTTCAAGGATGGAAACTGTTTATTCATCTGAGTATCTCTCCAGAAGTTCTGTGTTTAGCTATAGCAAAGTCTTCAAAACACATTGTAAAATCAAATTAATATCTATTCTTAACAATGAACATATTCTTAATAGTTAAAATGTATCTTTAACATTTAAAATATATTCTCAGTAGTTAATTTCTAACGGGCTCCCTTTCACATAGCCCTGCTTGTACACACACAAACACTAAAATGATTTCCTAAAACAGAGCAGGTGATTTTCACAGCATCACTGCCCTCACAGTATAGAGTGTCTGAAGATAAGGACTGAGTGTTTTCTGTACTCTGTACTTGGTATAGTTCCTAGTTTATGGGACTACATATTAATTCATCAAACATTTATCTAGTGCCTTTGTAGGGCTGGGGAGATATCAGTCACTGACAAAGTTTCTATTCTCATGGGGATTGCATTTTAGTGTGTGGTGGGGAGGTGGGGGAGTGGGAAATAGATAATAAAGAAGCAAATAAGAAAATAGCAGATATTATAAAGTCTTAAAAAAGATAATGGATAGTGACTAGATGTATGGAGAGTACCACTTTATATTAGGGTTCAGAACAGGCCTCTCAAAATCAAAATTAAATAAAACATTTGTTTGGTGTCCACACGACAAGAAGGAGCTAGCCACGTGATCAACGTCTAGAGCAGGTGCATCCCAGGATCACAGGAAGAGGCAACAGCCAATGTGTCAGAGGATGGACAAGCTTTGAATTGAGGGCTTGAAGGAAGGCCAGTGTGGCTGAAGCATCATGAACGATGAGGAAAAGTTCAGGAGACAAGTTTGGAGAAATGGGCAGGAACCAAATCACGGGGAGCACTGTGGGTCTTGAAACATGTCTGGATTTTTACAAAGGCAGTAGAAGCCATTAGAAGTCTTAGGGAGGGAAGTGACTTCTGTTGTTGTGATCTGATTTTTGTTTTTCAAGATCATCCCAATGGCTATGTGGAGAATGGTGGATGGGTAAGAGAAGAAACAGAGTGACTAGTTAGGGGGCTACTGCTGCAGGACCCCTGGGAGACAGCTCCACCCGGGGGGCAGCCGAGCCGTGGTAACAACTGCTCTAACATCCTCAAGAAATGCAGGAAAAGGCTTTCTGCACAGAGGAACAGCTTGAACAGAGGAAGGAACACATGGAAGACATCTGCAAGTTCTATGAGCCTGAGAGTTCAGTACGTCTGGAGAAAAAGCTGTCAAACAAACAACTAGAACCAAAACGTGCCAAACACATAGGTGTCAACAAGTAAAAAAAGAAAAGCTTTTTAAAAAGATAGCATAAACAGACCTAAAGAATCTAGAAAATGACTAGAATAAGTGTAGACACACCTCATACACTTGGATTGGCAGATTCAACTAAGATGGCGATTCTCCCCCAAATTATTTTATAAATGTAATGCAATCCCAATTAATCCAAATGGTGTTTCTGGATGAGTAACTCGGCAAAAATCTCCTCCAAGTCGTGTGGAAGAATATCTATGTGCAAATATTGAAGATGTACACACCCACAGTTACACGTGCTAGCAGCCACGGCGTGTGCTAACAGGGACAAAGGAGCCCAGGGACTCTACATTCCCCCCTTTCTCCACCTCTCCTCCTTCCAATCGAGGTTGTAAGAAAAGAGCGACTGTCCTTTCACACTTAGCCCTGCAGCAATATTTTGAAACTTTTTTGACCATGACCCATGTAAAGGAATATGATTTACATAAGGACACACATATATTATTGAAACAAAAATTTTATAAATAATACTCTGACTACATGTGACTTATTTTATTTTATTTTATTCTATTCTGTGGAACTCTATAAGAAATAATACACGGTCAGAGCCCTCTTAATTGAGTTCATGGTTCCCTAATGTGTCAGGATGTACAGTTTTTAAAAGCACTGCCCTTGGGACATCTGTCCTGCTTCCTGGTCCTCTAAGGTGATCTCATCACCAAACCCATCTTACTGGCCGAGCAGCAACCCCTTTGGCTGAAGTCTCACTCACTTTGCTTAAATATGAAATTCAGAAAGTGCTTCCTTTAGATTTCCTTCTGGCCTGAGAATGGAGAGAACAAGTCTGTCTCAATTGATTGGGAAACAAAGGAAGGGAAGTGGAATTTGTGGTTTGTTTTTTTATATAGTGATGATGGTGATTAAATAAAGCTCCCAGTCGTTGCTTGCCGGGAGCCGAGGCTCCCGTCTCTGCGTGATAGCTTTTCCTGTCCATTTGGTAGACCCATTCAGCTCTTCTATTCCATCAGTTTTTAAAAAACAGAAGGAGGATTTAAGAACATATTCAACATTATTTCATGGAAGACAGTAACCTTCTACTGCAAAATATTTGTTTTTAACTGCACAGATCTAAAGTGCCTTCTAAAAACAAGGTCCAAGCGACAACTCTGTTCTCGTGCCATAAAAATTTTAAATCACACTGATTACCCATCTGCAATATCTTCAAATTATTCATCTCTTAGTAGACTAATACTCCCTTCAGAAGCAAAACAAGTAAATATACAAAGAGAAACATGATTAATAATTTATTTGTGTTCTGTTTTTCAGGACAAGTCCCTGCTCATTCATGCTCTCCACTGAAAATGTTTCATAACTATACCCCAAAACAGGTAGGATAAACTGTCTCCTGACTATCAGTTTAAAGGAAAGGGAGAGACATGGGAGCATGTGTGTGTGTGTGTGTGTGTGTGTGTGTGTGTGTGTGTGTGTGTATTTTTAAACACGCTTTACCAACTCTTACCTCTATTCTGTCGTATATCTAAGAAGTTCAGTTTTGCCTCAACAAATCAGTTTTATGGATAATCAGACAAATGTATTTGATTGAACAAGCCACACTGCTTACACTTAAGACAACATACTATTTCTTAAGAAGCTGTATCATATTAGGCTCATTGTTCCAGAATACCTGATATCCTACTAGACAAATTGCTAGACAAATTATGTACACTCAATCAAAATTGCACAGAGTCCCCTATGAATTGCCAGTAATTCATCTTTAATGCTTTTCTATCATTTTCTTTTCACCTCTGTCCCCTTTCAGCATCCTTTCCCCATCAACATCCTACAGGAACCTCTACTCCCTTGCTGCCATCCAAAGAGAAATCACCAGTTTCCTAGTAAAATTTTATATGCGGTTTCTATCATGAAAACTTCAAAATGTAATGTTTTCCTTCCTTGAAGTACATAAAGAGAAAATCAGGCTATATCTTATATTGTTAGTTATCTATTCAGTATACATACCAATATTCTTTCTTGAGAATAGAACCCCAATATTCTTTGAAGTGGCAATATGGCTAATTAAATATTTATTTTCCCAGAATTCTTTGCATCTTAGAGTGACAATGTGACATATTTCAGGCCAAAAAGCCCTAAACGGAAGTCTACTGGAAGTCTTCAGGGAAGCCTTTATTTTCTTGATTTTTAGGGAACAGAAATGGCTGGCACTGCCTTTCCATCTTCTTTTTGCCCTGAGCAAAAATGTGATGTCTGGAGCTGAAGCAACCTTCTTCAGATCATGAGGCAAAAAGCAAGAAAATCACAAAGACATTAGCTCTGAGATCTCTGAGCCACTGAACCAACACTGGCAGCCCACTCCCTTCAGACTTCTATTTTTATGAGAAAAATGAAAAAACCTTATTTGTTTAAGCCATTGATTAGTCAGATATTCTGTTACTTGCATCCTAACTGAGGTACATGAAAGATCTCATAGTAAGTTCCACAGCCCAGCGACTCTGTTGGGGGTGCCTCAGGGGCTAAGGTGGAGAATACAGCAAAGGCTAAGCCAGCAGAGAAACTCTCCTTTTACTGGTATCCAATTTCCCCAGACTAGCTCACCTTTTATCTTATATACTGAGGTTATAATTAAGAATTCATTTGAGAAAAATAAATTATTCTGTTTAAGACTCTATGTTTAAAACCACTGGATTAGATACACTTGGATCAGAAGATTTGTTGGCTTTATCATGGAAAAAAGTCTAAAGAAATGAATCATTACTAAAGGGATTTTAGCAATATGGTGTCTATAAGAGGAAGGGATTTTGATAACGAAAAACTAGCCTGGATCCTCTCTGATTACCTCTCTCTCTCACTTCCCTGCATATGGCCTGTTCTGAGTACCAGGCTGACGTCATGTATTTTTTCCAATTAGGTTGATTGGTTGTTCTACCAAGAGATGCAAAGAGGGCCCACATAATCCTATATTGTCACAGAATTCAGGGATCCAAGCCTGAGTAAGAGGTAAATACAGAGACCTCAGGAATGTTTCTAAATTCATAACAGGTGCTTCGTAAGAGCAGAAGCTGCACAGAGGTGGGGAGGCATTTCTCTGCTTTTGTATCTCTCTAGAGTCCCCAGTGACCCTGGTCCAGGGAGGAAGGCTGCTTTGTTGCGAAGTCTTGAGACCAACATTCTCATGAGTTTCCTTCTGTACCAAAAGGGCTCGATGCCTATTTTATGTAATGTTGGTGTCCTGAAATGGGCTTCATACCCTGAATTTTGGTGTTCGGACTGGAAGTTTAAATTCATTATGGCCTTTCACAAGTTAAAACCAAGAATTGTTTAAGAATGAGAATAGTGCCCACCCACCTCTCCTCACCTCTCACAAACACACCCTCCTGCACATTGAAACCTCCTCAGACATTCAGTGTCATAGAGTGTGGGCTTTAGAACTAGAGAGGCTTGGGTCTCATCCCAGATCAGCCATTTACTGCCTGTGTGACCTTGGCTAATCGCTGAACGGCTCTGTGTTTCAATCTCCTCATGCCTAAATGGGGTATGTATAAGAAGAGTACCTACCTGTGAGGGTGGTTATGAGGCTTAAATTTAAAATATGCAAAGTGCCTAAAACACTTCCTGGAACTTGTTAAGTGCTAAATGAGGGTTAGCTATTATTGCTGTTGTTGTTACTTACCTGCTCGCAAGTTTCATCTCCCCATTGGTAAATGGGGATAACAATGCCACATACAATTAGCTCTTAGCAAGTGGAAGGACAATCAGTTGACTTACTAACCTTTGTTGGTGGCTCACAGTTTCCCCCATTGGAAATGCTTCTCCCCTAGGCTCTGCCTGCTCAGAGCTTCTCAGCACCTTAGATCCTGCATGATTCAAACTTCCTGTGTGAAGCCTTCTCCAGGTTCAGAAGTCCACCTTGTCTTCTCCTATTACAAATATCCACAGCTATTCGTATTGGTACCTTGCAATTTAGTACCAAATCATAGGTTGTCTTTTTTGCTCTTTATCACTTCAATTTCCTATTAAAACTTTAAGCTTCCTATGTGCAAGGATTCATTCCTCCATGTTTCTTAATACACTTTGGTATATCACCCAATGCTGGGAACATGGGACACACTTAATAAAAATTTGTTGATTGCTCTACTTATCTTTAAGTCCATATTTTTATATGTATGCATGGAGTTCCTTTCAAAGCAGGCTATACCTGTAGGACAGCAAAGTACCACAAAAAGCATTCAGTTGATCTCACCTAAACTAGAATTGGGCATAAACCCAGTAACAGAGGAAACTTGGAAAGAGTTTCCTCCCTCTGTGATGCTGGGGGGGACGTAGATGTTGAGTGAGGCAACATCTTCTTGATCTTATTTCATCAATTGAAATTCCCCCTTCCCCTAGACCTTACCATGGCCAAATTCAAGAAACAGACGTTCGCATAAAAAAAATCTCCCTGGAGTTAGTGTGGCTGTTTATCCAATTTTCACCCTGACATCCAGACTTAGGTTATGTCCAACAGAGCCCAAACAACAAGCTGGAGTGTACGAACTTCAGCCTGTGGAAGAGGTCAAGGAGAGGTGAGACGGCCATACATGAGGAGTGCTGGAGAGAAGATCTCCCCTTCATGAGAAGTGGGACAAGAGAAAGTCATTTCCCACAAAGAGAAAACTTCTTTTCTCAGCTCTGGATCCATAATCCTTTTTTTCTTTTTTATTGATATATGCAGTTGATTTACAATATTGTGCCAGTTTTGGGTATACAGCAAAGTGATTCAGTCATATTTTTTTTTCAGATTCTTTTCCTTTATAGGTTATTACAAAATTTCTAATATAATTCCATAATCCTTTGATTCCTACTATTTTCTATGTGAAGACACTGTCTTTGGACCACCTTTCTCTGCCTCCATTACCCCTCTCCGGTCCCCCAACACAAAAAGTAATGTTTAAAAATTTTCTAAAACTGATATGTCCACAGAGCTGTTCCGTATTGATGAACTAAGGGTGTGTATCTCTTTCTTTTTGATTTTCCTGTTGAATCTGTACATTTTGATTGTAACATGAGCTGTGAGTAATTGCTTCAATGCAGATAATAGCTCTGTCTCAGTGATCTACGAAGCTGTTAAGTTCATCTATTTCAACTTTTTTCCTCCAACATTACCTTAGTAAGTTGTATGTGAAACATGAAGAGCGTAGGAGAGATGCTTTTTAATGCAATTTACAACATCTCAGAGGTGAGAATTGAAAGCCCAGCTCTGATTGCAACATCTGCTCTGAACAAGGGCATCAAGGGACCTGCTATCAGATTTTTTTGTCTTAAGGATGATCACCATGTATGTTCACAAATAAAAACGTGAAGCATTCTGACAGCCAAGCAGACCGTGAAGAATTAAACTTCCGAAACAGGAAAACACACTGCAGCATCCTTGCTGCTATTCATTTGAAGAAACTACTCCATTCAGAGCCTCTTCACTTCCTTCCCCGACTGCCTTCCCAATCCCTGTCAGGTTCATCCCTCACAGACATGTTTCTGCACAAGGGCAAGATTCCATTTGGAGAGGGATTGGTCCAATGTTGAAGGACTCAGTTTCTTAATGATAAAATCAGACTTCTCTAGTAAAGATGTTTGAGTCAGTGTATTCAGTAGCAGTGAGAAGTGGTTTGTAAAATAACCAGCACTGCCCAAGACATAAGTTTTCAGTGACTCACCAATGCCTTCCCAGCAAGTCCCTTGAAATTTCAGCCCCTCTGTTCTCTGGCCTCATTCTCTGGCCTCTGGTCTATCATTTCTACTATAATCCCTGCTATACTTCAGTGAGCTCCAGAAAACGTGGACCAGCCTGTCTTCCCTGACCATTTTCATTCTCATGGGCTTCCCTGACTGCTTTTCTTATGCCAATATTTTACAATGCAAATCCTCTCTCCACCTTGTCACTGACCGAAACCCTACCTCCCTTCAGTGCCTAATGCAAGGGCTCCTTCTTCAGGACCCTCTCTTGATCATTCAGCTGGATGTGACTACTGCATCCCTTACAGTGCTGTAGACCCTTGCTTTTAGCATATATCACATTCTGACTCATGTTGTAGACGTTTGTTCACTTGCTCATTCCCCCCTACACCATTGCAGTCTCCAGGAGAGTATCCGATAAAGAAATATTTTGAGTACAAAACAGAGTGCCTCGTTGCTGTGGACTGATTGTATCCCCTGCACCAAATTCATGTGTTGAAGTTTTAACCCCCAGTATGACTATATTTGGAGACAAGGCCTTTAGGAGGTAATTAAGGTTGAATGAGATCATAAGGGTGGGGTCTTTCTTTCCACATGCACTGAAGAAAGACCATGTGAGAACATAGCAAAAAGTGGCTGTGTGCAAGCCAGCAAGAGAGCTCTCAAAGGAAACCAAACCCCGCTGGACCTTGCTCTTGAACTTCTCAGTCTCTGAGCTGTGAGAAAATACATTTCTGTTGTTGAGCTGAGTAAGACATTTATTCGTACATGATGAACCATCAATAAGCATAATGAGTTTGAACACTGACTCCGTGAACGGGGATATCAGGAAGATGGTAAAGGTGATATCTGAGGGGTTTCATCCCATCTATTGATCACATTTGTACCCCTTTCACTGGCTAACTGGTAGTGTGAGATATTTGGGGGAATGGGGTGAAGGTTAAAGGTTTTTTTCCATGTTTTTATTTAATTTCGACTTTTAAAACACATGGTTCAAAATGTAAAGTAATATAAAAAGGAATGCATTACAAACACAGTGTAAGAACTGCTTCTTGGTCATTTTCAAAAGCCAATCTTCACTGGGACGATTCAGTCCATTCCAATAAAAGCCGCGCAACGCTTCCACGGTCTTCAGACATCAAAAACTGCACACAATGGACAAATTCTTAGGGACTTATTCAAACCAGATTGATGAGTAAAAAGAATGTATGTATGTATCAAATAGGATATCTGGTATCATGTAGACAAAATCACAATGTGATTGGCTCTTTAATTGGTTTGTTATATCATGAAAACCTGGCCTAAAATCCAGTTCTATTTTACAGGCCAAGCAGTTAAGAGAACATGTTTTGTACTGTAAACTTACCACTCATTTTACTTAAATGGTGTAGTGGATTAGTTAGCGTTCTCCAAAGAAAGAGGACCAATAAGATGGAGATAGATAGGTAAATTTAAGGAATTGGCTCACATGATTGCGGGGGTTGGCAAGTCTGTAGAACAGGCCATCAGGTGGGAAATTCAGGGAGGATCTGGTATTGTAGTCTTGAGCCCAGAATTTGCAAGCTTGAAAAACAGGTAGAGTTTCCATGTTGCAGTCTTGAGGCAGAATTTCTTTCTTGGGGAAGCCTCAGTCTTTGTTCTGATTGGATGAGGCTCATCCTCATTTTTAAGGATAATCTGCTTTACTCAAAGTCTACTGATTTAAATATCAGTCACATCTAAAAAAAACATCTTCATGGCTACATTTAGACTGGAGTTTGACCAAACAACTGGGTACCATAACCTAGCCAAGTTGACAAATAAAATTAACCATCAGAAATGGAGACAAAGCTCCAACTAAAGGTACTGAGCTTAGAGATATTTTTGGCTCTGGGTAATATTGTTTCCCAACAATCCTTGGGAATCCCTTCAACTTGGCTAACTTTCTTGAAACATCTAAGCTAAAAAATCTACTGGACCCAAAACTGAAATAGTGAAATGTTCTGAAAGTTCCTCCAGTGCAGTAGAACAAAGCCCCAAAATGCTTTTGCTTATTTGGAAAACATTTTAGGGACCATCCCAATGAATCCTAGAAAAGTACTGGCAACCCAGTTTTCAAAGAACAACTTACTGATTTAATCTGAAATAAAGTCTAACAGTTTAGCTAAATAATTCTTCAATACTAAAACAAGAAGTTGATGAGAGAATAAAGTTGATGACAATAGAACAATGAGTGGAGTACTGCTCAATAAGAGAAAGATAGTTTTTTCTTCTCTACTTCTCTTAAATATTGTTTTTTATGGCTTCTTGGTAGGAGAAAAAGACTCTTTAAAACTATGACCCAATGTCAGGGAGAAAACAGACTAGTCTCTTAAACTAATGGCTGTTGTTAAGGATTCCTTTAGCTATATTCAGCCTGGAAAAAAAAAAAAAGAACTTTGCAATAAACGACCTTCATGGAAGAAGAGTATTCATGTTAATTAGTAGCTCTTTTCAAATATGATTCATATATGCATTAGGCCATGCCATGCTGAACAATGCACGCATTGTAGTAAACATCAAGATAAGTCTCAAGTACGGTTATCAAAATTTTAGAAAAATCTAGCAGGGATTTTATTTCATAAGATTGTGACTTGCTGCTCCTAGTACATTGCACAATGGTATCTCTCCTAATGGCTTTTAGCTTTTGCCACTGCCAACTTTTATATTTAAAATCCATACAATTATGAACAATTTATGAACATTATGAGGCTTTTCTTTTTTGCACTGATTCTTACTAATTCAAGCCAGCTTTTATCCTTTGCAACTCAAATGAATTTTGCTTACAACACGAGATTCATTCTCACATATTCCACTTTATTCTTATTATTAGCATTCCTTATTATGCATATTTAATTTAAGAATGCATTTTCTCCATTAAAAAATTAGAATATGTGGAAAGAAGTACCAGAAGGTGATTATTTGCTTTAGTTTGCTTTTGTTAACTATGGAAGGCCTCATATGTTCTTTCCAAAGTTCCAAGCAAGAGACAGAAATGTTAAAAAGCAAAAGAATTTTTTTTAATTAAAATAAAAATCTTCTATCGTGGAACTTCTTTGTGGTGTATAAGATATCAAATTCAACGAGGAGAATACTGAAAATCTCTTAATATTATGTGAATGGAGAAAGGATATACATTTGCTAGCATTCCTTAAGCAAATACACCACTAAGTATGGTTCTTTGGAGATTAACCCAGCAAGATTCACCTTGAAAAAAGCAAAAAGTATGAAGTCAAGTGTGCACTTACCCACCTCCACACCCCACACCTCCTCCACACCCCACTCTTCCGCTAAAACAGAACAATTAATGGGTCAAGTGTTAGCATCTGTCCTTACGTTAAACTCCTTCAATAAAATAGCTGGGAATTTAGGGTCTGCAAGAAATAAGTAACCAGTTGGAGTTCCTTTCTTAATTTTGCAAGCACTGATTGGGGGCTATCAGCCAACTGATCTGATTATTTTTTCCATGTGTTGCCTAACAAGTTTGAATCTTCCCACTTCCACTCCAAAGTTATTGATTTAACTGGTCGTTTTAACAGTGAGGGCAAATCAAAGAACTCTACGTGATTGATGGGAGCAGTCTCCTCTTCCTCAGCCCCCTCACCAACCTGGCTTCTCCACCACACACACTGTGTACTTTGGTTTGCAGAGTAGGGTCCTATATCGACCACACTGACTGCATATAACAGGAAGAACAGAGTATGTGTGTTATTTCCCCCTTACACTGTGTTTAAGGATTACAATTTGTTATTGGGTTGAGACTTTAAGATCTATAGACACCAGCTGATTCTGTCTTACTATGAAATCCAAATCAATTAATGCCATTTGATATTTTTGGCACCTCAAGCATCTATTATGTGAAGGACACCATGCTAGCTACTTTTGATAAAACATATTACCTACTAATCATAATACATCTACAAGAATTTCGGCCCAGATTGTAGAGATGAAAATCTTTGTTCCTCCACTTACTAGCTTTGTGAATATGCACAAATTATCTCTCTGTGCCTCAGATTTCTTACCTGAAAAATAGAGACAATAATACTACTGTCTCATAGAGTTGTGAGGATTAAATGTAATGCATGTAAAACCCTCAGAACAGAGGGCCCTATTCCTCCCTGTGTATCTAGATCTTGTGCCTCTAGGGGCCCCTGGGATATTTCTCTCCACCTATTAATCCCTAGTATTTTGGAATTTTCAATCTCATTCTTAGCTTTAAAAACAAACAAAAAAAAAGGATACAGTACAGTCAGCTCTGCAGGACCCCATACTCCCTGTTCTCCCAGATAACACATTGTGCCGGTACTTGATTACCTCACTACCTTTAGTGGGCCCTAATATCTTGAATGAAAATAGAATCTTTTAGTTAAGACCAATAAATGCCTTGAAAATGCAACTATAAACAGATCTTAATTAATTAGCCTCCTAATTATTCTCTCCTAAAACCACTTATTTTAGTTCTTCTACAACTATGATCAGAAACAAAACATCAGAAAATAGTAAGAGTACCCTTTTCTCTGCTATCTTGGCAATTAAGGTTAATCAAGTACACAATTGATCACATAGAGATCAGTTACTAATATTTGGAAAGTATGTTTCAGCAATATCATACATAAATTTTCTACCAAGTTTTGAAAAATAGAAGCGAGGTGGGAGGGGAATCTTTCTGTATTCTCAATAATGATGCAATGATGAGTATCAGCAATCTAAGTTTAAATTCTAAAAACCCAAATTAAAATATCAGAAGTATACCTTTTTTATAATGTTAATTGTCCTCTTTATTGGGGTCTCACCAGCCAAGTATTTATTTTCACCAAGTGTTATTTTTAACAATATATTTTATGATTGATGCTTCACCCCCAAATGCCGTGTTGATGTATCATTTTACAGTAGTTATAGGAGCCTGTGAATTTGTACCTCTTGACCCTCCCATGAGGGCTAGCTCAGATTAATCATGGCACTATTATGTCATGCATTCTAACAGTCTGCCTCTGGAAGAAAGTCATGTCTGCTGCTGTACAATTATCTAAGACTGATGATACAGACTAAAGTCATTATAATACATTTATCTGGCACAGATCCTCTCAGCCATAGTTCCAACCTCACAACCCAGTTAGTAGGCACGTAGGACCCTCCTAAGCAGGACTACATTTTCACCATGCTGGTAGAAAGCAAACGATCTTCAATGGACATACTGCATGCAAAATAATATATTCCTTTTAGCAAGGGAAGACCGGGAATGTTGCTTACTGGAGATGGATCTACGTCATGAGTATTATTCCTCCATCAGCTGGAGAGAGACCAGATCTGGTGATTCTTAAGAAAATCAAACAAAGACCTATCAATAACCAGGGTAGAAGAACCTCCATTTCCTAATTTCTCCACATTGAACCTCTAGACAGTTGCAAAATATTTGTGAAGTTCAGATACGAGAAAGTAAGGTGGGATGATAATCAATGGTCAGCAATGTGCTATTCCCCCATGGACATCATAGGAGGAGAAGGGCCTGAAAAACCACTGAGAGCACGAAGAGGGTTCACCTTGTTCTGGAGTTTCCTGCTCATCCCTTGACCCTCACCTGTTTCAATTTAACCCTTTATTCATTTCTTGTTGACTTCTATAGTGCATTGTAGTCTCCTCAACTACCAGCCCATCCGGGACCATCTCTCAGAAGACGGTATTTTTCGTTTGTGGAACATTTGAGGTTATCAGACATGGCTACTTCAGATTCTCACGAGTCCACCTCAAATTTCCCAATATCCTGTCATCACTCTCCAAGTCCCATACATCCACCTGTACTCTGGATTCCAAGCCTCTGGAACTTTCTCTTCACCAAAAATCCCCTAGCATTTTGGAATCTTCAATCTCTTCTTTCTCAGTTCTCTCTCTCTCTCTCTCTCACACACACACACACACACACACACACACAAGCAATTATAATTGTATCCCTAAATCTACTATAGCAAAACAATAATAAGTAGGAGAACAGGCAATAAGCAAAGGAGTAATCAAGATTGAGTAGATTTCAGCCAGCAAGGAACACAGGAAGAAAATAATCCTTAGATAACTTTATTGATGTATAATTTGTATATTATTAACTATCAATACATCCATTTAAAGTATACAATTCAATGAGTTTTGACAAATATATGTATCCATGAAACTGTCACCACTATCAAGATACAGAAAATTTTCATAATTCTCTAAAATTACCTTGTGTCCTTTGACCAACCATCCCTCCCTCTACTCCTGGCCATAGGCAACTATTGATCTGGTTTTGATTAGATTAGTTTTCTGGATAGATTACATTTATATAAAATGCTATAGAGAATGAAAACTAATCATACAGCATGAAATCTTTTGTACCTGCCTTCTTTTACTTAGCAAAATCACATTGAAATTCATTCATATTGGTGTATATATCAGGAATTCATTCTTTCTTATTGCTGAAAAATATTCGATTGTATAGATATACCACTATTTGATTATTTATTCACCAATTGATGGACATTGGATTATTTCCAGTTTGGGGCTATTTCAAATAAACTGCCAGGAACATTACACACAATATTTTGTGTGGGCATATATTTTTCTTCCTTTTGGGTAAATACCTAGGGGTAGAAAGGCTGGTGGTATGGTAGGTATATGTTTAACTTTTTAAGAAACAGACAGTTTTTCAAAGTGGTGGCACCATTTTACATTCACACAACAACACATGTGAGTTCTGCTTGTTCCACATTCTTGCCAACATTTAGTATTATCAGCCTTTAATTTCAACCATTCTAGTGGGTACATAATGGTATCTCTTTGTAGTTTAATTTGCATTTCCATGATAACTAATGATTTTGACCATATTTTCATGTGGTGAGGCCATTGTATATCTTCGTTTGTGAACTGTGTATTCAAATATTTTGCCTATTTTCAGAATTGGGTTGTCTTCTCATTGAATTATAAGGATTCTTCATCTATTCTAGATAAAAGCAGTTAAAAACATGCATTGAAAATATTTTCTTTCATTTTGTGGCTTGCCTTCTAATTTCTTTAAATTATCTTTTGAGGAGCAAAATTTTTAAATTTTAATAAAGACCAATTGTCACTTCTTTTTTCTAAAATCATAAAATAGTTTGAGCTTTGAAATCTGCAACTGCCTCAAGGTCCTAAAGATTTTATCCTATATTTTATTCTAGAATTTTTATAGTTTCATCTTTCACATTTAGGTCTATGGCTCAAAATCATTTAAAAATAATATTTTATGATTAAGAAATTAGAAAAAGTTATTCTAGAAAAAACACACTAGTGACTCATCATTAATTTTTTATTAATGTTCGTGCTTCCAAACATTCCAAAGTTCATGTTGAGTTTAGTTTAGTTTTGTCTTGGAGAAGATGTTAAAGGAGAGAAGAGAGTTGCATATACTATGTAAATCCTTTGGGTTTTTCTATTTAAATTTTTATTTTACATAATTTTTTAAGCAGTTTTTTATATTCCAGCATATGTTAAGGACATTTTCCCACAACTTTTCATATATGAAAATATGAAATAGGTGCAGAAAATCCCATCTTATTAACATACAAAAGTCTATTTAGCCAGTCCCTTTCTTTGGTATTTGTCTTGTTTCCAGCTGTTTACAACAAGAATAAGAGACCATATTGTTTTAAATATCTTTCAACATAAGTCTTAGATCTCTGATCATTTCCTTAGGATAAATTTTTATATGTGGATTTATTAGTTTAAAGGATAAGAAAAAAATTAAAGCTTTTGGTATATATTTCCAGAAAGAATATACCAAATTACAGAACTCCCAGTAGTCTGTGAAAGCACATTTGCACCCTCCCCGATTTGGGGCATTGCCTTTTGTTTTAACCTTAAAAAATCTTTTAGAAGAAAATAATAAATTATTGTTGCTTTCATTTGTGTTTCCTTGATTTTAGTAAGCCTGAATTTTTTTTCATGTTTTTCAATCCTTTGTGTTTCTTTTTTGTGAATTACTTGTTCAAATTCTTAGTCTATTTTTTTCTATTAAGATTTTTTAAATGTATTTATTAAGTGCTTCTTATATATTAACTTATACCAATCTATTAACGTATGTTAACCTATTTCTGTGTAAGGCATTTCAAATATTTTCTTTGATATTTGTTATTTAATTTTGCTTATGATACTTCTGCAAATGTTTAAGATTGTATAAAGTCAAATCTATCAAATTTTGGATTAAAAAGGTTTTCTGAACCTCTGTATCATACATCTTTATAGATAGATACACTAATATTTTCTTTTTCATCTTTTATGCACTGTTTTTACGTTGTAATGCTCTAATCCATCTATGATGTATTTTAGTATGAAGTGTGAAGAAGGAATGTGAATGAGCCCCAGTTCCTTGTAAAGCAGAGCCTGAGGAAAAGCTTACATATTAGAGGTTTGGGCGGAAAGGAATCCCAGGGCATCAAGAGTGAGAAAAGGAAAATGAGGAAGTAAGGAAGGGAAGGAGGAAAGAAAATCAAACGTGGTGCATTGTTACAAAGCTAGCTACAGTTTCACAGGAAAACACAGCCATTGCCCAGATGCAGTATTTCAACAGAGGGAGAAGCTGACACAGCCAATGCATGAGTCCAGTGGAGCAGAGGGGGATGAGGAGAGAGGAACTGATCTGTCCACTCTGTCTCCTTTCTTTTGATGGCCAAGGTTTGTGCTTCTGAGTTGCATTACCTAAACATTCCAGGCAGCTGCTGGGAAGTCTGGGCTCCATCGACTCAGTTGAATCTTACGTGGCTGCTGGACCTGCTATGTCTTCTGTGTGACAGAAAGAGCAATGGAGGCAGTGCCTGGAGCCTGGGGAAGCAGGGCTGTTAGGAGATGAGGGATGGCAGCTCAGGAGGAGGCAGAGGCCGGCAAATCCAGGCAGGCACTTACACTGGTCTAGTAGAGGCTATAACTGATAGTCAACCATTTATTCTGCTTCATCTAGTGGGTACTCCACCATTTTCTCACAAATTTAAATTTCAACTTTACCTTATTCTAAGTTCTAAGTTAATTGTACTAGGGTTTCTTTCTGGTTCTAAACAATCTATGGATATACAAATGTACATTTATAATAACTTATAGCTTTCTGATGGTACAAATTCCCTCTCATTTTTTTCAGTGTTTTTTCTTGGTTTTTCATACATGAATAAGCTCATGTATGTAGGTAAAGTTATAATTTTAACTAGTTTTATAAAACAATTGGGGATTTGTGTATAAATACGTCTGTTTGGGGACAATCAATATATTTATACTCTTCTATCTCACCATTCATGAAAACAGCAGCAGCATCAACTTTTTAAAGTTTTTTTAATGTCTCTCAGTAAAATTTTCCAGTTGTTTTTCATGTAGCTCTAACAGAGCTTTTATTAAATTTTTTCCTAGATATTATAACTTTTTGTAATTTTTGTTACTCTGGTGGGCAGAACTGTTTTCATTGTGCTTTTTAATTGATAATTTCTGGAATCTAGTAAATTTTTCTATATTAATTTTGTAACTGATCATCTTTTTAAACCCTCTAACTAGTTCAAATAATTTTCAAATTTATTCTCATGAGTTTTCTAGATAGACATATAGTCTGTAAATAATAATTTTTCTTTCTTCTCCAATAATTATTTTTCTTATTTCTCTTTTCTGCCCTTTTCCATTGGCTATAACTTCAGAATAGCATAAAATGAATAATTATGATGTCATCCTTATCTTAGTCTTACCTTTAATAAGAATGTTTCTGCTATTTTACTTTTAAGTATTGTAAGTATTGGCTGTTGGTTTCAGAGAGAAATTTTATTTTATTTATTTATTTATTTATTTTAACATCTTTATTGGAGCATAATTGCTTTACCATGGTGTTAGTTTCTGCTTTATAACAAAGTGAATCAGCTATACATATACATATGTTCCCATATCTCTTCCCTCTTGCATCTCCCTCCCTCCCACCCTCCCTATCCCACCCCTCTAAGCGGTCACAAAGCACTGAGCTGATCTCCCTGCGCTATGCGGCTGCTTCCCACTAGCTATCTGTTTTACATTTGGTAGTGTATATATGTCCATGCCACTCTCTCACTTTGTCACAGCTTACCCTTCCCCCTCCCCATATCCTCAAGTCCATTCTCTAGTAGGTCTGTGTCTTTATTCCTGTCTTACTCCTAGGTTCTTCATGACCTTTTTTTTCTTCTTAAATTCCATATATATATGTTAGCATATGGTATTTGTTTTTCTCTTTCTGACTTACTTCACTCTGTATGACAGACTCTAGGTCCATCCACCTCACTACAAATAACTCAATTTTGTTTCTTTTTATGGCTGAGTAATATTCCATTGTATATATGTGCCACATCTTCTTTATCCATTCATCTGTTGATGGACACTTAGGTTGCGAGAGATTTTAAATCATATCAAGTTAGTACATTTTTATAACGAGGTTACTAAAAGCTTTTTAAATTGATGATTGATGTTTAATTTCTATCTTTTCTCTTGATTAGGCTGGCCAGAACATTGTCTGTTTTACTGGGAAAAGGAGGTTGGAGCTTTTGATCCAATGTTCTTCTTAATTGGACACTGACCTTCCATTTAGGACTCAGATGTTTCTCCAGGGAAGGACCCTCTGCTCTGTCCTTCTGATACACAGGACACAAAAACCCTCCGTTTTGGGTCAGAATGGCCATCTACCATCTGACACTGCTCTAATGGCTGAGCTGCTAAGCATTCTCACAGCTGTTTAAATTTATGTCACCTCAAATTTATGGTCTGAAAACCTATCTTGCTACAAGCATAGCAGTACAATCTACACTTGGGCTTGGAGTATTTTATTATTTGTTTGTTAATTAGGGGGGCACAATACATTGATTTTTATCCATGGACAATGCTATTCTTTCCCTCGTCTTTGACATTTGGACACTAGTGATTCCAGTCCCAATATATCCTAATGCTTAGTTGCTTGGCTTTTATTTTGATATAAAAACTGTGGGTTTTCATACTTCATTAAAATAGAATATGATCTCTGTTTCACAATTTATTTAGCTGATTGCATGTCCTTAGGAAATTTTTATTCTTTTTCTGACAGTCAGAAACAAATTCCCCTCAAGAAATTAGGAGGGACGTGGGATTCCATGAAATCCTTCCATTTCTCTATTATGCTTATACCTGGTCAAGCCTTCTCCCAATTCCCAGATTTGCTATTCCACCCCTTTATCCATTTTCTTACTCCTTTGCCACCATAAACCCTCCTCTTTCAGCAAATGAATTTGCCTCTTACTTTACTGAGAAAACCAAGGTTAACAGGTGGGAATTCCCATCATTGAATCTATAACTAATTCTGGAGTCTTCCTTGCCTGGTCGACAATTTGCCCCCTTTCCTCCAGTTTCATGGGATGCACCATCTGCCGTTCAGTATGAGCTCAACCCCTTCAACTATTCTTCATCCAATTCCATCACTTCTCTTCAGATACAGTATTTACCTCTGCTGGACTTTCCACCTCTCCCTCTTTGTTGATTTGTAAATTTTAAATTTAATTCTTTACTTTGTCTTTGAATCTCTCTAGTTCCTTACTTCTTTATCTTTTTCCTGCCCAGTCAAAACTGTAGAATTCCAGCAGTTCCTTCTCTGGCTCTTCTTCCCCTGCCTGTTACTTAATGTTGACACGCTCCCTCTATCCCAAGATTTTATTTTTCGTACTGTTTTTATTTCACAATACATTGAATGAGATTTCTCCCAGGTAATCTCTTTTACTCCCTGAACTTCTACTGGTCTCTATGTTGCTGAGGCCAGTGTTGTCATTTCTACATCAAACCTCATTCCTAAACTGCATTCTGTTTACTGAACCATCTCAACCTGATGTTCCACACACATTTCCAAACAATATGCACAAAACTTAACCAATCATATTCCCCTCCCCAAATCTGCTCCTTCTACCACCTCTTTTACTGTCATGAGTGGCATAACTGTCCACCCAGTCACCCAGGCTGAACTGGGAGTCACCTGACCCCCGCACTCGCCCACATATCCAGTTAATGCCTACACTCTGTCTTTTCTTTTTAAGTTCTCCAGGGTCACTTCTCCCTTCTGTGCCCCCTGCTGCAGCTTGACTCTAATCGTTTCTCTTTGGAACTCCGGGTATTGTCGCTCTGCTCTGAACATTTTTTTCATGAACCATGCTTTTTCTGATCTCTAGCTTTCCAACATTCTTCCAGCTGTTCCCTCTCCTTAAAACACGGTCTACTCTGATCTTGACCTCGTGAAAAATTCCTGAATACAATCATTAACTGAGATCTTCCTTAACAACAATGCAAAAAGTAGTTTTATTTAAATCTCTTTTGTGCTTAAAACCCTCAACAGACTTCCACTGCCCTTGAGATAAAGTTCAAACACCTTAATTGGCATATATATTCTCTTCTCTAGAAACTTTCTCTCAACAAACTTCTGCCCACAGCTTATGTTCTCATCACAGGAAATATCTCACACCTCCCATCTCTGTCATTCACAATGCTATTCTACATCACCATGATCCATACCTTTGCTCAACTTTTTTTTTTTCTACCTGCAATGCTTCTAATATCCTCTCCCCTATCCCTGTCTAGCAAACCAACATTTATTTATCTTTTTAAAATTACCTCAAAAATCACCTACTTTTTAAATCTTCTTTGTGTCACCACCTACTTCTTAGAACTAATTACCTTTCTTTCTCACACTCCTTTGTGGACTTTAATCACAGCATCTTTAATGGGCATATTTGTTTTCAAGTCTATTTGTCTCCCTGTAATAATATATAAACTTGTTATAGTCTTTCCCTTATTACTTTATCCAAAAAATGTATTTATTTATCCAGAAACTATTTTTAAGCACTGTGGTAAGCATTGGGAACACAAAGTTAGATAACATTGACTCTCTGCTCCAAAGGAGCACACATAGAGTGAACGCAGAGACAAGCACACAAATATAATGTAGCAGGTACCATGATAGTGATAGCCATCATCTATTTATCTCAGCTGCACAGAGAAAGACCATCTAATTCACTTAGTATTGCTAGCAGCTCATACTGTGCCTGACATGATACCTCAGTAAATGTGTACAGCTTATTGGGTGCATCCTGATTTGTTGGAAAGGAGAAAAGGAGTGGGCAGTCAGACCATGGAATGACCCAAAGGAAGCTTCCCATTGACTCAGTTCATTTTCCCTATAACTGTTACCTTCATAGTCATTCAATTTTGCATCTGGACCATCCCTTCTGCGGGGCTGAGGGGTTCAAGGCAATTGCCAAACTGTATAACAGCTTATCTGTGGTCTGCAGGTAAGTTTACAGAAGTTCCTGCCATCCTCCGCTTCAACCTGGAACTCAAATCCCTTGCTTGATATTGCAGCCAGGAGATGTGTGGTAAGAAATAGCTAATCAAGCCACGGCCTTTGGTTTCATGTTGGAGTCCAATAGGTTAACTACATCCCCCTTCCATCCCACTCAGAATCTGACAAACTATCCAAACCCAATGGAGCCAAGATGATCTTTTCTAATCTGTGTGCATCTGAGTAACTTATAATCAAAGAGATCTATATCTGAATCTCAGCTTCACCACTTACAAGGTAGGACACTGACACAACCCTCAACCTCTCTGAGCTCCAAATGCTACATCTATAAAATAAGAATAATAACTTTCTTAAAGCTACTATCCAGAATAAAGTGATCTAAAATGCAACACTTGGTATTTACCACACAATAATCATAACCTTCCTTTAACTGAGAGCTTATTCTGTGCTAAAAGAGAAAATGGTTCCCTTTTATGGGTTTGTGGGACTTTTTTGTTTTGTTTTCTTTTGTTTTGTTTTGATTTCGCTCTGTTTCATTTTCCCTTAATGTTGACTATGACCTCTTCTACCTCTTTTGGCTTAGCATGTATCTTCTCTTCAAGAAACATTTAATAAATATTGAATTCAATGTGGCCATAAATACCCACCATTACTTACAGTCCTTTGTGATCTTACTATCGAGCCTAGAAGGAGATTTAGATTGGATTGACCACTCTAGCTTGTCTGGAGCTGGCATAGGGCCAGATTCATTCCTGATGATCTAAATTCCAATCCCAGCACCACATATTACCTTACCTAGGTGAATCCACATGCTTTACTTGTGATTATACTCAGCCTTTCACTATATTTCTTTTTTACTCACCACAAATGACCCTGGCTAGTTCAAATATATCACTAGCACTGAGAAAAAGGGGACTGAAATGCTTTCTTCCTGTGGCCCTTTATTAAAAATGATTCATCTCTCATTTTGTAAGAGGAGGCAATGAGCAAAGAAAGACAGTAAAGTAGAAGAAGGGAGAAAATGAAAACAAAATATCCAGAGGTAATGTCATCAAGATGATGACATACGTCATTCCAAACTTCAGTTCCCCTCACAAGACCAAATAAAAACCATGCATAGATAACACACCATTGTGAAAATCCCAGAACCTGGGGGTAAGGCTGAAGTTCCCCACTGAAATTTGTTACAGGATACATAGTATTAAAAAGATGTAAAGTATAACATCAATAACCTAAAATGTAAGTGGGGGAGAACTAAAATTATAGTTTCTGTAAGTTATCAAAAGTAAGTTATTACCAGCTTACACAGGGTGTAATAACTATAAGATTCTTTATGTAAGCATCATGGTAACCACAAAGGAAAAACTTGTAGTAGATACACATGATTATGATAAAGGAGCCAAAACATACCACCACAAAAATTCATCAAGCCACAAAGGAAGACAGCAAAAGAGAAAGCAAGGAACAAAGGATCTATAAGAGTCAGAAAATAATTAACAAAATGGCAATAGTGAGTCCTTACCTATCAATAATTACTTTAAATGTAAATGGATTAAATCTTTCAATCAAAAGATACAGAATAGCTGAATGGATTAAAAAATAAGATCCAATGATATGCTGCATACAAGAAATTTAGTTTTAAAGCTATACATAGACAAAGAATGAAGGGATGGAAAAAGATATTTCAAGCAATGTTAACCAAAAGAAAGCAGGGATAGCTACACTTATGTGACACAAAATAGACTTTAATCTAAAAATGGTCAAAAGAGACAGACGTTCATTTTATAGTGATAAAGGGATCAACTAATCCAGATGATAAAACAATTATAAATATTTATGCTCCCAACACTGGAACACCTAAATATATAAAGAAAGTACTAACAGAACTAAAAGAAATAAACAGCAATATAATAATATTTGAGGACTTTAATACCCCAATCTCAATAGGGGTAGATCATTCAGGCATAGAATCACTAAGGAAATAACAGATTTGAACACTCTAGACCAAATTGAACTAACAGATATATACAGAACATTCCATCCTACAGCAGCAGAATACAACATTCTTCTCAAGTGTATGTGGAACATTTTCTAGGATAGATTACAGTCAGTCCCCTACATATGAATGAGTTCCATTCTGAGAGCAAATTCGTAAGTCCAACTGGTTTGAGTCCAACAAAGTTAGCCTAGGTACTGAACTAACACAATCAGCTATATATAGTACTGAACTATAATAGGTTTATAATACTTTTCACACAAATAATACATAAAAAACAAACACAAAAAATAAAGTAAACATTTTTAATCTTACAGTATAATACCTTGAAAAGTACAGTAGTACCAGCTACATCATCACTGCTTTTATGTTTGCTTCCAGACATCCTGGGCTTGAAATAAAGATACTGTACTGCTGTATTCTATACAGTACTGTACATTAAAATACACAAAAGCACAACTATTTGTAGAGGATGCATGCATGTAACACTGTACACCAGACATGTGAAATAACTTATATGATTGGACATGTAAACACACGTTCACATCTTTGAAAGTTCACAACTTGAAGGTTCGTATGTAGGGGACTTATTGTATATGTTAAGCCACAAAACAAGTTTCAACAAATTCAAGAAGGTAGAAATTATCAAGCATCTTTTCTGACCACAATGGTATGAAAGTAGCAATCAAAACAAGAGGAAAGCTAGAAAATTCACAACTGTGTGGAAATTGAAAACACATTTTTGAACAATGAATGGGTCAAAAAAAATCCAAAGGGAATAAAAAAGATCTTGAAACAAATGAAGATGGAAACACAACACACAAAAACTTATGGGATGCAGCAAAAGCAGTTCTAAGAGAAGAGTTTATAACTATAAATACATATATTAAGAAAAAAAGAAAGATTTCAAATAAACAACCTAACATACCTCAAGGAACTAGGAAAAAAGAAAAAGATCAGTTAGCAGAAAGAATGAAATAATAAAGATTAGAGGAGAAATAAATAAAATAAAAAATAGGAAAGCAAGAGAAAAATTAACAAAACTAGAAGTTGGTTCTTTGAAAAGACATAATTGACAAATTTTTAGTTAGACTAACCAAGAAAAAAAGAGAGGGGACTCAAAAAAATTATAAACAGAAGAGGAGACATTACAACTGATATCACAGAAATATGAAGGATCATAAGAGACTACAAAGAACAATTATACACCAACAAATTAGACAACCTGGAAGAAATAGGTAAATTGCCAGACACTCACAACCTACTGAGACCAAATGGTAAAGAAACAGAAAATTTGAACAGACCAATAATGAGTGAGGAGATTGAATAAAGAACCTCCCAACAAAGAAAAGTCCAGGACCAGATCATTTCACTAGTGAATCCTACCAAACATTTGAAGAATTAATGAATTTTGAATTAATTTAAAGAATTAATGCATTTTTTCAAACTCTCCCCCAAAAAATGAAAAGGAGGGAACACTTCCAAACTCATGATACAATGTTAGCATTATCTAATACCAAAGTCAGATAAGGACACTATATGAAAAAAACTACAGGCCAATAACCCTGACAAATGTAGACGTAAAAATTCTCAACAAAATACTAGCAAACCGAATTGAACAGCACAATAAAAAGATCACATTACATGATCAAGTGGAATTCAAGCAATGGCTCAATATTTAAAAATTATTAAATGCAATACATCACATTAATAGAATGAAAGATAAAAATCATATGATCATCTCAATAGATGTGGATAAAGCATTTGACAAAATTCAACATCCTTTCATAATAAAAACTCTCAATTTGAGTATAGAAGGAACATACCTCAACATAATAAAGGCCATATATGACAAGCCCACAGCTAACAAACATCATACTCAATGATGAAAGGTTGAAAGAGTTTTCTCTAAGGTCAGGAACAAGACATAGGCACCCTCCCTTAGTACTTCTATCCAATATAGTACTGGAAGTCCTACCCAGACTAGTCAGGCAAGAAAAAGAAATAAAAAGCATCCAAATCAGAAAGGAGGAAGTAAAATTTTCTCTGTTTGCAGATGACATGATCTTATACATAGAAAACTTTAAAATTTTTTCTAAGTGTTAAAGCAGAAATTTATTAAAATCTATTTATATAGTGTTTTACATACAAAAAGAATATAGAGTCCTCAACATTCAGGCAATCAACTCTATTCTCAAAAGTGCTTTGTGAGAAGACAGATTTCTTTGCTTCCCCCCTAAAAAGATACTTCTGTTTATACTCCTAAAAATGGTGCATTTATTACACCACTTCTCATAAGAACAGTCTGGCTGAGATCACAAAACTTCTGCACAGTGAAGAGATATTCAGAGAGAATCTTCTCCAGAATGCAATGCCTCATCACAGAGGTGTAGTGCAAGAGATACATAAAATAGTAGCTGCATCAGAGGAGTGTATGTACACACAGTAAGTGAGCCATGAGAAAAGCCTGAGGCCCAGCAGGGTGGCCCCTAGCCACAAAGCATGGCCAGCTGGGATGCATGGCCTCCAGGGCCTCTTCCTCCCCTTCAACTTCTGAGGTGGCCGTCACTCCTGGAGATTCAGGTTCCATAACAGCATTGGTCACTTTACTAGGTGCTTTGTCCAAGGCCCCTGTTGTAATTTCAAACAGAATTTTTTCAATTTCCATTTCTGCTGCTTTTTCCATTTCTTCTTGATCATCTATGATTTCAAAAGTGTTCTCTAACATTTTTCCATGTTCCCAGCTTTCTTCATCTCTTTGGACAATGCCTGCATTTATTAATCTATTCATTTTATCTGCATTCTATAATCTATTTATTTGAACTGGATTTATGTAATCTTCAAAGGACTCTTCATCCCTGTGAACAAAGAATTCATGTGAGCTTTGGATGCATAAAGCTTGCTCACAGACTTCCTTGACCTGATCTCCTCTTTGGCCAGAACTACACAGATATCCTTCTGGCCCTTCTTAGCAGCATCTTTCAGAGATAGTTTTAGTTTTTCTGCTTCTCTTTGAATGTTCCATATTTGCCTGTCAGCAACTCTCATTTCTTTTCTTAATCAATATGCAAAAATTGGTTGCATTTCTATATACTAACAACAAACTATCTGAAAAAGAAATAAAGAAAACAATCCCATTTAATAGCATCAAAAAGAATAAAAATACTTAGGAATAAACTTAACCAAAGAGGTGAAAGGTCTGTATACTGAAAAGTATAAAACATTGATGTAAGATATTGAAGACACAAACAAATAAAAAGATATTCTATGTTCATGGACTGGAAGAATTAATATTGTTAAAATGTCCATACTATTGAAAGCAATCTACAGATTTAATGCAATCCCTACCAAGATTTTAATGACATTTTAAAACAGAAATAGAAAAAGAAATCCTGAAATTTGTGTGGAACCACATGAGAGACCCTGAATAACCAAAGCAATCTTGAGAAAGAAGAACAAAAGCAGGATGCACACTTATAAACACTTATAGGTTTCAAACTATATTACAAGGCTATAGTAATCAAAACAGTATGGTACTGGCATTAAAAGAAGACACACAGACCAGTGGAACAGAATTGAGAACCCAAAAATAAACTCATGCATTTATGTCAACCAGTATTTGTCAAGGGAGCTAAGAATACTCACAGGATAAGATAGTCTCTTCAATAATGAAACTACACCCCTACCTTACACTACTCACACAAATTAACTTGAAATGGATTAAGACTTAAATGTAATATCTGAAACTACAGAAGTCCTAGAAGAAAACATGGAGGTAAGCTCTTTGACATTGGTCTTGACAATAATTTTCTTGGGTTTGACACCTAAAGCACAAGCAACAAAAGCAAAAATAAACAAGTGGTACTATATCAAACTAAAAAGCCTCTGCACAGCAAAAGAAATAATTAATAATATGAAAAGGCAACCTACAGAATGGGAGAAATATTTGCAAACCATATATCTGATAAGGGGTTAATATCCAAAATATAGTAGAAGTTCATACAACTGATTAGCAAAATAAACCCCAAACCAAAACTAAAACCCCAAATAACCCAATTAAATATAGTCAAAGGACCTGAATAGACATTTTCCCAAAGAAGATATACAAATGGCCAACAGGTACATGGAAAGGTGCTCAACATCATTAATCATCAGGGAAATGCAAATCAAATCCACAGTGAGATATCACCTCACACCTGTTAGAATGGCTATCATCAAAAAGACAAGAGATAACAAGTATTGGCAAAGATGTGGACAAAAGGGATCCCCTGTGCACTGTTGGTGGGAGTGTAAACTGGTGCAGTATGGGAGAGTAGAAAGTTTCCTCAAAAAATTAAAAATAGAACTATCATATGATCCAGAAATTCCACTTTCGGGTACATGTCCAAAGGAAATGAAATCACTATCTCAGAGAGATATCTATACTCCATGTTCAAAGCAGTGTTATTCACAATAGCCAAGGTATGGAAGCAAAATAAGTGTCTGTCAATGGATGAATGGGAAAAAAATGTAATATAGATAGACAGATAGATACAGATATATATAATGGAATATTATTCAGCCATAAAAAAGAAGGAAATCATGCCATTTGCAACAACATGGATGAAAATTGAGGGTAATATGCTCTGAAATAAGTCGGAAAAAGATAAATACTATATGAGCTCACTTATATGTAGAGTCTTAAAAAAAAACCAAACTCATAAAAACAGAGATTGGTGGTTGGCAGGGATTGAGGGAGGTGGGATGGGTAGGATGAAGGTGGTCAAAGGATACAAATTTGCAGTTTTGAAATGAATGATTTCTGGAGATCTAATGTACAGCAGGATGACAAAACAGTACTGTATTGTATACCTGAAAGTTTCTAAGAGTCAATCTTTAAAGTTCTACACACACACACACACACACACACACACACAAGGTAACTGTGTGAGGTGATGGATGTGTTAACCAACCTTATTGGTATAATCATTTTGAAATATACACATATATCAAATCAAATCATCACAAATGTACACCTTAAACTTACACATTATATGTCAGTTATATCACAATAAAAATGGTAAAATATTCAAGCAAATATGAACAAGGAAAAAAAGAAAACAATAATAATAAGGCAAGAAAGCAGGAGATATGTTCCATGTAAGTCTGTAAGTTTTCCAGGACAAAGGGACAGAAGCCAGAGAACTTCCCCTTCCTTTCCCCTGCTGTGACACAAATAAAATATTATAATTTATCTCCTCTAGGAGACCAGAGAATTGCTGTCTCCAGCAGGAACTGGATTCCTCACTAATCTCTGAGACTGTACATTTTTGTAACTATTCTGAACAAATCACTGAATTAATTTCCTTACAAGAAAACTAAATTACTAATATTACCAAAATGTTCTCCCTCACTGGAAAATTCCCCTGATTCTAGCATTTGGATTGATATGACTCCATTTGGAGTTGGTTTTAGGAGACATGATTTTTTTAAAAAGGAAATATTCAGTACTAAAGTTGGTCTAAGTGTTCTACTCCCTGTAGGCCAATATAAGCATTATTTTTTTGTTCTTGAGTTCTCCCTCTCGTATTTTTTTCACACTCTGCTTTTATAGTGCTACTTTCCATATAACATTTTTCATCTTTAAAAAAGTTTACAGACTTTTCAAGATAAATGCTGTGCCCCCTCCCCACAAATACAAACCCTGGGACTCAGTTGGATCATTTGGGGTTAACTCCTCAGCACCATACAGAAAGCCAAAGTTTTACAAACAGCCTCTGGCTTTACAGTCTTATCTGAGCACATTACAGGAAATTGAGCTTGCAGATACTTAAAGCATCTCATGCCCCCACACCCCCATCCCTGTCTTCGTCTACTGGGGCTGCTGTAACAAAATACCACAGACTGTGTGACTTAAACAACAGGAGTTTATTTTCTCAGAGTTTTGGAGACAGGGTAGTCGAAAATCAAGGTTCCAGTTCCTGCTGAGAGCTCTCTTCTGGCTTGTAGATGGCTGCCTTCGTGCTGTGTTCTCACGTGGAGAAGAGAGAATGAGCTCTCTGGTATTGCTTCTTATTAGGACACTAATCCTCTTGGATGGATCAGGGCTCCATCCACCTTTATGACCTGACTTAACCTTAATTACTTCCTTATTCCAATTATAGGCACACTGGGGATCACGCCTTCAACATATGACTTTGGGGGGACACGATTCTGTCTATAGCATCCCCCCAAAACATTATAAAGTTAAAATGGACAAAATCTCACAACAGATGTCCATTTCTTTAAGTCAATTACCCAGTGGCATAAATTCACTATGAAAAAGAATTAGCAAGTTATATCATCCACCACTACTCCTTCTGCCACTCAGTAGGTTGAAAACAATTTCTCTTGTGTTTCAAAGCACTTTAGGAGAATTCTTTTGCTGTGTCGAGTCTAACTCTACAACCTTGGCACCTGACACTGCCTGGGAACTTCAGAATAGGCTAGATATGCTCCTTCTATCCACAAGGCACACTTCCCTCTCCATTGGAACAGCTAAAAACCTCTTCATGAGACAAGATCTGTCCTTGGGTGCCTGCCATTTTCTCTCTCTTCTCTGGGGGCCAGAGTGTGCCATGTTTCTTTCTCCCGGGCTGAAGTTTCCCCTTTCATCTTTCCTGCAACGGTTCTCGATGTTGGAGGCCATCTGATCCCTCTGCAAAGTGCTAACCAAGAACTGGCTACCTGGTCCACTACAACCACTGCTCCTTGGCCTCTCAGCTCTGTGTAACATATTGGCCACCAGCCTCTTCTGGCAGGCATGGTGGCAGCTTTGCCACCCTCTGTGTGGGCTGCCTCGCAGGTAGAGCTGTAATAGGCTTGGGTTTAGGAGGAGTTCTCCATCTTGGTGTGATCACTGCAGAGTGGCAGTGCCTGGTGTGGTTACAGGCAGTGCCACTGGATGCCTGCAAACTCCCCATCTTCTATAATCCTCCTGTCTGCAAGGGCAGAAGCCTCCAGGGAGCTGAGAAAATCTGAACCCCTGAGATGTGATTGGATGATGAGAGAGTCTGGCTGTCTTTCACTCCTTCTTCCAGGCTAAAGGGAACTGCCTGTTGGGGCTTTTCCTTTGGTGTCTTGAATGGGGTTGCTCACAGAACTCTTTCACTGTAATTCTGTGGACCTTCTTCTCCCCCACATTGGGGGATATAAATCTATACTCATATAGGTTTATGAGTAGTTAGAATGTGTTGGGTCACTACTAGACCTTTCTCTGAAAAGTGCACACTATAAAGGAGCAGGAAGCATGAAGAAATATGAGAACTTATAATGGAAAGATGCTTTCATTCTTCTTCTTACTGCTTCTATACAAACACACACATACACACTCAACAGTTTCTATCTCCACCATCAAATTAGTCTCATATCTTTCCTTCTTTCTTCCTTTCCTCCCCCTTCTCTTCTCTCCCTCCTTCTTGCCCTCCTTCCTTCCTTTCTTATTTCCTTCTTTCCTCCCTCCTTTCCTTCCTCCTTTCCTCCTTTCCTTCCTTCCATGGCCTCAGACCAATCACCAAGTTCTTGCTCTACATGATATAATCTACTTGCTTTGCATAATTTTTACTAAAATTACACCCATACAAAAATGGTTGATGCCAAGTGTTGAGCCAAGATTTAAAAGGCAGTCAGTCAAAGAAGCACCTTAAGTGGACATTCCCCGAATTCAATGTTTTCTTTCTTTTCAAAACCACCCATTACTTTTATTTTTTTATATCTTTATTGGAGTATAATTGCTTTACAATGATGTGTTAGTTTCTGCTGTACAACAAAATGAATCAGCTATATATACACATATATCCCCATATCCCCTCCCTCTGGAGCCTCCCTCCTACCCTCCCTATCCCACCCCTTCTAGGTCGTCACAAACCATCAAGCTGATCTCCCTGTGCTATGCAGCAGCGTCCCACTAGCCATCCATTTTACATTTGGTAGTGTATATATGTCAGTGCTATTCTCACACTTCGTCCCAGCTTCCCCTTACCCCCGCATGACCTCAAGTCCATTTTCTACATCTGCGTCTTTATTCCTGCCCTGTCACTAGGTCCATCAGTACCGTTTATTTAGATTCCATATGTGTGCATTAGCATCCGGTATTTGTTTTTCTCTTTCTGACTTACTTCACTCTGTATGACAGACTCTAGGTCCATCCACCTCATTACAAATAACAATTTCGTTGCCTTTTATGGCTGAGTAATATTCCATTGTATATATATGTCACATCTTCTTTATCCATTTGTCTGTTGATGGACATTTAGGTTGCTTCCATGTCCTGGCTATTTTAAATAGTGCTACAATGAATATTGTGGTACATGTATATTTTTGAGTTATGGTTTTCTCAGGGTATATGTCTAGTAGTGGGATTTCTGGGTCATACGGTAATTCTATTTTTAGTTTTTAAAGGAACCTCCATACTGTTCTCCATAGTGGCTGTATCAATTTACATAGTGGCTGTATCAATTTACATTCCATCCAACAGTGCAGGAGGGTTCCTTTTTTCCACACCGTCTCCAGCATTTACTGTTTGTAGAGTTTTTTATGATGGCCATTCTGACTGGTGTGAGGTGATACCTCATTGTGGTTTTGATTTGCATTTCTCTAATGATTAGTGATGTTGAGCATCTTTTCATGTGTTTGTTGGCCATCTGTATGTCTACTTTGGAGAAGTGTCTATTTAGGTCTTCTGCCCATTTTTGGATTGGGTTGTTTGTTTTTGTGATATTGAGCTGCATGAGCTACTTGTATATTTTGGAGACTAATCTTTTGCAGGATTATTTTCTCTCATTCTGAGGGTTGTCTTTTCATCTTGTTTGGATTGGAAGAATCAACATTGTGAAAATGACTATAGTACCCAAAGCAATCTACAGATTCAATGCAATCCCTATCAAATTACTAATTGCATTTTTCACAGAACTAGAGCAAAAAATTTTATAATTTGTATGGAAACACAAAAGACCCTGAATAGCCAAAGCAATCTTGAGAAAGAAAAACGGAGCTGTAGGAATCAGGCTCCTGGACTTCAGACTATACTACAAAGCTACAGTAATCAAGACAGTATGGTACTGGCACAAAAACAGAAATATAAATCAATGGAACAGGATAGAAAGCCCAGAGATAAACCCATGCACATATGATCACCTTATCTTTGACAACAGAGGCAAGAATATACAATGGAGAAAAGATAGCCTCTTCAATAAGTGGTGCTGGTAAAAATAGACAGCAACATGTAAAAGAATGAAATTAGAACACTCCCTAACACCATACACAAACATAAACTCAAAATGGATCAAAGACCTAAATGTAAGGCCAGACACTATCAAACTCTTAGAGGAAAACATAGGCAGAATACTCTATGACATAAATCACAGCAAGATCCTTTTTGACCCACCTCCTAGAGAAATGGAAATAAAAACAAAAATAAACAAATGGGACCTAATGAAACTTAAAAGATTTTGCACAGCAAAGGAAGCCACACGTTACTTTTAAATTGAGTCTAGTGCCTGCATGTGTTTTAATGGGCTCTGAATCTTTCAGCCTGGGTGGAATTCAGCTCCACCACTTCTAACTCTATGACCCTGAACAAAAGGCTATTATTTCTTCACCTCTGAAAATGGTGATAATAATGCTATCTCATTAAGCTATTGGGAGGATAATATTAATCAACACATATAAAGCAGTTATAAAAGGACCTGACATCTCTCAAGTGTTTAACAAATATTATATATTATCACTAAATTAGTCTTAAGGTTTTATTGAGTACCTATTATGTGCCTAGAACTTTGCTAGGCAGGTGAGGTGTGGGAAAAATCTAATTATTGTTGAATGACCTTTCTTACTGAATTGATTGACCAGGTAGATGTTTCAGAGCCCTATGAACAAGGCCTTGCAGGGCACCCATTGTGTATCCCAACTGTGAGGCATGTGACACCAGAGTTTGAGATGCCATTGTCATGACTAGTAGCTGTCATCTTGAGCATCTGTGATTTCTTCCGATTACATTTGGTTCCTTATGAAAACCTTAGAGACCACTGTGCAATAATCTTCCTCATGAAGCAACACTGAGATGTACTTATAAAGAATAATGGACTTGAATATATCCACACCTTCCCATTATTTTCAAGGACAGCCTTGATTCCTTCCATCTTTTCAACTTATGGCCAGGGGGAAGATCACTTCACCCAGCCTGCTCAAAGTGTACCCCTTGTGCACTGGTCTAGGGAAGTGGGAAAGCAATAAATGCCTGTTGAATGAAACCATTAGGCTCCCAGGCCAACTGAGGTAACACATTTTCAAACACACCAGGAAATTGCTTCTCTGTCCCATCACTCCCCCAGGTAGATGGCTCACATGCTTGCTGCCTTCTCTGGTAGAAATCCTCTTGCATTCCCTCAGTGGCTGCCTCAATACACAGCAAGAAGTGCAGTCCAGGCAGCATCCAGGCCCAACCTTGATTCTGCTCAGAAACAGTCCCACCAGCACACCTGCTACCTCCTCACTGGAATCAGCTCATCAGAACGACTGCTTACCAACAGGCCATTGGTCTCTCAAGGGTTTGGAAAAATGAATAGTAGCTTCTTCTTCTTCTTTTTGATTTAAAATTAAATTCTCCACATTTTAATTATTTTTATGATTACAAACCAGTTACTTTATATTATTACCTTGTGTTTTTATAATTTTTTTGAATGAAAGATTCTTTAAATTCTATAATTCTTCACAATTTTCAAACGTTTCCCATCGATTTCATATAATCCCATAACAACCCTTTTTTTGCCCCTACCCCTATAGTCCCTCCCCCCTTCCCTCCCCTCTGGTAATCACTAGTTTGTTCTCTCTATCTGTGAGTTAGCTTCTTTTTTTGTTTTATTCACTAGTTTGTTGTGTTTTTTAGATTCCACATATAAGTGATGTCATACAGTATTTGTCTTTTGTATGACTCGGTAGCTTCTTATTTCAAAAATATTGGGGACTTTTGGTCAAAGAATCATGTTGAAACATGTTTTGACAGAGCCTCTGTATGCAATTACCCTTCCTTCCCACTGAAACAAGCATTCCTCACATATGCTGAGTTCTGAAGATTCACAGAGCACTTCAATATCAGTTATTTCATCTTCACAACCACCATGTGTCTTAAGTAAGATATATATATCAATAATGATGATAATAATAATATTAATAATAAAAACTTTTATTGAGAGCTTCCTTGGTGCCAGTTACTGCACCAGATGCTTTATATGGATTAGCTCAGTTGTCATAACAACAGCTCTGATTATTCCTGTCAAAAGATGAGGAAACCAAAGCTCAGAGAAAGTAAGTGACTTGTCCATTTTACAGACCCAGAACCAGGCTCCCCAAGGCCCTTTCTAAGGCACCATGCTGTTTCTCAGCGTCTCCAAGTCACCCATGGGGTCTGAGACCACTTTGGTGCCACTTTGGGGGCTCACTGTCCCAGCCTAGAAGAAGTCAGTCACAGTGGTCCATCAGTTGTGCCTGCAGGCCATGGTTTGTGCACACACACAAAGATACCTCATAACCAAAGCAAAGGGCATGATCCCAGTTGGAAATGACTAAGGGATCCTTTGCCTCTGAGGCGAGAGCTCAAATCTACAACTAGTAGCGCCAGTTACACTGGCGTGCTGTCTACATAATGCAAACCATGGTATTTGGCAATGGCTCTTAAACTTGGCACAGTCCACACTCCTCCTGGACCCAAGAGATAACATAACCAAATGTTTTCTGGGGTTGTAAGAAATGAGTGTTTTGCAGGTAGGAAGAAATACAAACATCATCCCTATGGGAGCTTGCTCCATCCAATCCCAAGGACAAAATGGCTCACTCTCTGCTGGCCCTTCGAAAGGTTAAATGTGAGCAAGGGCCCAGGTAAATAGTCACAATGCAAACAAAGTCATGTAAATAAATGCATCTCTGATCGACGCAGGCTGGTGATGCCAAATATACCATCTGCACCATTTCTCATGATGAGATTAATTTTTTTTCCCTGCATGTCCCAAGCAGTGAGAAGATGACCATCCTAATGCAGACCAAGGCATGCCTCATTTGACACTCTTGGAAATTTTTTAAAAATTTCAGATCCACAGAGAATCAGTAGCATTTGTGTTTTTCTAGGTAAGGTTGAAGTTGGAAGAAAGAAATCTCACTGGAAAGTAAAAGGGCAAATGTCCAGGGCCTGAGAAGGTACTTGCCATGTACTGTGATTTTTAGAGGGTCTAGTTACATCTGCAATCTAAGATTCCTCACCTTGCCCACTCACTCATTCACTTGACAAAAGCATTATTTGCGTCTAATTATGTTTAGAGCAGTGTTAGGCATTATGGATGCAAAGATAAGTAAAATATGGTGCTTGCCTTAGAGGGACATTCCTTGTGCTATGAGAATTTGCTTGGCAAGATTTATGGATAACTTCTTGAAAAATAAAAATTAAGAGCCTGTACTCAGAATCACATGTGGAGCTTCTTATATACACAAATGACCAGGTTTTACTCTTCCAATTACTAATCTATCTAAGGTAGGACTTGGGCATCTGTTTTATTTAAAAAAATAAAACAAAAATGAAACTTTTAGGTCAAAAGTCAGCAAACATTTTCTGCAAAGAACCAAATAGTAAAATTTTCAGTCTTGTGGGTCATATAGTTGCAACTCTTCACCCCTGCCATTGCAGCCTGGAAGCAGCTATAGACAATTTGAGACTACAAGGGCGTGGCTGTGTTCCAGTAGAACTTTATTATTACAAAAACAGGCAGCATGCTGGATTTAGCCTGTGGGCTATAGTTTTCCACCTCCCGTTCTAGATGATTGTTATGGGCAATAGCCTTAAGATCTGCTTGTCTAGAAAATATTGTGACTTTGGAAGGTGTATAACAGGCACTGCCATAGATATGAAATGGAGTAATGCTGCTTTTCCCATCTACATCACAGTACGGAAAACTATATTTTTAGCATTCCTTCGATGCAGTCTTTGTAGGCTTACATTGAATCTGATCAGACACTTTTCAGAGATCTATACTTAAGTGCCATTCTCGCTGGAGGTAGGGAGTTTTACTAGATACACAGTTTAAACCAAGAAATCAATCTACTTACATTCTAAGTTTTTCTAAGATCAGAAAAAAATTAGATATTTTTGTAATTATTAGATGTATCACTGCATCTTATGGTCTGGAATAGGAAAAAATATATATCCCCTGGAAGAAAGTTCTTAAATTTAAAGAATAGGTCTAAGCTCTTAACTTATACATTTTTATATTTGATAGACAAGGAAAACAAACAAACTTTTGAATATAAACTCTTTGATGTTCTTTCAGTTCTAAGATCTTGAAATACTCTTAGTGTTTATTAAAGGGCAAATTCACTTCAACAAATATTTATGAAATTACAGCTTTGGAGCTAGTATTCCAACTCTTGCATAATACACAATTTTGTGGGAGAAACAACAACAAAAATACCTATAGTGTGAGTGATAGTTGCTATAGTAGGGGGATCACAGCTATAGGGGTGAATAGTTCTTCTTGAGTGGGAATAGGGTGGAGGATGTGGAAGGAGGAGAGAGCACCAGGGGGGTTCAGGAAAAGCCATAGAGATGAAGAGGCATTTGAGTTGGGCACTGAAGGATAAGTAGGAGCTCTCCATGCAGGCAAAGGGCAAAGGAGGGAGTGTTCTTTGAGCAAGGACACAGTGAAAGGAAAAGCACTTCTGTTTAAGGAGTGATGTCTAGGCTACTCTGACTTGAGTCCAAGGTGTCTGGAGACGATGGATGAAAAGGAAAAAACACAGCCTGGGGGGTGGTCTAGGGTCAGAGAGTGAAGGCACGGTTGATAATGCTAAAGTTTTGGGATTTCTTTTAATAGGCCAGGGGAAACCATTTGTTACATTTTGAAGCAAGGAACTGTCCTAATCTTATTTGAGTTTTAGAAAGGTTATACTGGGCTAAGAGCAGAGTAGGCCTTGAGCCTGTCAAAACGTTCATAATTTGCCCCCAAAACAGGGGTGGTGGAATCTTTCCCCAGGAAGTTAAACAAATTCCCCAAATGCCAGGATCCTAGGGAAATGTATCCAGGGAGCAGGCCCTTATGCCCCCACTCGCTCTAGGAGAGGGCAGGGTACCCACTTGGGCCCAGGGCTCAGCTCTGTTGCCTACCTCACTGAGAGCCACCCATGGAGAAAAATGTTACAAAGCAAGGAAAACAAGTAAACCAACCAAAAAAAAAAAAAACCTCTTCAGTAGTCTGAGAAAGAGACTTTTTAAACACAAGACTCTTTCCTGTTAGAAAGACAGAAGCTGTGGTCCTTGCTCTCTCTACATCCAAGCCCACTCACCTCCACAAATGTAGGCAGTTTGTGGATAAAAATGCATTCGCCACCAATGCTTCTGTCAGGCACAGGCTTCCCTGTTTTTCAACCTTTATGTTTTTAACACCCTCATTAACATAACATGCCCTTAGCTGTAGGTGTGATGCAAACACTCCACTGTCCAGTGGTGTTTAAATAAACAGTGTTTAAACACCACTTAAATAAATACTTTTGTTCTCTTGACTATCTATCCTGCCCGTGTTTAGCCCCCGAGTCAGAAGCCAATGGCTTCCCATTTCCCTTCTGCATGCAGCACCTTCAGCTCCTTCAGCGGGCAGCTGCCCCGCACCTTCCCGAGAGCCTCCATCCCTCTCTGTATGTCCTTCACTCTCCATTTCAGAGGAGTCGTGGGACTCAAAGAGGCTGCCAAAGCAGGGACCCCTCTGCTGAGAAGGAGGGCCAGGTGAGCAAAGTTCTGAGTGGAAACCTGCACAACCCTGGCAGGCAGGCACTTAATTAGGGCTTTTAAAGAGATTCTTCCAATGAGCATTTATCGACCATTTGCTGTGCCTGTTAAAAAATCCTAGTAAGGCCAGCAGCAATAAGAATCCGCTCTGCAGTGTCCACTGCTTTATCACTGAAGCCAAGAGGTTTTTCTAAAAACACGCAAAGGGAAGAATAAAATCCTTCCAGGCCACATTTAGCACCAGGGTCAGCAGTGTGGTCTCAGCAGAGGAAAAACAACGGGTCCTGGGCCAGAGAGCAAGCCGCTGGGCTAAGGAGAGACAAAACCCACAGAAGTATGTGCTCACTTGACTTTATTTCTGGTCATAAAACAGCCGATCACTTTACTAGGATAAAACAGCAAGTTTTTTCTATTCTGCTTTCACAGTCATCTTTCTTCCCTGTTTCTAAAATTGATTTCATTCCCATTTAGCTATGAGCCAAACAGAGCCCTCAGTCCACTGTCTCCCAGTTTATTTTCCATCACGTCATTTTATTTCAGCTTTAGACCCCAAATCCTTGTTTACATGTAAATAACTCAGTGTGATTTACACTTATTTAAAAACAAATAAGAAGAGACCACTAATCATCAATTGTTTTACCCTTGATCATTTTTTGTTATTAAAACATCATTTTTAGCTCTTTTTCTCTCAAGGACTGGGTTTGGATAATTGAGCTTTGAAGAAAGATTGAAAACTTTTTGGATATAAATTGAGGGGAAAAACCTGAGATGTTAAGTACTAAGTTGTAGTCCACTATTGCCCTTATGTTTAATAATGGAAATACAGTTTAGTGCACCATGCAAAAGAGCATCCTTATATTTTTCAATTGCAAGTGTCCAATTATGCACAAGGGTCAAGGCAAAATTGATCTGAAGGAGCTCAATTTTAAAATCATTTTAAAAAAATCAGGACAAAGGCTGCCGTAGTATTAAGCTAAAATGTCTAAAAACGAAAAGTATTATGCATGCCGCATGGCGGAAGATCAGATTTTTGTTAATGCAAGTTTTAAATGCTGATTAATCCTCTCGAGAGTCAGTTTCCCAAAGCACTGGACTGTATTCAAGTCTTTTTCAAAAGAGCGCATCACTTCCATTATTCTGAATATTAATTGAACAACATTATAACTAAGGATACAAAGCAAGACTTAAAACATGATTACAGCTGTCAGTGCTTACATCTAAATAAGTCATTGGAAATTCAAGCTTAGAAGAAAAAAATGGTGTAAATCGGTCTTAGAACAGTGAAGCTTTCTCTTAGCTTTTTCAAAAATGAATTTGCTGTTTAGGACTCGAGAAAGCTTCACCTGTGACTTGGTCTTAATATATTTATCTGGGCAATTCTCAATCAGAAATCAAAGTTATGTTTTGACTTGAAATTTGGGACAATGTCAAGGACATTTTCTTTGGAGGAGAAGGGAAGGAAGAGCCAAAGAATATTATTAGTTCATAGAATTTTCCCATTTCCTTATTTTATATTTCTGTTTCAGTCTCTTGTCTATACTCAAAAATCAAAGAATTAACCAAATTTAAGCAAATAAGATATTACTATGGTTTCAAAACAACTCATTAAGCTCAGAGTCAAGCAATGGCAAGTAACTAATGATTTATTTTCACAATAATCAATTGTCAAATTCAACTTCTTTTATCTCCCTAATCCAGTTTGGGGATAGCTAAAATCCCCATTTCCCCACCAGAAGGAGTGTAAAATATTGGCTTCTATTACAACCTTGGGGAATTTTAGTTTCGTTTAGTTTTGTTTCCTTAAATGGTTGCTGTGTATTCGAGTGATAGCTCTTTGTTCAAAAGGATGCAAAAGCCACTCTCACATCTAATTCTAGTGAGATAAATGGCATTATGAAGGGAATATTAAAAATTTACAGCCCTTTTTACTAAGTTTATTTGTCAGCCAAACATGCTGAATATTGCATAGCACACACACAAAAGCATGCCATCCTGACGATGAAAAAGATATGAGCAAATAATGATGCAGTGATAACAAGTCTGATGGAGTTTGCATATCTCCGTTGCTATTTGGCATGTCATTTAATTGCATTGCGCCAAACCAGCAGAATCACACAATATGTTAGTGTAAAGGGTCCACAGTTTAAGCGGAAAATCTAGAAGTGTTAACTATACACTGTCTAATTATACAACCCTACTGTACCGGAATGTGATTTCAGAAACCATTTCTGACATATGGGAAAAGGGTAGAACAGCTGGTCATTAAGGTTTTCTCAAGACTATTTAGCAACACACTTGAATGTAATTAAAGTGAGACACTAAATACTGCACTTGTGGTACAATGTATTTTTAATTTTTATGGCACGTGGTAAAAGTAAATAAATGCAAAGCATTCAAGTTTCTCCATTCGGCATCCAGCTTGTCAAAGATGCAGTGACTGGCTGATTGCAAGCCGGGTCCTGGTGTAAGTCACAGATATCTATTTGGGATGTTTAAGGCTGCCATAAAGGGACTGAATTCGGCAATATTCAGAGGGACGTCTAATTGGAATCCCCGACAATTCATGAGATGAATTCATTCATTTATTTATTCATTCATTCATTCATCAAACGCGACCTAGAATAATTTTAGATGATAAAGACATTAGCCCTGCCCCGAGTTGCCCACAGCTTATGATGCTTAAAATACAGAGTGATGCAAGGTGATTAAAGGGTACTATGGAGCCCCAAGAAGGGCATCTGGCCCAAACTGGTGATGTCCAGCAAAGCCCCCTAAATTGGAATCATCTTAGGTAAGTAGAAAATAAGGGAGAGAGGGATAAGACGTACAGCAGGACAATCTAAGCAGAGGGAGCAGATTATGCAAAGGCTTGGAAATGAGAATATTGTATAATAAGAATATAATCTTTACATTTATTGAACACTTACAACATCCTGGCACTAGGCTAAGTCCTTCACACATATTATCTCATTTAATCCTCACAGAAGCACTGTGTGCTAAGTACTGTGGTCTATACTTTACAGATGAGAAAACTAACAGAATAGTCCATGGCAAAGCAGTTTGTGGGTGACTGAACCAGGATTCAAACCCAGGTTTGCCTGAGTCCCGAATCAAACTTTTCTCCATATTGCCTTCCCCCAACTGACAGAAAAACAGCATGTCTATTTAGTTTTTAAAGAACTTAGTGTATAAACACATTAGTCCTTATTAAAGCCCTATGATTAAGAGAAAGGAAAAGACAAGCTACAGAGTGGGAGAAAATATTTGCAAATCACATGTCTAATAAAGGACTTATATCCAGAATATATAAAGAACACTCAAAACTCAACAGTGAGAAAATAAATCACCCAATTAAGTAGCTGAGCAAAAGATTTGACAGACACTTCTACAAAGAAAAAATATAATGCTAATTAAGCACATGAAAAAATGCTTACCGCCATTAGGGAAATGCAAATTAAAACTACAAAAAATACCATTACATTCCTAGTAGAATGGCTAAAATAATAAAAAATCATGACAATACCAAGTGCTATCAAAGATGTGGAGCAACTGGAACTCCTACACATTGCTGATGGGAGTGCAAGATTGTACAGCCACTCTGGATAATTGTGGCAGTTTCTTATAAAGTTAAACATACACTTAGCATATGATCCAGCAAATCCACTTCTAGGTATTTATCTTAGAGAAATGAAAACCTCTGTGAATATTTAGAGCAGGAGTATTCATAATCTTTGAAAACTAGAAACAATACAAATGTCCTTCAGGAAATGAATTGGCAAACTGTGTCACATCTGTGCAATGGAATGCTGCTCGGCCATGAAAAGGAATGAATTAGTATACACAACCAACATGGATGAATGTCAAAGGCATTAAGTTGAAGAAAGCGTACACACTCTATGACATTCTGAAAAAGGAAATCTTATAGGAACAGTTGTCATGGGTTAAGAGCTGGGGGATCGTTTGACTACAAAGGGAATTTTTAGGGGGAGGAAACTGTTCTGTATCCTGGTTGTGGTTGTGGATATATAAATGTATGCATCAAGACTCGTAGAACTACACACCAAAAATAAAGTCAATTTTACTGCATAAAATGTTTTTAAAAACCCTATGAGGTAGATGTCTTAGTTTGGGTTCCCCCAAAACAAACCCTGAGATAAGAAATTAGGGAATAGGAATTTATTTGCATAGTGAGTCCAGGAATCATAAGTGAAGAAATGGGGAAGGTGAGACAGAGAAGGGAGAAAAGTAAAAAAATGTTGCATTATTGAGTGGGTCTCCATGGTGGGTGGCTTCAGCTCAATAACATTGAGAATCTTCTGAGAAACCATGTGGAGTATGTCTCAGAATTGCTCCACCTATAGGCATCTTTCATTTGGTTGAGGCTGAAGTTGCCCTTGGAGCATAAACTCTTGTGCTTCTAGGTTGTGTAAGTGCCTTTGAATGCCCTTAGGCAAAGAAGAGGAAAGACCTAGGTCCCTGAGGTGGGAAGATGTCACCTGCCTATTGCAGCTGCCTGTGAATTCTGGTGGGCTGAGGAGTAAGGGAAGGCGATCGACAGCATCTGCTAATGAGGTATTAGTAATAGATGCTCTATACATTTGGTTTTGCAATCAAGTGGGGGAAATTTGTCAGATGATTAAAATAAATATACGCAATGTTGATAATAAGAACTCTAGTCATCTGGGAAAATACTTACAATATGCCAGGTACCACGTTAGACTTGCCAGACTTCTCCTTATTCTATCATCTGATTCTTCCAACAGCCCTATGAGATAAACATCAATACCCCCACTTTACAAGCAAGGAAACTGAGGCTCAAAGCAGTTAAGTAGCTTCCCCAAGTATGTGCGTGTGCGCGTGCGCGCACGTGCACACACACACACACACACACACACACACACACACACACATAACTGGGTGATAAGATCAACTTAGAAGCCCATAGTTTTTCCATCATGCTTGGTCAGTGCCTGCTTTGATTTATATTGCTACATAACATTCCAGAAGATATAGTAATTCTGAGAAAACAGTGCATAGCATGAGGAATTATGAATTGCGATTAAAAAGCCAGGTCTAAATCACTCCAGGGCTGAGCCCTACTTGTGGGAATACTCAGGCCTTCTATTTCTGGGTAACTATGGGCATTTCATTGTTCATTAGAATCTTCAATAGATAGTGGCTGAGAAAAAAAAAAAAACTCAAACCAATTCACTTTACTCCTTACACAGATGTCTAGAAATGTTGAAACTTTGGCTAATAAGAAATTGAAAATTGGCTGTATAATAATCATCTGTGCAACTGCTATATTCTTATTAGCATAAATGACCAAGCGATGCTCTAGCTGTGAGCACTGATCCTGTAGCTTCAGCCTCCTTACCACCACTGTGGAACGATACCTTTCATTTTCCTTACTGCTTCTTAATGGGCAGTCCTTCAACCCTGAAGATGACTTTGCCGCAAAAGGACATGAACTTGGAGTTGTTTTCCACCGTAGGAAGAATAGGATTATAGACTCATCCACATTCCCTTACTCTCTCCCAATTGTCGTCTCTATTCTCATCATAGTAGCTGGACACAGTTAAAGGATATAGACTTTTGGCCAGAGAACAAAAGAAAGATAACAGACCCACGTGGGCACTGAACCCCTGACCTCATTAGCATTGTTTTCTCACCACCTCTGCTAACAGAGAGCCCAATTACGAACACTGAATCAAAGAGGGAAGTCACCTCTTCACCCGAAGCCAAGAAAAGCCTACGACAGCTGGTTTTTAAGAAGGGAATGCTTCTCCAGTCAAATAACCACAGTATGAACATCCACAAGCAATTTCTAAGCATCTTCCATCCTTGCATGGCTCAGTATAACAAGAATTGCTGTCAACGTGGTTTCCAGTCTGGGAGGTGACGAAGGCTTTGGGAGCATCACCCTACGATGGATGTGATGGAGTATGCTGGGTGTACCTTCTTAAAAAGACTCTCAAGAGTGAGCCAACTTGAATCTTCTGCAGTTGTAATCCCCCAATCTTAGTCCCCTCTTTGAAACCCTTCCACACTATCTTTTTTTTTTAACTTTTTATTTTATATTGGAGTATAGTCGATTAACATTGTTGTGATAGTTTCAGGTGCACAGCAAAGTGACTCAGCCATACATATACATGTATCCATTCTCCCCCAGACTCCCCTCCCATCCAGGCTGCCACATAACATTGAGTAGTGTTCCCTGTGCTATACGGTAGCTCCTTGTTTGTTCCACACTCTTAGTCTTCACACTGGAAGCTCTGCCTATTTCTTTTGACTGTCCACTGAGGGATCTGTGGCAGAGCTAGTTCCACAGTGGGTTTTACAATTGAAATGACTCATTACTCTATGGCATTATATAGATTCTTCAAAGTGGTTCTTAAACTGCTAATTACAACTTCCTTGTTCTGAAAGGTAGAGAATTTGTACAATTTGTGTCTCTGTGTGCATGAGTATATGCGTGTATATAGTTGTTTAGGATTTTTTTTAGAATATAAGTTGAGTTACATCTAATTAGTTGTATTCCATTTTTTGAAAACTTAAGTTATTTCAATAAGCTCCTGGGAGGCAATGACTGAATAGGTCAGTCAAGGCATGATGCTGATAAAACCAAAGATGACTCAATTCCCAGACCAGTTACAGGGCTTTTTAGTAGGCGTGGACCACAGCTCTAGGCAGAACCAACCAGCTCATACATGGTGTGATTTATGTAATGAGAACAAGTAGAGAGAGAGCATGGACAGTTCATTGCAGAAACACCTTCCCTACTGGAAAAAAAATACAGCCAATTCTGATGGCAGTGGTTTAGCTTTATACTGTTCTCATATACTAAGGGCAGCACTACTTAATGAATTAGAAGACATATGCCCAGAAGCTAGAGTTGGCCCATCCAAAGGTGAATTCTTGTTCTAGACTCCAAATTGCGGTTATGTTTCAGAATATATTTTACTTTATAGAAGATTTTTGACACTAAAGATTTGGCTGCTAACTCTTCCTTCTACTCTACTCTACTCTACTCTTCCCAGCACCAGACAACAATGAACTTCCCCCTCATTTCCCACCAAGCCTATGCATATAATTTACAGGCATACCTCGGAGAATTTGTGGGCTCAGTTCCAGGCCACCACAGTAAAGGGAATAATGCAATAAACCAAGTCACACCAATATTTTGATTTCCCAGTGTGTATAAAAGTTACATTTATACTATACTGTGGTCTGTTAATTATGCAATAGCATTATGTCTAAAAAAACAGTGCACATATCTTAATTCAAAATACTTTATTTCTAACCATCATCTGAGCCTGTAGTGAGTCATAATTTTTTGCTGGTGGTGGGTCTTGCCTCAGCGTTGATGGCTGCTGACTAATCAGGGTGGTAGTTGCTGAAGGTTGGGAAGATTGTGGCAATTTCTTAAGATAAGATGACAATGAGGTTTGCTGCATCAGTTGACTCTTCCTTTTCATGAACGATCCCTCTGTAGTGTCCAGTGGGATTGGATAGCATTTACCCACAGTAACACTGCTTTCAGAATTGGGGTTGGTCCTCTCAAACCCTGATGCTGCTGCTTTATCATCCAAGTGTATGTAATATTCTAAATCCTTTGTTGTCATTTCAACAATCTTCACAGCGTCTTCACCAGGAGCAGATTGCATCTCAAGAAATCACTTTCTTTGCTCATCCATAAGAAGCAACTCCTCATCTATTCAAGTTTTACCATGAGATTGCAGCAACTCAGTCATATCTTCAGGCTCCACTTCTAATTCTAGTTCTCTTGGCATTTGACTATATTTGTCATTACTTCCTCCACTGAAGTCTTGAACCCCTCCAAGTCATATATGAGTGTTGGAATCAACTTCTTCTAAACTCCTGTTAATGTTGATATTGTGACCTCTTCCCATGAATTATGAATGTTCTTCATAGAATCTAGAATGTTGGATTCTTTCCAGAAGGTTTTCAACTGACTTTACCCAGAGCAGTTGGAAGAATCACTATCTACGGCAGCTATAGCCCTATGAAATTTATTACTTAAATAGTAAGACTTGAAAGTCAAAATTACTCTTTGATCCATGGGCAGCAGAATGGACATTGTGTCCAGGCATGAAAACAACATTAATCTCATTGTACATTCCATCAGAGCTTTTGGATGACCAGGTGCATTTTCAATGAGCAGTAATATTTTGAAAGGAATCTGTTTTTCTAAGCAGTAGGTCTCAAGAGTGGGCTTAAAATATTCAGTAAACCATGCTGTAAACAGATGTGCTGTCATCCACGCTTTGTTGTTCCATTTATAGAGCCCAGGCAGAGTAGACTTAGCCTACTTCTTAAGGGCCCTAGGACTTTCAGAATGGTAAATAAACATTGGCTTCAACTTCAAGTCACCAGCTGTATTAGCCCCTAACAAGAGTGCTGGGGGGCTCTTTGAAGCTTTGAAGCCAGGCATTGACTTTTCCTCTCTAGCTATGAAAGTCCTAGACGGTATCTTCTTCCAACAGAAGCTGTTTCATCTACACTGAATATCTGTAGCCACCTTCCTTAATTATCTTAGCTACATCTCCTGGATAACTTGCTGCAGCTTCTACAGCAGAATTTCCTGCTTCACCTTGCACTTTTATGGTATGGAGACAACTTATTCCCTGAAACCTCATGAACCAACCTCTGCCAGCTTCAAACTTTCCTTCTGCAGCTTCCTAACCTCTCTCAACCTTTTGAATTGAAGAGAATTAATCCTTGCTCTGGATTAAGCTTTGGTTTAAGAGAATGTTGTGTCTGGTTTGATCTTCTATCCAGACCACTAAAACTTCCTCCATATCAGCAATAAGGCTGTTTTGCTTTCCTTTGTGTTCACTGAAGTAAGTAGCACTTTAAATTTCCTTCAAGAGCTTTTCCTTCGCATTCACAACTTGGCTAACTGTTTGGCCAAGAGGCCTCACTTTCAACCTGTCTTGGCTTTTGACGTGCCTTCCTCACTAAGCTTAATCGTTCCTAGCTTTTGGTTTAAAGTGAGAGATGTGCGACACTTCCTTTCACTTGAACACTTAGAGGCCATTGCAGGGTTATTACGGTGCTTTGCGACCACCTAGAGGGGTTGGCTAGGGAGGGTGGGAGGGAGATGCAAGAGGGAGGAGTTATGGGGATGTATGTATACGTATAGCTGATTCACTTTGTTATAAAGCAGAAACTAACACACCATTGTAAAGCAATTATACTCCAATAAAGATGTTTTAAAAAATAATAATAATAATTGGCCTAATTTCAATACTGTTGTGTCTCAGGGACTAGGGAGGCCTGAGGAGAGGGAGAGAGATGGGGGAATGGCTGGTTGGTGGAGCAGCAGAACATACACAACAATTATCAATTAAGTTAGTTGTCATATGTGAGCTTAATGGTGCCCCCAAACAATTACAATAGTAACATCATAGATCACTGATCACAGAGCACCATGACAAATCTAAAATAATAAAAAAAGTTTGAAATATTACGTTAATTACATAACTGTTACACAGAGACAAGAAGTGAGCCAATGCTGTTAGAAAAATGGTACAGATAGACTTGCTCAATGCAGGGTTGCCACAGACCTTCACTTGTAAAAAACACAATCTGTGAAGCGTAATAAAGTGAAGCCAATAAAGCGAGGTCTGCCTGGATAGCCATAGAAAACCTAGTTTATGAGTCAGTTCTGACTCTGATAGGCATTGCTAGTATTCCAACATCTCATTCTCCTCTCCTTCCAGGCACAAAGAAGATTACGTAGCCCTACTCTTTGAAGTTAGGTGTGTCCACGTGAGTAGTTTGGGTCAATGAAGGGTGAGCAGAAGAGTCCAGAACATTTAACTGCTTAAACTCAACTCTCCAGGCTTCATGGCAGCGAACCCAGAGGCAAACCTGAACCTCCTGGTGATATATCAGCACCAGAAATGATGCCACCTCGTCAGCCTGTGAGCCTGAGTGACGTCTCTGTGAAGCAGAGCTGCCCCTGACCCTACATCACCACCGCTAGATGGTAGGAAAGCAAGAAATCAACCTGTGATGTTTTAAGCCACTGACAGTTTGAGGTTGTTTCTTTCCCCAGTCTATCCTGACTGCCTCACTAGAGAAGAAAGTATTTCAGCACCTCAGCTTTTCCCACTTGGGGACTGGGTATCTGAAGTTTTGCCAAGAGTTCCAGGATCCGAAGGGCTCACGGAGGCACTTCCTACAATACTGGCCTTGTCTATGTTACTGGGTTCATGCCTCAGTTTCCCCTCTGAGTAGGGACCTGACTCTACTGTGGCCTAGCTCTCTTGGGCCCTCCATAACATCATGATTCGTGTAGCTGTAGGTATCTCCTGCCTCCACCTGGACTGTGACAGCAGCCCCTCCCACTTGGTTTGAGCTCAGAGCCCATCTGAACCTCTCCTGGTTACCAAGCTCCCCGTTACGTCTTCACTGCACTGCTCTCCCAGGGTTCACCCACAGACTCCTCCTTTCCCCACCTGTCCTTCACTTCACGTCTTGGTTGTCAAGTTGTCAATGTACCTCATGCTGAAACTTACTTGAGTTTTGATGACACTTGCTCTTATTATTTCCCAGCATATGGTTAAGTTACATATAAGAGCCCAGGACCACCTGAGAAGGATGGAGCTCAGAATAAATCCCACTTGTATGCTAAAGCAGGCAGAGTCCAGATTCTACCACAGGCCTGAAAGAAGTTGACTCCAACGGATAGAGTGTGGACTTAGGTGGGAATTAGGCAACAGACTGGTGTCAAGACATTTAATACGATTTTAAAAGGGAAGCCAGTTGAGGTCAATACCAGGAGGCCAGAGAGGCAGGCAGAAACAGGGACACGTGCAAGGCAGTATAAACCCTCTAAAAGACAGATGCTGGAATACTGGTTGCATTTCTGAGACAGAGAATAAGACAGGATCCAGATCTCAGACCTAGAGCAAATGTGGAGTTCAAGTCTCCAAAGTAAGGCCAGGGTCAACTATTCGACTTTCCAGCCCAAGGTCTGGAGGATTGGAATCACAAAGGCCTGCTGTCATTCCTTAAATGTGTCATGGGAAAATGTATGCTTTTTCTTGGAGTTTGGGAGATGGATGTGCCTATAAGTGGGGTTAAGGACGCTTGATACGAGACAAAGAGGCTGAGAACCAAGCAGGATCTGACAGACGTCGTTAGTGAAGTACACTGGCAGCATGGTCAAACCACTGTGCAAAGCAGGAAGTCAAGATTTCCAAATTGATGGAACAACTGACAACTCGTGGTCTTACATAAGGGTTGATATGTCTTTCGATGCGTAGAACTTTTCTGGATTGGGCGGAAGGGGTGGTAAGTGTGGACTTTGATTTATCCCTCAGAGTATGTGTGGGGTTGTACTACTAGCTTAGATGATTTTGGCTGAGGGATAAGGAAAGAATAGCTCCATCAGCTAGTGTTCACCAACAACCGTGTGTGCCTATCAAAAGTGTAGGAAAGGGCTTCCCTGGTGGCGCAATTGTGCCCCGGTCCAGGAAGATCCCACATGCCGTGGAGTGGCTGGGCCCGTGAGCCATGGCCGCTGAGCCTGCGCATCCGGAGCCTGTGCTCCGCAACGGGAGAGGCCACAACAGTGAGAGGCCTGTGTACAGCAAAAAAAAAAAAAAAAGTGTAGGAAGATTAGGACTCCTTCATTAAGAATCCCTTACATTTTAGGGCAAAAACAGTTCATGCACATGAAACACTATGCAAGCTTCATTAAACAATAGGTACTTTATTGTCAGCTTGCATTGATATGCCTCTGACTACCAAAGGATTGCAGAGAAGCGAAAGATGAATCACTGAGAAAAGTCAAACGATTTTCACACAGAAGGTAAAATTTTATGTGGAACTTAAAGTAAGGGTGGAAATTGGATAGAGCTAAGGAAAGAATAAATCTGACAAGAGAAAGAGAATGAGCAAAAGCCTTGAAGTAAGAAGGGGGAGAGAGTCACGTTAGACAGCAGGAAGGCAGCCAGTGAGAGAATAGGGGTGCTGAGCAGTGAAAATAATTTGAGGTTGGCGGGGAGGTTGTCTAGAATGTAGCAAAACTTGGCAAGTAGCAAGCAGAGAAGTTTACACTTGCTGGGGTAGAAATTGAAAATCCCTAGTACAATTCACACAGAAGACAGAAAGGTAACAAAAGGAAAGGAAACGGATGTGAAATAAGGTACTAGATCACAGTCAAGGGAGACCTTGGGCAAGTAACCACGCTGCTCCAAGGGGTGTTCTGGCTCTTGACATCCCATGCCTCTGTGACTATGAGTGACTTACACGGTGCTATGAAATAAACATCTGTTGAAGGTCCACTCTCAACTCAGACAACAGCCTCACGAAGATGCTCAGCGATTCCAGAGGCCACTCTTCCTAGGACTGAGAACAGGCCTGGGTTTTCAGCATTCGAACCCATGCTCTTTCCATTCTTGCCTAGCCCTCTCTAGCCTCTGCATAACCTCACCAGCCATGTGTCCCTAGGCAACTCCTGTCACCTGCACTCTGACACCACTCCCTAGACTGAGCAGAGTGACTGTGTCCTGATATGGAGGCTGTGACAAGTCAGAAACTCATTCTCACCTCATTAACTCTGCGCCCCTATTCCTGGGCACCTACAAAATTCACCTTTCCACCCTTGTTTGGAGCCCCAGGGCAACCTAGGTCCTCCTCTTCCTTCCTGTTTTCAGAGAGTAGGCAGAAGAGAGCCATACCAGCCTGTATGGCCAGAGTTACACTGGGCCCTGGGGACTTTCCAAGAGGGAATCTTCCTCAATTTGTTGTGAAGTTCTTTGGTTTGTTGATTGAAGTCTGTGGTCTCTAAAACATACAAATCTAAGTTCCAGAATTCACAAATGCTTTACGTGCTAGACATCATGTAATTCAGTTTAAAAGGTAAAGTGGAAAAATCAAGCAATCACTTGGCTAATTAGTCTTTACCAATTTTCAAATATCTGAACATTTTTAGAAATGATTTCAATCTAAATTTTCCTGCAAATTTGTGAAGTAGAAATCCCAGACTCTGGTGGCAGATGGTGGACAAAGGGACCAAAAGGCTCAGAGAGCTGGGAATGTTAGAGTGGCTTTCCTAGGTATCATGGGTGCTGCGATGCACCTCCCACATCCCTCTTCAGGCATGAAGGGCTTATTCCCCAGCTGCGTGGAGTGTAGTAGCAGCTGACTGCCCCCAGCCATCTACTTTTTCTGGAATTGCCCACAGAGGAACAGAGCTGCCTTTCCCAGGGCCGTGGCCCCTTCCTTCCCAGGAGCAGTCTGGACACAGTGACTGAGGTAGGAGTATAAACGTCTGGCCCACTTGCTCCAACTCAGGACAACTCAGAAGGGCAGGCCCTACCTCAGCACCACATGAGGAGACAGCTGGGTCTGTTTGGAAACTGCGTCAGAGGCCAATTTCTCTCTCCCATTTGCTGATCCCAGGAGCATCTTGAATAAACTTCCTAGGCACTAAATTCCATCTCAGGGTCCGCTTCCTGAGGATCCCAACTTCTGCTACTAGGTAAGTGTAAAACATCTAGTTAATGGGAGACCTAGAGCAGACTCCATTCACAGAAACAATGAGGAATACATTAGTGAGAGGGGCACCAGTGTCACTGGGGAACCCAGTACTGGCTGTCCTCTGTTGACCAGAGGAGAGAGATAATAGGAATTACTGTTGTAAAACTGGGCTCCCTGTTAACAATGGGGATGATAGCCTGGCTATAGCATAGAAGTCAGGTGGTCATACGTAATGATCAGAAGCAAGGTGAGTCCAATTATAATAATGAGCCTGCAGGTCAGTAAGGCAGCCAGGGACAGACAACTGTGAGACGACTAGTAGAACACAGTGTTCCCAGGCTTCCCATACTGTATGAGCAGCCAGCAGGGTACTGCTGAGTTTATACAACCAAAAGAATCAAGGATGAACAATCAAGAGATTGAGCACGGTTTCCTCAATAAAAGGCATGATTCCTTGCCCAGTTTCCACATCTGAGCCCATGGTCTGAAGGAGAGACCAGGCCCTATGAGAAGGATCCTGAAACACCATGGCAAATGCTGACAATAATTATTCCCCCAGCCCTTCCCTAAAGGTACCTCTAAGGTCATTGATTCAGGTAGCCATACGCTAGAGAAAGGGGAATATCCAGCTATTTAAGGACTGTCGGACAGACAGCCTGGGTGATGTTGATAGTTGGGGGCCCAAAGTGTCATCATGATCCCTGTTAGAATGGGAGCAGATGGGGACCAGGGAATAAATGAAGCCCCTGTCGGGCCCAGCTCACAGTGGGTCCACTGGGTCAATGGATCCACCCTGTGGTCATTTTCTTGACTGCTGGCTGTATAATTGGAAGGGACACACTTAGTAGTTGAAAGAACCCCCAGACAGGCTCCTTGGCCTATGAAGTAAGAGTTATTGCAGTGGGGAAAGCCATGCAAAAGGCTCTAAAACTGTTCTTGCCTCAGGCCAAGATAGTAAATAAAAGATAATATGGTTTCCTATGTGGGAATGGCAAAGACTAAAGCCACCCCTAAAATCTAAAGCATGTATGAGGTGGTGGTCCCCATCACATCCCCATTTAAGTCTCCAGTATGGCCCCTACGAAAAACAGAGGGATCATGTTGGATGATATGATCTCCCCAAAACTCAACCAAATCATAGCCCCAGTTGGAACTGTCACACTAGAAGTCACATCTTTCTACAGGAGGTTAACACAGCTTCAGTTACATGGTTTAAGGGCATTGACCTACATAACGAGTTAACTCTTTTCCATCTCTATCAGCAAGGAGAATTAGAAGCAATTCAAATGAAACTGACAACGGTATACATTTATGGTCTTTCCCCAAGGTGACGTGAACTCACCATCCTCTGTCTCAGTAGAGTCTGAAGAGACCAGGACCTTCTGGGCAGTCTACATGTATAGTGAACATATATGTTCACTATATCCACAGTATCTTGCTAATCCACCTGGATGACCAAGAACCGGCAAGGGCGCTGGAGACTTTGTGGGAAAAAAGTTCAATCTATCAATAAGTAGAGATAGAGGGATAAAGGGCAAGGGTGAGAGTACTAGCTAAAGGGAGAGAGAGAGAATGCTAGCCAGAGACAGAGAGAGGGAGAGAGAGAGAGAGAGAGAAACTAGCTAATGACAGAGATGGAGAGTGTGGAATACAAACTTTATGTCAATATCAAATAATCTGCAGCATTCCAGAACATCCCACCCCCCTGAAGATATTATTGTATCTTATACCTCTCACAACTAAGAAGAAAGCACCATGCTTGCTTGGTAGTCCTCTTTGGGTTCTTGAGAGACAGTACATTCCTGACTTGAGAATACACAAGTGACATGTAGGGCTGCCAGCTCTGAGTGGGGCTCAGAAAGAAAGGACCGGGCAACAGGTTCAGAGTGTGGTAGGAGCAGCCTGCCACTTGATCTAGTCAACTCATTGGATCTTATGATACAAAAAGTTGTTGTGCAGAGTGTATGGCAAACCCCACAGGAGAATCAGAATTTAGAACTCTAAGCTTCTGGAGCAAGGGTATGCCATCTATAGCAGAGAACTGAACACCATTCAAAAGAGGGTTCCTTGCATGCTACTGGGTCCTGGTAGAGATGGAACATCTGACCATAAGACACCAAGCGACCATGCAGCCAGAGCGACCCATTGTGGGGGGTTTATCAGACCCACCAAGTCATAAGGTTGGTCAGGCATAAAAGCCATCAATTGTAAGATGGAAGTAGGACATCCAGGATCAGGCATGAGCAGGGCCAGAGGGTGAAAACTGCAGAAGCCCTTGTCATCCACCATTGATGCACTTGCCCTTAGCAAACATCTATGACCACATAGGAGGCCCCTTATGACCACCTGATGAAGGTGGGAAAAGGCCACATTTGGTTTATGGATGGCTCAGCGTGTGGGCACAAGCTGAAAATGGACTCCTGGTGAACTGCAGCCCCGTTAAGTGGTGGCCTGCAGCAATGAGGAGAAATCCTCCCCAAAGGCAAAGCTTTAGGTGGTATATCTGATCATACACTGTGTATGGAAAGAGGAGTCAGCCGAGGTAAGAATTTCCCTAGACTCATGAGTAGCGGTGAGTGGCTTGGCTGGGCAGGGACCTGGAGCCAAGATGTTTGGAAGATCAGAAACAAGAAAATCTGAGAAAGAAGCATGTTGATGGATCTATAAGAATGGGTGTGAAACATGAAAATCTTTTTATATTATGTTAATGACCATCAGAGAGTAAACACCATGGAATAAATAGTCAACTAAATATCCAACTACACATAATAACTAAGCCAGTTGATGTCATCCAGCCTCTGTCATTAGTCACCCTAATCCTGGTGTGATGGGTTGCTGAATAAGATAGCCATTGTGACAGGGATAGAGGGCATGCCTGGGCCCTAAAGTACAGGCTCCCACTTATCAAAGCCAACTTAGTTGTTGTCACCACCAAGTGTCTCATTTGACACACAAAGACTAGTGTTGAGCCCATCCCTTGAGATCAACCACCCACTTGGTGGTAAATCGATCAAAGGAGATTCTTTTCACCCTGGATGGGGCAGCAATTCTTCTTAATCAAAATCAACATATATCCTGTTTGCAAGGCTGTGGCCTGCTTGACTACAGATGTTTAATCTACTGACATCCACTTAATATGTCACTTACTATCCACTTAATATTCCACTTAATGTCACCTCTGACTAAGGGACCCACTTTATAGAAAAGGAGGTGTGGCAGTGGGCACACAACCAGAGGATCCATTGGTTCTATTAAGTATCACAACACACAGAATCTGTAGACCTGATAAAGCAATGAAATGGTTTTTTGAGGGCACAGCTGAAGTGCTAGCTTAGAGATGATATCTGCAAGAACTGGGTACCATCCTCCAGGATAAGACATACATCTTTAATCAACAACCAACATATGGTACTGTGCCCTGATAGGGGGAGTTAATGGGGATGGGGACCAAGAAGTGGAAGGAGGAGTGGCCCTGCTCACCATCACTCCCAGTGGCCCACTTGAGAAATCTGAGTTTTCCATCCCCACAACTTTAGGCTCTATGGGTCTAGAAGTCATGGTTCCCAGAGACGGGGAGGGGTCCCCTGCTCCAGAGTAGAGATGGCCTTGAAATATGGATGGGCCTGACCTACTCACATGATAATCACAGAGGTTATCCAGTGATTCCCAGTGATGTCCAGTGATACCCAGTAATAGCTAATAATGTCAGGCAAGTCCCCAAGGAATCCGTATGTAACTAAATTTCCCTAGAGTAGAAGATTCTTGTGGTTAATTTCTTGGGCGCTTTGGAGACAGCCCTAAAAGACCATCAGAGACAGGCTTGCAGTCAGACATTCAGAGGTATGAGTAAAGCAGTGTCCCTCTCCTTTCAGAGAGCCACCCCACAAGCACACCTGGGTAGAGGAGAGCCACGCTTCCTCACAGGTGTGTCACCACACACCCAGGTTCCATGAATGGGTTACAGGTGTGTGTGGGGATTCTGCTCTCGGAGCCTGCAGGGCAGCTGGGCGGGGCCTGGGGCAGCCAGAGAGAGCCTCCAGCAGAAATCAGCCTCTTCCAGACCTCCTCACTAGGGTTTTCTAAAGAAGCAAGATCTGATGTTGCTTCCGTCATGAAAAACTCAACAAGCATCTGAGTAGAAGAATGAAGGATATGGGAAGCCAGGTGGGTCCTAGAAAGATCTTGTTTTGACGTTTGCCAACTTAACGCATACTTCGTGGTGGCCATATTAGAAGGGATCAATGTGTGAGTTCTCTGGACTTTATTTAGATTTCCCTAAATAATCCTCCATAGAGCTGTGTTGTTTCTCTATTCTGTGGCCAATTAAATCGGCCATCAGATCTTACTATGAAGAAAAATTCACCTGAAAGGGCGTCACCCGGGTAAACATCCTTGAACAGAAGTGCTGAGTCAGTTTAGAGCTGGTCCTCACCCAGGCAGGTATTCTCCCTTCCTGGGGTGAAGGGCTGTTTCGATATTGCTCAAGAAATGAGAAAACATCTTCTTCTCTCATAGTAGTTGCCCTTGAGGTATCCAACACACTTTTGAATCTTCCCAGGCATCCTTCTTCCCACCCACCCCCGCTTGATGGTGCACATGCTTTCATCTTAGAAAGAAGTGCTGGTTTTTTACTTTCCCTTTATTTGCTGCAGGGCAGTGTCAGACAGTGCATCTATCCAGGGAGTGAGGTTCAAGGAGACTATAGGGGAGAGGTATTGTTTCTGTCAGGAAGCCACGCTTGCTGAGTTTGTGGTCTACTTGGACCCTCCATCGTGGCCTTGGGCAGGCCACTTGACCTGGGCCTCAGAGGGATTCAGTCACCAATGTAGAGCTGGTGGTGGCTTAGGGTGAGCTACTCTGACACCCAAAGAGAAAAGAAGCCTTGCAATTACCAAGAGCTTCTGCTGTGACAGGCTCACATGGAACTCCCCAACTCAGAATAGAACGTTTCTCACTTCTTTGTGTGAGAGTTCTTTTGGTGTTTGAGTCAGAAGCAAATACAGGCAAAGTTACACTAGTTCCTCCAGTCTCACCAGCATTGGCTCTGGGAGAAAAGCAGTGACCGTTTCAGCTTTTCATCTCAAACCAGTGCCAACTGTTTGTCTTCCCGCTGCTGGGTGGCAGGCCGAGCAGGGGGCAGGATGCTGAAGGGTCTTTTGTGTTTATCACCTCTTGTTTTTTATGATAACTTTATATGGTCGTTCCCAGCTACTAAACTCATACAGAGATCAGGACAAGGTCTCTTTGCTTCTACTTTTCTCCTTTATAACAACAAACAGAGTCTCCTGAGACTGGAAACATGTGTTTTCTCAGCCCACTAACTCCAACTCCAGTACATTTCCTCCTTATCATCACTATTTAGTTTGTAATTATTCCAGTCTACGAACTCCCACAGAGGTTGGGGATATCCGTGGCTAAATTGCGTGAATCACTGATTTGGGGTCCTTCATTGTTATTAATAAACTCAGGACATAGGAGTCCCTAGAGGTCCAGCTCCTCCAATTTGATGAACATTTATGTTTACACTCCAGGGACAGAAATAGAAGCTGTGGGCAAGGACCTTGCCATGAAGATCAGAAGTTTCATTTAAGCCTATCATGATTGCAGGTTCTGTTTATTCTCTTGCTGTAAAATGGCTAATGAGAAGCTGATCTGGCTAAGTTATGAGAATGGCGTCTAAAACAATGAAGAAATGAAACTCTAATCAGGTACATACCACCTCTTCCCAAAGCTACAGATCACGAGATCTCCAGTTACCCTGACTTCCGGCTCTATAGGGAATTGAAAGGAATCAACCTAAAAGACAGCGGCTAAAAATAGCTCCTCCCCAAATATTTTAAACTTACATATGAAAGCTACGTTTCATTGAATGGCTGTGAACATCAATAATTGTTGGTGGCAGTATGGGGGATGGGGAGACCTTTAGAGTTTGCCCTCAGTCTTAATCAGAAATCATATTGGCTTGCAGGCCTACATTAATTTACAGGACCGACTAAGCTATGTATGACTAGATGTGCACACGTAGAGGCACCAAAAGGAGTGTTAAACAGTCATCTTCCTCATCAGCCAGCCAACACACAAATTGCATTAAAGCCCTGGATACACAGAGAACAAGAGCTACACAACACCCCAGATGTTTTAGAATCATTTATCCTGCAGGAAGCTGTGCAGTTTTCTGGTGTATCTTAAGTGAACTCATCGGCTAGAAATCTAGTTGTTGTTGATATTAGGAAATAGTGGTACAGTGGCAGAGACCTGGGCTGTTGCTTGGCTTTGAGTTGGTGACCCATAGTGGGAAGAAGGTAGCCTAGGGAGTCCCTGCAGGGCTCCATGGAAGTCATTTACATATGCTCTTTAGAAGTGCCCCTCTCTCACCAGCCCTTGGGGACATCACAGATGGCAAACAGGGAAGGCTTACGGAACCCCAACATCTGGTCAAATGGTTCCACATAAGGAAAGAGAGTTAAATCTCTTTGATTAGAGTAGGTTACACACTCCTCTAGGACCTCCATTCTCTCTGCTTCAGGAACAATGATCTTAAAGTTTCAGACAGATTTTGAACCCATTCAAAACCCAAGAATAGGGCTTCCCTGGTGGCGCAGTGGTTGAGAGTCTGCCTGCCGATGCAGGGGACGCGGGTTCGTGCCCCGGTCCGGGAGGATCCCACATGCCGCAGAGCGGCTAGGCCCGTGAGTCATGGCTGCTGAGCCTGCGCGTCCGGAGCCTGGGCTCCGCAACGGCAGAGGCCACGGCGGTGAGGTCCGCGTACCGCAAAACAAACAGACAAACAAACAAACAAACAAAAAACCCAAGAATAGCTATCTCAGTAGAAGAACTTATTAACACAGAGATTTACATGAGTGAAACTAGTCAATAAGAGAAGAGACTTAGGGAGGATGAAAGGAAATGAAGAGAAAAGGGAATGAATAACGAAACAGTTCAAGTCAGAGTTTGATTTTATTTCCCATCCCCTAATCTTCATAAACCAAGATTTTTATACATTGGGTCTATCGATAAGAACCAGTTAAAAAATAAGGGAGAATAGAGCCTTAAATAAATAATAAAGCTAACAGAGACCCAGGGACAGATCCTTCCGTCAAACGCACAGCTTGCTCCTCCACATATAGTATCTTGAAAAATCTTTACTGCCTTCAAAGATACAGCCCTTGGCACCGAGCACCATGCCTCCAAGTTTAAAATGTGGACCTCCATATTTATGTTCCCCAGATGGTGGGATTTATAAATGCACCATGGGGTGCTATTGAAATTAATAATTTAATTCATTTCCGTGATTGTGCCGTGATTGCTAGTCATTATGGCAATAGCATAGTTAGCAGAGTCTCTCAGTTCTGGGATGTAGCTGAAGGGTAATCTCAGTGAGAGTAATTCCTCTGTCATCCTATTTCAAATGCAGTCAATCCCTTCTGAATGGGGAATAGCCAAAAGTTTCTGGAATTAAAATGAAGACAGCATCAACCTAGTTAGAATAAGATGGCTTCAATTTATGTGATTTCAGAAGTTTGAAAACAGTTCTCTAAGGACCAGTGAAATGATCTGTGATTATTTAGCTTGGAGAAGGAACAGATAAGGAGAGACCCCAAGCACTGTCTCCAAACACACAAACCTCTCACTCTCTGTCTGTGGACAATCTACATCCAAACGCTTGAGAATTAACTGCACTTTTACTTTCTATTCCCACTTGTCTGCTTATCAAGGGAATATATTGGCAGCTGGGCTAAATGACTTCTGAAGTCTCTTCCAGAGATTCTCAGAGATTCACCGAGTCAATGGTGGGGTGGAGGGAATAGTGGAAAAACAGTTCTGTATTTCCTCAAGGGAAGTCCTTGCTTCTCTCAGCCTAACGATCTGGAAGCCTAAATGTGTAAGAGGGAAAATTATCGGGCAATGGCACACATAAGTTTGGCCAACGTGAGCCCATTGGAATTTTGAACCCAAGAGGCTGTATGTAACTGCCTTGGATTTATAAAGTGCCTCTTCTTCTTTGAGAAACCTAAACCTATTTCCATATTTCCCTTATTATCCTCAAAGTTTTTGTTAATCATAGAAGTAAGGCCTGACCTATAGATCCTCATTCAATAGCTAAAGGAACTAATCCATGAATAATAACATAATCCCCCAAAATGTTGGAAATAGATTCTGCTACCTTCACTCCTCTCCTTGGCTCCAACCATTCGATTTCACCTTTGGACGACTCTATTTCTGCCCAACGCTCAGAGTCTGAATGAGCAGGAAGAGAAGCAGAATGATTTCTTACATCACTTCCACCAGCAATAACCCTGAATGGGGCACAGGCTCAGACTCTGCCCACCACTGCATTCAAGAGAGGGGAAGAGTTAGTTAGGAAACAGAAAGCAGAAGATGAACACAGATACCTCCACCTCCCAAGAGGAGGAATGGGACCTAGCAACTCCGTAAAGACCAGACCCTTCTCTTTTGCTTCACACTCCTGTCTCATGTGGGTCAAGGAGCTCTCAGGATGGATCCAGGACACAGAAGCATAACTACCTTTTTGTCCCAACCTGGTATCAAGGAAAGCTTTAAAAAGGCTGTGGGTTTGGGGAAATGGCAACAAAAATTTGCCCTACTGTTGTTTTTCAGTAACTACACAGTAAACATCACTGATGAAGTAAGTACATGGTGACTGCAGGCAGGACACCCCAGTAATTGTTCTGAGGTGAACATTCCATGCTAAATGCCCAGGGCTCCTTGCTTATCTCCCTAACGGCCTCACCTCTTACTTTCCTGACAGTTTGTACCTCTTCAATAGTGCTTCTCATACCATGTTTAGACTGCAGACTCTGAGAAAGTCTGCCCTACTCACCTCCATAGCTGTCTCCATGACACCAACACAGGGGTTCCCACATAGGAGAAGGTTGGGAGATGTTACTGAATCACATTCATCTGATTAGTGGAAACAGTAGGTATCACTAAAGGGCGGGTGGTGGAATTGGCTCTATTTTCTTTCTGGTAATGAAAAGAAGAGGTAAGGAGGACCCAGACTCCTTAAGTATATTGCACCTTACCTACGTGACAAAAGAGAAGGAAGTTAAGGTGGCATTTTTCGCAGAAATGAAGGAGCTCCTCTACTTGGCAACATTGAAGATGTTGAGGGACAGGTGGGAGATTTGGAGCCACTGATTATTTTTCCTCTTCCCATTGCTTTCATGCAGTTGTTATCATGGCTGCTGTCGGTGACATTTCACAGGGCATTACTTACTCTTGAAAATGCCTTCCAGTGACCTGGCAAAAGTATGTAGTAAACAGGCCCTTGGACTAAAAGTCAAGTGAATTATGTCCTAATCCCAGCACTTTCCCCAACTTGCTGTGTGAACTTGTGCAAATCTTGGAGCTGCCCTTGTTCTCAGTGTCCTCTCTTTAAGGGTGCCGTAGTGGAAGGAGAGTGGGCTTGGGGGTTAAACAAACATGGGTTTAAATACCACACCTTACTTTTATAAGTTATGTGGCCTTGGGCAAGTTAAGTCACTCGCATAGTCTCAAGTTCTTCATTTTTAACATGAGGATAGCCTGTCCTAATACAGAGAACTTTAAATGAGCTCATACACGTAAAACGCTTCGCCAAATACCTGGCATAAACTAGGCATCCAAATATGTTATTTGCTTCACTTTTCTATGAAATGGGTGTTATAGGCTGAATGTTTATATTCCCCCCAAAATTCATATGTTGAAACCTAATGCTCAATGTGCTGGTATTAGGAGGTGGGGCTTTGGGAGGTGATTAGATCATGAGGGTGGAGCCCTCATGAATGGGATTAGTGCCCTTATAAAAGAGGCTCTAGAGAGCTACCTCGCTCCTTCTACCCTGTGAGGACACAATGAGAAGTCAGCCATCTACAACCTGGAAGAGGGCTCTCACTAGAACCCGACCATGCTGGCATACTGGCCTCCAGAACTTTGAGCAATAAGTTTCTGCTGTTTATAACCACCTGGTTTGTGCTGTTTTGTTATAGCAGACTAAGACAATGGGGTTTCATCACCTCCTTGTCAAGTTGTTTTAAGGATCGAATGAGATTATAGATGATAAAGTTCACTGAAAACTGCAAAATACTATGCATTTGTATTCACATGGGAATAAGAGAAACAGAACATAAATAACTAGACACTATTGTATTATGCTCCAATATCCAAAGAAAATTATCTAGTGTTTTCAAAATTGTTTTTTTTTGTGTGTGTGGTAGACGGGCCTCTCACTGTTGTGGCCTCTCCCATTGCAGAGCACAGGCTCCGGATGCGCAGGCTCAGAGGCCATGGCCCACGGGCCCAGCCGCTCCATGGCATGTGGGATCCTCCTGGACTGGGGCACAAACCCGTATCCCCTGCATCGGCAGGCAGACTCTCAACCACTGCACCACCAGGAAAGCCCTTCAAAGTATTTTTAAAACAATTTTTAAGAAGGAAACCAACATGAATTGTTTTTATTATAAGAAGCCATTTGTGGGGTTGGGCTAGGGAGAGGAAATGAAACTCCAAGTGTGATAAGATATAGAAGGATGACAGAGGTGGCTCTAATTTACACCTATATTCGGGCTCATCAGCAAAAGTGAGTTCCAATCCAAACTAAATGTGTCAGCACGATTTACAATAACCAGGACGTGGAAGTAATGTAAGTGTTCATCAACAGAGGAATGGATGAAGAAGATGTGGTGCATATATGCAATGGAATATTACTCAGCCATAAAAAAGAATGAAATAATGTCATTTTCAGCAACATGTATGGACCTAGAGATTGTCATACTGAGTGAAGTAAGGCAGACAGAGAAAGACAAATGTCATGTGATATCGCTTATATGTGGAATCTAAAAAAAGGGTACAAATGAACTTATATACAAAACAGAAATAGAATTACAGATGTAGAAAATAAACTTATGGTTACCAGGGGGGAAGGAGGGGAGGGATAAATTGGAAGATTGGGATTGACATATACACACTACTGTATATAAAATAGATAACTAATAAGGACTTACTGTATAGCAAAGGGAACTCTACTCAATACTCTGTAATGGCCTATATGGGAAAAGAATCTAAAAAAGAGTGGATATATGTATATGTATAATTGATTCACCTTGTTGTACCCTGAAACTAACACAACATTGTAAATCAACTATACTCCAAAATTTTTTTTAAAAAACACACAACAAACTAAATGTGTCAGAATAGAAGGATCAGTCCAATGACCATTTCAGTCAATCTTGAGTGATTCATGCTCAGTGGAGACTTTGTGAAGATGGATAATGGCTAGAGTTCTTTGTTATAGCCTCCTGCTAAGTGTGCCAGGCATATAAAAACACCTTGGCTGCTCTAATTCAGTAGGACAACTCTTTCCAAACTCTGATGCAGGGAGCACTTTTCCACAGAATGTTTATAGTGCTCTGGAGTCAAATATGTTTAGGAAAATCTTTACCCTTGTCTCAGATATTCACAGCACGTATTTGTAGAGTAAAGCTTCTGGGAGGTCTTAGAGAATTAAGTACATTTGTTTAACCCAGAATTTCCCAAACTAATTAAACCATAAGATTTTTCCCCTTTCCTCTGCAAAGTCACAATTCATGGCTGTTAGAACAATGTTTTATGTAAACACAAATCCAAGAAGAGATCTGTCTCCCAACCATGGACCCTGTTCTGTTATACAGGGGCCATAGTCAGCATGCCGCAGAGTGAGGTTGGTGGGAAACAAGCTTCAGGGCCTTTGCTAGATAATTGTGCATATTCTTCCATCAGTGTTGTGGAACCAGAATGTCACTTGGAAGAGCAGAGATCATAGATGTATATTTCAGTATGGCAAATATTCACCACCACATGGACGCTGCAGAGGGTCTTGGGTGAGGGAGGCCTACGTAGCACCACCCAATGCCAGAGCACATTTCATTCTCAGATCGAGCCATCAGCAAAGGGGGTTATGGAGAGAGAAAACTGAGGCACTGCCCTCATTCCGCAATGATGCAGCAGATGCACTAAAAGTCAACCCCCACCCCTTACTCTCCCTCCCCTGCTCAAAACCATTTCAGATCCAAATAATAGCTAAACTTGTCATTGAGAGAAATCTGGCATCTTCAAGGTGGTTATACAGTTTCTAAATTCACTCTCTGAACATGGTTCTAGCTTAAAGAGCAGAAGCTTAAATCGAGTAGTAAAAATCAGACAGAGTAACAGGACACAGGTTTCACATCCTTTTCCCCCAGCGCCCTGTGCCCACACACACACACTTATTCTTCTATTTATTTTCCTCCACTATTCAGATTCATTGGCATCATCCTTTCCTCCCAGCGATGATCTACACCATTGTCTTCTTGCCACACAATCCAATTCAAGACAATTGTTTCTTATCCACTGTGTGCCAGGCACTGACTTAGAGTCATCCGTTCTCGGGGTCATCTTGGAGCAGACTCATCTTGGCTTCTGCCCTCTCATGCACGGTATTTAACTGATTACAAAATCCCATCGATTCTACCTCTGAAATATCACCCCACTGTTACCAGATCTACTTCCTTAACTATCCTCCCACGGCCCTCCTTCTGGTCCTCATCATTTCTCACCCAGAAAAATGCAGCAGCCTGATGGGTCTTCCTGCCTCCAGAATTAATCCACTTCCACGCTTGGGCAGCCAAAGATCTGACCATGAACTAATGATGCTCTGCATCATCTACAGAAAACAGCCTCGACTTTAGACAGCAGCATGAGGGGTCCTTCATAGTCTGGCCCCTCACTACCTTTACAATTCCAAGTTTCCAGGACTCTTGCTTTCTCCCTTTCTTCCATCATACGTCCCCCAGCAACAATGGAGTCTTATTCATTATTCTTAGTATATAATGCTAGGTCTGGCACAAAGCATGTACTCAGCAAATTCCTGTCAGATGATATGTGGCATAAATGTATGAATGAATGGATGAAAAAGTAAATATATTACTCTTGTACTGCTGCTGTAAAAAGTTACCACAAATCTATTGGTTTAAGACAGCGGTCCTGGGACATCCCTAGTGGCCCAGTGGTTAAGAATCCACCTGCCAATGCAGGGGACACGGGTTCTATCCCTGGACCAGGAACATCCCACATGCCACGGAGCAACTAAGCCCGTGCGCCACAACTACTGAACCTGCACTCTAGAGCCCGTGAGCCACAACTACTGAGCCCGCGTGCCACAACTATGGAAAGCCCGTGCGACTAGAGCCCCTGCTCCACAACAAGAGAAGCCACCACGATGAGAAGCCTGTGCACTGCAATGAAGAGTAACCCCCACTCGCCACAACTAGAGAAAGCCCATTCACGGCAATGAAGACCCAATGCAGAAAAAAAAAAAAAAAAAAAAAGACAGCAGGGACTTCCCTGGTGGCGCAGTGGTTGAGAGTCCGCCTGCCGATGCAGGGGACACGGGTTCGTGCCCCGGTCTGGGAAGATCCCACATGCCGCGGAGCGGCTGGGCCCGTGATCCATGGCCGCTGAGCCTGTGCGTCCAGAGCCTGTGCTCCGCAACTGGAGAGGCCACAACAGTGAGAGGCCCGCGTACTGCAAAAAGAAAAACAAAAAAAACCAACCAAACAAAAAATAGCAGTCCCCAACCTTTTTGGCACCAGGGACCGGTTTCATGGAAGACAGTATTTCCACGCAGGGAGGGTGGGGGGTGCAGGTGGGGGGATGGTTGTTCAGGCAGTAATGTGAGCGATGGGGAGCGGCAGATGAAGCTTCCGTCACTTGCCTGCCGCTCAGCTCCTGCTGTGCAGCCGGTTCCTATCAGGCCCTGGACTGGTACCGGTGCGCAGACCGGGGGTTGTGGAAAACTGGTTTAAGACAACACAAGGTTATTATATTATAGTTCTGGAAGTCAGAAGTCCAAAATGGGTTAACAGGGCTGCATTCCTTCTGGAGGCTCCAGGGAAGAACCTGTTTCCTTGTCTCTTCCAGCTTCTAGAGGCCACCTTATTCCCTGGCTTAATGCCCCTTCCTGTATCTTCACATCACTCTAAACTCTGCTTTGATCATCCCATATCCTTCTTCTCTCTATATCTCTGACTTTGACACTCCTGCATCCTTCTAGTAAGGACCTTTGTGACTACATCATAGAGTCTATCTGGGTAATCCATAATAAACTCCCTGTCTCAAGTGCTATAACTCAATCATATGTAAAGTTCCTTTTGCCATGTAAGGCAACATAGTTAACAGTTTTGGAGATTAGGATGTGAATGTCTTGGGGTGGGAGGCATTCTTCAGCCTTCCACAGTGAATCAATAGATTTTTTTTTTAAATGAGAAGTATCATAGTAGTATAAGCTGCCAGGGAAAATATAAAAAGGTGAGTCTAAACTCTGCCTAGAAAATCAAGGAAAAGCTTCACAGAGGGAATGGTGCTTGAGCTGAGTTTGAAGCATATGCAGGAGTTCTAAAGGGACACAGGGAGGCAGCTCTTCTATGTGGAGGAAAGGGCATAACCAAAAGCAGAAGCATGGGGACAGGGGACAGTGGGTTGACAGGACAGAAGCACAGGTTTCAAGTGGAGGGTACAGTGAAAGGGAGAGTGGACTGGAGGGCAGGATCTTACATGCCAAGCTAAGGAGTTTGGAGTTTACTCTGAAGTATGTGGGGAATCATTTGGGAAGCAAGCAGGGATATGAAACGATTACGTTCTAGAACAGCACTATCCAATAGAACTTTCTGCAATGATGCAAATGCTCTCTATCTACACTGTTCAATGGGCAACCATGAGCCGCATGAGCTATTGAGCACTTAAAATGTAGCCAGAGTAACTGAATTTTAAATTTTATTTAATTTTAATTAATTTAAATGTAAATAGCTATATGTGGCTTGTGGCTACCCTATTGGACAATACTGTTCTGGAAGGATGACCTGGAGGAGAGATTGAAGGTGATTTGTAGGTATGGGAGACTAAAGGCAGGGAACCCAGAAGACATCTGCCCAGATGAAAAGCGAACATAACCTAAAATACTGGCAGTAGTGATGACAGTTGGTGGAGACATTAGAGAGGGTTGTCATACTAGGAGTGTTTGATTGATTGAATGTAGGTATAGTCAAGTCTAAGAAGAATCTCAGTATCTCATGTGGGTGGTTGAATAGTGCTATTCACCAGGTTAAAGGAGCAGAGTTTAAATGTTATGATGATAAATTTAATTTAACAGACCTACTTTTAAGCTTCCTATTAAATGGAAACATTCTAAAATAAATATGTCTACAATAAATAAATATGTCTCCGTCTACGAGACGGAGATCTGGGCTGAAGGTATAGATTTGGAAACTATCAGCACATAGGTGAAGGCTGAGCCCCTGGGTGGGGATGGTTTTACCCAGGAGGAGTAAATAGCCTAGAAAAGCAGAGGATACAAGACAGAATCTCAGGGAGAACGAGCCTAGGCTGGGAGGAATGGATTCTTGAGCTATGAGGAAAACTAGGAGAGAGTGGGGTTGTGGACTCCGAAGGAGGAAGAAATCAGGAAGGAAATGATGAGTTTTTCTTACAGAGCTCAGATGCAATAGTGACTGAAAAGTTGTCATGGGATTTGAGACAGGTGACTTAGCAAGAGCAGTTTCAGCAGAGTGGGGATGGAGGTTGATGGGCAATGGAAGCCTGAGGAGTCATGGGTAATTGTGAGGGAAAAGGCAGAGGCACCATGGTAGACCCTAAGCGTTAACTCTTGTCTCAATGAACTTGACTGAGAGAAAAGGAGAAGGAGACCAGAGGGTAAAGGGGAATACAAAGGTGAAAGATAGGTGAGATTTACTCCCATTTACATGCAAAAGGCAAGAGACTAAAGCTTGGGGGATGCTGAAAATATAGGAGAGAGGAAAAGGGGGATGGATAACGCTGCCAGCTGTCCAAACCAAGCAGTCTATACTTTAGTTTTCCACATGATAAAAGCAAACAAAAACACATAGGTGTAGATTCCATTTTAAAAATTCCATTTGAAAAATATAATTATATGTGCACAAGTAGTACAGTCTAATGTAAAATGTAAGCTATAATACAGATTTTTATCAGTATGCTTTCCCTGTCAGGCCATCCTTGGTCCACAAATTTAATTAAAGAGCCTCTGGTATTTCTGTCGAAACCTCTGACACATCAGAGAATGACTGATAGAGCAAGGTCTCTGCATCTCAGAGAATTAGCCCCTTGTCATTTGCTGAGCCAAGGCCAGAATGACCTTCTTTCCAGAGGCATCAGAGGTGACTATAGGAGCAAAGTTACAAAAGTATAAAATCATTCCCAACTTGCCCCTCAGGTTTCCCCACTGCTCCACTACCAGCACCCTATACACACACACACACACACACACACACACACACACTCTCTCTCTCTCTTACACAGACACACGCAAACCCTACTTTACATAAGGATAGCTGTCTTAGTCTGTTCTGGCTACAAAATACCATAGATGGGGCGGCTTATAGATGACAGAAATTGATTTCTCCCAGTTCTGGAGGCTGGCTGGCTTCCTGATTCATAGATGGTCATCTTCTCACTGTGTACTTACATGGCAGAAGGATCTCTCTGGAGCCTCCTTTATAAGGACACGAATCCCATTGATAAGGGTTCTGCCCTCATGACTAATCACCTCCCTAAGGCTCCCCTTCAAACGCCATCACATTAGGGCTTAGGCTTCAACATATGAATTATGGAGGGGATGGGAGGGACAAAAACATTCAGCCAATAACAATGGGATAGTTGTGACCTGGGCTCATCTCCCACCTTCACTCTGATAGCCACCAGTAGGTTTACAGTTGTCTCTAAGAAGTGGCCTCAGTAGAGTCAGGGGGACTGAAAGGAAGAAGAGAAGGGTCAGGAAGAAAAAGAAGATGGAAATACAGAGGTTCCTGCGGGAGAGAGTGTGAAAGTAACGCTCATGACACTTGAGGACACCTGGACATTTCATTAGCCATCATAGATTTTGGTCTTGGGAGTGTCAAGCACATACAGAGAGTCAGATTAAGTAATATGGGAAGAGTGACTATAGGCCAGTGCTTTGTAAACTCTCTGAGGAAGAGGAATGGGGCGGGAAGAAGGAGAGCAGAAAAGGGGAGGGGAGGGGGATAGAGAAGGTGAGGAGAAGGCTGCAGAAAAGGCCAAGGCAACTATGTTCTGCTACTCCCTGAATTCTTCACATATCCCCATGTCATCAGCCCATAGTCCCAGTCAAATGCTGGGGTTGAAAATCTGTTCAATGCTAATGGCGCTCGAGTGGGAGATTTCTTTCTCTTTCCTGGCACTCCAAACGGTGGCAGCCTGGCCCTGTCTATTCATTAATGCCTGTTAGTCAATACTGAAGGAGATGACAGATACTTGCAAATGACACAGCCAACATGTATTCCTGTGTCTCCAAGGAAGGGAGAATTTGCCAAAAACTCAGATCTTTTTCTACGGAAAGCTAAACAATAAAAGAGAAGAAGAAGAAACTGGGAGCTGGAAATTTCAGGTTCATTATCGGTTTCAGATAAGGAATATGTGGCTCACAGATGCTTAATGAATTGCCCAAAGAAACAAACCAGAGACCAGGTCTCCGGACTCCCCAGCACGTTCCCTTTCCACTGCTTCAGAGGCTTTCAGATTCAGTTCCCTGGAGGCATCCTGGAAAAAAGGGTGGAAGTCAGTCCAGTTGAGTGGGCAGACTCTGGTTCCCCCACCCCTTCAACCACGTTTAAACATAGTGATTCCTTTTGTCTCCCCTACACACACACACACACACACACACACAGGGCTTCTACATAATATTTCATTTGAAGCAAATTTCTGTTCCTAAAACTAAGTTAAAAAACACTGCGTATACCATACTTCTATTTATGTTTTACATACAACAAGAAACCAGTCCTTGTTCTAAAGACTCATTATCAAATACAGAAGGCTTTTTTCAATATGAATATGACGTGAAACTGATGAGGGAGTGAACTGAATAGTGAGAGTGGGTGGAAAAAGAGTTAGTGCAGAAAGATTCCCATGCAGCAGGTAGACCTTTCTCTGGAGAGTGTATGACAATGTTTCTCAAACTGTTTTTGTACATTGAAATCACCCAGAGAGCTTGTTAAAGCACACATCTCAGACCCCACGCCAGAGTTTCTGATTCAGAAAGTGTGGGGTGGAGACCAGGAATTTTCACTTCTACCAAGTTCCTAGATGTTGCCGGTGCTTCTGGTCCAGGGATCGCATTTTGAGAATCACTGGTGTAGAGTGTAGACGGTTGAACAGGAGTAGCTTCTACAGGAGGTCCTCACGACGCCCCCAACTGAACTTTTGGTATAAAGCAAGAACTTCTTTCTGAGGTAGTATTATTCAATTGGTGCAAATAATATCTGGGACTTTTTTTTTTAACATCTTTATTGGAGTATAATTGCTTTACAGTAGTGTGTTGGTTTCTGCTTTATAACAAAGTGAATCAGCTATACATATACATATAGCCCCATATCTCCTCCCTCTTGCATCTCCCTCCTACCCTCCCTATCCCACCCCTCTAGGTGGTCACAAATCACCGAGCTGATCTCCCTGTGCTATGCGGCTGCTTCCCACTAGCTATCTATTTTACATTTGGTAGTGTATATATGTCCATGCCACTGACTCACTTCGTCCCAGCTTACCCTTCCCCCTCCCTGGGTCCTCAAGTCCATTCTCTACATCTGTGTCTTTACTCCTGCCCTGCCTTTTTAAGACAAGGAAAGATGCTTATGTTATGATGTTGAATAAAAAAGAATATGATTTCAATGAGAAAAGATAATAGGAAAGAAACTGAAATGTGCTAATTATTTTCCCTGCTGCACAAAGCAGACAGTATTTGATCTCTAGACATTATGTAGATATGGTAGTTGGTGGTTGGTATGGGAATAAATGCTTATATCTATATGTGTATCAGAGGTACTCATCCATTTAAAAACCATTCATAAACATTGGGGTTTAGGGTGGAAATAAATTTCTATTTATATGCATATGAGTGTCATATGCACTCATTCCTTCCACAAATATTTATAAATGCCTACCAGATGCCAGGCACTGTGCCAGGCACTGGGGAAGAGACACATGTTCATTGCCTGCAGTCCCATGAAAGAAACAGGAAGTGAGATAAGAACTAATAGAAGTTTATGGAAAATTCTGTGGAGAGGGAACCATTTGGTTTGACAGATATTGAGCTCCATTTTGGACAATTTAAGTTTGGATTTGCGGAACATACAGTGTGAGAGATCAAGTAGGAAGCTGGAAAATGTGTAACTCTTGAGGGAAACCTGGGTTGGAGGTGTAGATTGGAGTCTCTAATTACAGGTATAGATGATTCCTCCATGAACATGAGTGACATATGAGGAAAAGAACACCAGCTAGGTAAGGAGGAGCCGGTAAAGAAGCTTGAGAAGATAATGCATAAAATTAAGGACATATTAATACTTCCTTTTTAAACAATAGTGATTTATTTGCTTGCTATAAGATTCCCGTAGTAATTTAGTCAGTATACCCTTCAGGAAAGAGATAATATGCTGAACTAGTCATAACATGTCTAATACTTCCTGGTGAGAATCAAACCATACTCAGTATTTTCACGTAAATCATGGTGTCTTATTTAAGTGAGCAAAGGTTTATCCTCACAAACATAATGCTAAAATCCTTATTAATAATTTTTCTAATAGTTTTCTCCTTAAGGCCATTAGCTTTCACTCATTTAGCCATATATACGTGTGTGTGTATATATATATAGTATTGGTCATGTGCAAAAAATAAGTCAATTTCCATCAGTCTAGGGTGCTAACGGATTTGTAGTGTAATCTCACATGTGCTCATGTGTGTGCATGCACACACACACACAAACACAATCATTTACCTTCTTCCTTATTACCTCATCTCTCTTTGTGTGTTTAAGGTACAATTACAATGCTGAGACTGTCACATCTCTAGTTATATTTGTCATGAGCATTTATAATTTTAAGTAAAAATCACTCCTCAGTCTGTGGGTTAATATTCAATTCAATGTACATTTAATAAGCTCTTTTGTCCATGTTGATACAATAGTGGGTTAGAGGACTATTTCTGCACTCACTGAACTTACTGAGCAATAAGTAGCCTTTTTGACAAAAGAAAGTTGGCTTTCCAGTTATTTATGTGTACAACAGTATATATATATTTAAAATGTGTAGATGATGTTTTTGTTATTTTGTTATATATATGGTTTCAGGTTGTCATTTTGGTCATTGTGCAGGTTATACATGTGTAATACTGTATTTATAAGAATTTAAGATTTTTAAGGTTTGGGAGTGAAAGATTTGACTACAAAGAAACAACGCAAAGGATTGTTGAGGGTAATGGATCTGTTCTGTATCTTGACTGTGGTAGTGTTTACACAATTCTGCATTTGTCAAAAGTACAGAACTCTACACCCCCAAACTTACTATATGTAAATTTAAAAATAAATTTAAAAATTTAAATGCTGAATCTATAATAGTTGCTACTTTAAAGGATATTGTTTAAAATAAATTCAACTTGTCACTTTATGGTCAAACCACTGATACACACACACACACACACACACACACACACACACACACACACACTTCTCTTTATAGAACTTCCACACAAGGTTATTTATTTGCTTGTAATCTTACTCCAGGGAAGTTCGGTTGACTTTCCCAAGATACAGTGGAAGGGGGCTGTTCAACACTTTTTGCCTGCGATACCTCAAATTTCTACTTGTTTGTTAAGAGAATTCTCCAGAGACAGATGTATTACAGCACTTTGAGAACAATATTCACACCCACTGATGAAGAGTGAAAAGAGAGAGCTCAGGGTTCCACTCTGGGAAACAATTTAGTGGCTACATGTGTTACTTAGGAATTAACTTGGAGCAGGTACCTGGGAAGAAGCAATTAAAAATGGTGACAAATACCTCCCAGAGTATATGGGGATTAAGACTTGTGCTCAAGTCTTCCATCGCTGCCTCTGTGAACACACTGGACTTCAAGTACACATCTCTTTATCCACTCTATTACCTCATGGCCATTACTTGCGGGTGATAGATGCTGGTGTTCACAGAACAGCGTGCTGATGCATTTTTTCCTGCCATTGTATGTAACATGTTTTCTAATTCTTTTGCTCTATTCAGCATTTGACCCCAACGATAGGGGATTATGGTATTAACTCTCTACCCAGCACACATTCTTTACAGACTCTCACTAAATACTGTAAGCCTGCTGCAGATAGGAATAAAAGTGAAAGCATACCGTCTGCTCTTAAGCTGAGCACACAGAGGGTCGTGATCCAATTGGAAGGGAAGCAGAATTTTTAAAAAGAAAGAGGTTTGACCAAATTTTAATCCTTGTCATTTTCATTTCTCTTACCCTGTGGATTTGGGTGATTTTATTTACACTGTCAGCTTGAGCCTAGGGATTGGAAATCAGGCTTTTATGGAGATTATTAAAAGTACATAGAGTACACTAAAGGTTGGGCTAACTGATATATGCTGCTAAAAATATGAATGTGAATGCCCTGGTATTAGATGCCACTGGCGTACATTTCATCCTCCTTAGAAGGTTATTCTTGGGAGCTGGACCTGCTGCAATGGTAATGAGATGCAGGCTGTCAGGGTGTTTCTAATAGGGAGTGAATGACCAGGGATGGAGACGAATTAGCATTACTCAGATGAGAAGGTAGCTCTTTATACCATTAATTCCAATGCAAAGTAATTCCACCTCCGTCTCCTAAAAGAGAGGGTATTGTAAATTGGGGGCCAGGGGTGGGGATAGGAGGAGGGCAGGGTTAAAGCTTCAAGGATTTATTGATGGCTTGGATGGGCTGCGATGTCATCCAAGTCTCTAGGCTGGGTTTTTTTGGCCTGAGCTTCTCTAGTGACTAGATGCATGACTAGTGACTTGGTTAGGTAATGTTATATAGGCCTAGACGACAAAGATAAAGCTCTAGACCTCAGTCACAGTCTTTAAGATCTCAGCAGATAAAAATGAAATGGTTTACTCAATCTCAAAATACTAGGAGCATTCATGCTTTGACAAAGCAGGTTTAGGATCTCAAAGACATGGAAATACCACGTTACAAAGTAGTTGACTATACAAGACTGGTGTCCTTGCAAGGTTATAGATTATGATAATCTTAACAGGCTTAAGAGGGTTTTAGATGCATGGGTCACAGCTCTATGCTGGCCCACCATGAGAAAATGGGGTATTTTAGGGACTTATTTCCAATGATGAGGGCCAATAGCATCCCCAGGCCTGCTGCGTAGCCTCTTTGGGTGTCACTGATAGATCAAGAGTCACTGCTATGCTGCAGCTTTGAAGTGTGATCCACACCTAGAAATGGGGAGGAAAGAAAATGGCTGGAAACAATTGACCATGTGTTTATTTCACCTGGTGCTCACAAGTCCCAAGACCTGGACCATGATGTTGAGTTTATGAACTGAGGTTTGTATCTCTTTGTCATGTACTAGATGCTATGTATTAAAATGTGCTATCCAGGCCGCAGAAAAGGGACCGCTGTAAAAGGTGGACCTTCAGTGCCTTCATTGCCTGAAACCTTAGCTCTGAACAACTTGTCCCAACTCTCTTACATTCTACATCCTGACTTGTTCCTTATCCTCTCAGCTTCACATCTGGTGATTTATTTTCCATTTTACAGCCTTACCCACTCACCCCCAAAACCAGCCACCCTCTGACTAAAATGTTTATTGCCCTCTTAAACTTTGATCCCAATTCCTGCTGTGATGGTACTGCCCTCATGCATGCTGAGTAAACAGCCCCACCTGCCCACATGGACCGCTCTAATCAGTGTGCATGCATCTCCCAAGAGAGGCTCGCCCTCCAGGTGTCCCGCAGTCCCCAGGTAAGATCTGTTTGAGGACATTGAGTCAACTGCTACCAGAAAGAAGTAAGATATGTCCTTTAGTGTGATGGCATACAAACTGCTATGACTCTGACTCCTACCAGCCCAATCCTCCCTCATTAACTGTCCTTTGAAAACATAAACGAACATGTTATGCTATTTATATGTTTTTTCAAATCAGGTTTCACACGTTTTATTTACTGGATTTGCATAAGTCAGGAAGGATAAACATGAGTTCTCTCTTTAGTACAACAGTACTAGTGACATCATGACAAGTCCAGTGTCCTGGCCCATATTACATAGCAAGTGAATTACAGAGCTTAACGCACTTGGTCATTGCTTCATCTGCTACCTATGTTCCCTTGGACTGAGATCCTCCGGAAAACAGGGATCAAATCCATGTGGTCCCTCTCTATGAAAATTAACAAATAAATTAGACGATAGGATGATAAAATCGATGCTGATGAGAGTGATAAATATGCTTTTCATTTCTAACTGTATAAATCAATTTATTTTCCTGATTTTCATATCTGCATGCCTTTGCACTGTTTCCTCTACTTAGAATGCCCTAGAGCAGCGGTCCCCAACATTTTTGGCACCAGGGACCGGTTTTGTGGAGGACAATTTTTCCACAGATGGGGAGGTATGGTTCAGGTGGTAATGTGAGCAATGGGGAGCGATGGGGAGCTGCAGATGAAGCCTCGTCCACTTGCCTGCCGCTCACCTCCTGCTGTGCAGCCGGGTTCCTAACAGGCTGCGCACTGGTACCAGTCCATGGCCTGGGGATTGGGGACCCCTGCCCTAGAGATTGTGAAGTAAGTCAGACAGGGAAAGACAAATATCATATGATATCAGTCATACATGGAATCTAATTTAAAAATGATACAAATGAACTTATTTACAAAACAGAAATAGAGTTACAGATGTAGAAAACAAACTTATGGTTACCAGGGGAAAGTAGGGGGAGGGATAAACTGGAAGATTGGGATTGACATATACACACTACTACATATAAAATAGATAACTAATAAGGACCTACTGTATACCACAGGGAACTCTACTCAATACTGTGTAATGGCCTATATGGAAAAGAATCTCAAAAAGAGTGGATATATGTATATGTATAACTGATTCACTTTGCTGTACAGCAGAAACTAACACAACATTGTAAATCAACTATACTGCAATGAAACTTTTTAAAAAAAGGTAGTCCCTTTACACTCACTTTACAACACTAAAGTTAATAACATCATAACAATATATTAATAATGTATAATAGTATAATAGACAATAATATATATGTTATATATAAAAAAGAAAGAATGCCTTCCACCTGCCTTATTTGACTAGAAAATCTCTCTTCATCTTTTAGAACCTGACACTTGTGTAACCTCCTCACTGAGATCTGCACCTATCCCTGCCCCTCCCCACCTCCAAACAGAATTAACTATGTTATAAGCTGTTACACTTAGGATATAATTCTTTATGTCAGTTTTGTTTATCTGTATGTTTTTCCCACCAGATTATGGACAAGGCCAGCCTCAATTTCATAGTCCTTTTTGCACTCCAATCTCTGCCATGGTGCCCAATAAGTTACAGACACTAAAAAAGGATTTTGGGAACCAAATGTTATGAAGATGATGGTGATGAAGATGATCAGGCAGGAGGACGATTTCACTCCTTTCAAGAGAAATAAAGAGCTTTTCCAGCTTTATGAACTAGTCTTCCATTTAGAATAGTATATTAGTCAAGAATATCAATGCAGGCTGCTATAAAAAGCAATTTCCAGATAGAAATACTATTGCCCAATACAAAGCTATTACTTACTCGTGAGCATCTGGTGTTGCTTGGGCATCTTCCATTGTGTAGCTCTTCCATCTTAGAATTCTTTGCTTCCAGCTATTTAGATGGGAGAAAATGTAAAGAAGACACATGATATTTTAACACACTTGGCCTCAAAATAACAGTCATCACTTCTGTTCCTGTTCCATTGGCTGGAGCTTGGGAATCACATAGCCCATCTAACTTCAGAGTGACCCAGGAAATGTAATCTTCCTGCATGTCCAAGAAGAGACTCCAAAATTGTGAAGACTCCAAAAGTTTCTTGCAATAGTCTAAACTTCTGGACACCAAATATCTATTTTACTTTCCTCTCACTCACAGAGCATGCTCACCTCACCCCATGGAGGACAATGTAAGGTCTCATCCAGTCACCACCACCATATCAATGTTCAGAACACCCGGGGGATGCAGCATCTTCTCCATCAGTCTTATGTAGGATCTCTAGGTGTAGTAGCCTACATATTAAAAAGACAGGTAATCTGTACCCTACTTCCTCACCAATCACAACCCATTTATAACGGAAAAAAGAACAGGAAAATAATCCTGTTTGCAAAGGGAAATAATAGGTAACACTCAGCATGATTGTCCACAGCCACGCTGAGCCCCTCTGGGTCAGCACTGTGAAGCCCACACCTTCTAGGCAGGGTGGATGTGTGTGAAGCTGGCTCTAAGAAGGACTCCATTTTTTGTTCTTCTTCTTGGCCACATATGAAGTGGGCTTGGTGGTGGGGGGCTACCCTGCCTTCAGAACAGTGCACCTCTAAATGTTTGACTTCCGCTCAGTCTGGAATGGGTTGGCAACTCGAGAATTGTTTTAAGCCTTGAGCAGGGAAAGACGTTTCAAGTCCAGGCCCCTGGTTTCTTTGGCAATGCAATTTTAAAAATTAGAAGACATATGATATATTTGCTTCCAGTCAGGTCCTTGTGCCAGTAAGCACACCCAGAGTTATTTTCTAGACATCATTATCAAATCTACTCTTGTTTTCCTTCTTTCCCTCCACGCATTTCTCTCTTTTAACGTAATTACCTAAATGAATTGAGGCTATCAGAAACAATGGGTGGGAAGGCCATACCCTTGATTTGATATTTTACCTCAAGTAACTTCATTCAATGGAGAACTTTTACTGGATATTTGCCACTTAAAGCCTTCCTTTAGTATCACGTCTTACTGTCGGAGTCTAAAATAAATTTATTTTCTCTAATCTGATAGTCCGAATTTCTGGACTCTGTATTCTGTTTTTGCTAGCAAACTCATGAATTCTTTCCTGAGTCATCTCTTTCCTGTAGTACATATATCTAGATTAGCCAAAAACACTACTAAGGCTCTGTTTCCTAACCATTTCCTCTGATGATAAAAATTGTGATGTGACTACCTTCTAATTAATAGCAGGCAATAATTGTAGCAAATGATTTGTCACTGCATAACCTGAATTTCCATCTTTCCAGGTTCTGGTATTATGGGGTTGGCCAAATAGTTCGTTCAAGTTTTTCCGTAACATCTTACAGAAAAACCCAAATGAACTTTTTGGCCAACCCAATAGTTTCTTTTCAGCCTGTTGCTAACCTCCTAAACCAATGATATACCTTAAGTCTAGTGTAACAGGCAAAGAAATCGATTTGGTTATGTCAATACCCCATTTCCGGTACCAATTTCTGTGTCAGAGCAATACATACCAGTTGCTATAACAACAATCTCAGTGATCTCACACATAGGTTTATTTCTCCCTTGTGTCACTGTCCAATGCAAGTCTGGCAGCTCTCCTTAGAGGCTGTCTTCCAAGTGGTAATTTAGGAACTCAAACTCCTTCCCTTTCGTGATGCTGGAATCATAAATCAGTGACTTCTCAACTCACTGTGGAAGGGGAAGCAAAAGCCAGAATATTGTTTAAGATACTTCTAAGGGGCAGAACTAGAAGTGGCTTATATCCTTCAGTCCTAATTTTTTTGGCCAGGACCCTGTCACATGACCCCAATGCAACAAGGAGGAAATGAAATGTTCCTGTGTGCTCAGGAACAGGAAATGGGACTGAGGGGCTTACAGCTCTCTATCCTGTATTAGAAAGTGTCATTTACATGACACTTTACTAATGACTGGCCAAACTGAGAAGAGAAGCCCTTTCTTTTCTCAGTTATCAACTAGATGATTGGATAATGATGACATTTTATTTTTATATTAAAAACGCAGGATCAAAGTACTTTGAAATTATAAGAAATTTAAGGCAGGTATAATTTTTTACCACTTAAGATAAAATGGAAATACTAAGAGGTTCCAAGGGATTCACTGTGAACCATCCAACAAGCCACCAGATCTTTGGCTTTGAAACATCAACTTCCTGACCAAATCTTCATAACACAGGCAAAGTAGTGTGCAAACTGGCTATAAATGAGTGTTAAGCATGACCGCGCAGTTCCTCACAATGGCGATGGCTCAGTCTAAGTGAACTGACTACCTATGTTCTCTAGTCAGACTCAACAGTCACCCAACTGCCTCTCCTTTGAAAGGCACATCTCAGCCCAAGGAGACAGAGGACCTGATCCACCACCAAGTAGTAATCAGAGTAGTAGTACAGTGGAAAGAACACAGGTGGTGAGTGCAACCAATCTAGAGTCTTCCATTGGTTGTATGTCCTGAGCAAGTAATTTGAAACTTCTCTGAAACTCAGGTCCCTCATCTCTCTTCTGTGAAATGGAGAGTAATATATCCATCCTGCATAATATTGTGAGCATTACATATAGATGAGTGTGTGTGTATGTGTGTGTAAGTGTGGCTGATATTCAGACAATATGAATTGGTCAGAGCACTCTCAATGGTCAGTGTTCATGCTATACTAGGTATTAACTATTTTAGCATCATCACCTACCTATTTATTTACTTAGGCCTACAACATGCATATAATTTTCCTAAGCATTATGGAAAATACAAAGAAATTTAAGACCTAGATCCTGCCATCAGTATAGTTTTGAGATCAACTATGAGAATCGAACTAGAAATATGACAGAAATTCAGAGAGAGAATTCGTGTCAGCATTGGCTAGAGGAGTCAAAGAAATTTCCATGAAGAAGGTGACCCCATGAATTTGGAGGACACCAGGTTGTAGACAGTCAGAGCAGGTGAAATGTTTCAGCACAAAGTAAAGTAGAGAATGCTGAGGAGACCAGGACCAGTCAGACTGGAGAGGAGAGCAATTAAAGACAAAAGAACTTTATCACCAGCACTGCAAATTCATTCTGAGTAAAATGATACTTAATTTTATGATTAATTTATGATTAATAAAATTTATTCATTTTAATAAAGGGCAATATTCCAGTTACTGAGGGTCCATTGTGTTTCCAGAGGGTACTGATATGGGTGCAGTTGTAACAGATTTCACTGACTGCAAAACTTTTGCAGAGAGGCAAAATCATCATCATGATTTTGATGATGTATGGTGTGTTTGGTGCTTTCCCAATGCAATTAATCCTGCCCTTTCTATTTCTCTTCTCCTCAAATTGTTCTCTTTTGCTACTCCTCCATACTTGGTACTACAAGAGAGACATGCCAAGTGCCCAGAACAGTAGCTTGGCACATAGACACTCAATGAATATTTGTTAAATGTATTCAATATAGTTCTGAGAAAGTTCTGCTAGGCAGGATTGCAGCTTCTTATGGTCTTTAAATCAAGCAAGGTGAGTAGAAATCCACCTCCTAAAAACAAAGACAAAGAAGACTGCTGATCAACTCTTACAATGAGTTTATATGAATCCATAAGGAAGGAAATTAGTAAATGCTTCTAATGATGAGATATAGTGACCAGAAAAGGCAGACAGCCCAGAAAAGTCCCCACCTTTGGAGGCTTCAGTGTAGGCATTGCGTAAGTGCCACTTGCCTGGGCTCAGCACAAACTGGTAATATGCTTATAGCTTTGATGCGCCCTTCAGCAAAGCACCTTCCTTCCCCAATGCTATCCCTAAACTCCACTTACATAGTTGAATGACAGCAGATAACCAAGGTGGCATAATCTCCAAACCATGCCTAACAGGTATTATTTTTTTAAGTTAAAGTGATATAATCTTCCTTTTCCTTTAAGTCATGATTCCTTATGGTTTCCATCCATCAAGTCAATGTTTCTTATTCTTTACGTGATGAGTAAATACCTGCTGGAATAAGGAAGGCATTGCTCAACTTTCACCCTCAAATTAGTATTTTTCGGGTGCTTAATAAAATGATAATCTTGAAAGCTAAGCTTTGAGAAAAAGGGATTTCTAAACTTCAAAAACTCCCTTTATGTAAGCAAAGCAATACATTGAGTGACAATATGGAATTTTACAGGTATAGAGAATTTTGAATATGGCGTAAGGGGCATTCCCACCTGCCTGGAGTGCAAGTTGAAAATTATTCTGGAGCTGGGAGGAGGAAGAAATGGAAAAAGCGAGGAAAAACGAAACTAGCCAGTTATGTGTGTTCCTGATGCCCACACTGTGCACGCGAGGAATTCCCCTGAGCAGTGGGACTTGTTCCTTGCTTTCCTGTGAACATACCAGGACAGTTTCAATCCCAACCTCCCCCTCCCTCCAGAAGCCTGCATTTTTACTGAAGCTTCAGCAATATGGTACCATTGCCAGGTAGGTTAACCTGGCTGCGGTCGTTGTTTAGGTGCCCTGAATTACAGCTTCTGGCTCCCAAGGCCTGCACTAGGTACACATGGAATCCAGAAGTTTCTATATACTCCTGTGGGATGATACAGTGGTACTAAGAAGCCAGAGGATTTCCAGGTGCCTGGACTTGGAACAAGATGGCCACAGAGTACAAGGATTCCACCTCCAGAGGCAACCAGCCAGGACCACGGGTGGGATTAAACACTAACCCCAAAAGACCAGATGGAAGAGCCACTTCTCTGTGCCGCCAGTCCAAGGTATCCAGGGAGTGGACCAGAGTCATCCCACAGCAAAGACCAGCAAGTAATCAGAGGTGACAAGCTGACCCAAGGTCCCCTCCCACACCCCCATAAGGGTACATAAGCCTCCTCCCAGGCCCAGATGCTACCCAGCTGACAGGTAGAAGGAGAGACGTGAACTCCAGGAAGACTGGGCATTTACCCCAAGGAGGCTGATGTCAACAAGAGAAGGGGTTGTCTTTAGTTGTCAAGTTTATTTGGTCTCCCTCCACTTCCCTATGAGAGAGAGATGAGAGGTCAGAGCAAGATGAGAAATTATATTTAAAATACAAAATGCTCTATGCTTTTAACTCAGCTGAGTGTAATGCATGTGATTTTTAACCCCAGCCTGTATTAATGATGCAAAGTCACTGGTCAAAATGCCCAGAGGCCCTCTCCCTGCTTTAAATGGTAGAATGCAGTTTGGATAGAAATAAGCGTAATGCCATCTAACTTGTATAGCTTTGCAAGGTTTTTCATCTGTTATTAAAATTTTTTCACATCATAGATCCAATGAAGGGGTGGGATTTAGTCACTACATTTTTATCTAAGACATGTTATTTCCTTACCATCGGTGGAGAGACTATAGAAAACATAAAGTTGCTCACATTAGTTGTGCTATGAATCAATATTTGGTATTTAGAAAGATAACAGGACAGAAACTTATGGGAAAGACATCATTTGCCAGGTATTGTCAGGCGCTTTACATACACTCACTGTCTTTCATACTCTTCAAACCACCATTGTTCCCATGTTACAGATGAGGAAACGGAAACTGATTAATAAATCAGTCAGTTTGTCCAAGGTCACCGAGGCTAGAAGGTGCAGAGCTAGAACTGGAATGCAGCTGGATGACTGTGGCAGGACCCTTGCTGCTTCCCCACATGGTCCAAGGTCTCTGCCCGTCTGCCCAGCATGTCACACACAGACCTGCCTAATAGCCACACACCCAGTGAACACACAGGGCTGATGCCTCCTGTTCTCTGGAAATGGACTCTGGAACTTCAAACTGCCAACCTCAGACTTTATTTGACCTTAGTGAAGACCAGCAGCCCGGGCTACCTCCCCTCCTAAGACAGGAGACTTGCTTCTCTCACCCAGGTTCCCAGTTTTGAAGCTAGATTGAAAGATTTCTTTTCCTCTCTGGCTACTGCATTTGTAGTCCCTCCAATTAGCACATTCATTCTTTAAAGAAATGCCCAAGTTGCTTTTCTGGTTTCTCAGCTTCTCAGGCTCCTGATCTGAAGGGTCATTGTCTTGACAAATCAGGAGTGTGGCACCTAGCAGCTGGGTTACTCAGCCTGGCCCAGGTGCCTTCAAATAACCACCTGTTCTTTTAGATACTACAAGAAGCATGCAGGAGCCAGAGGTAAGGTGTCATGGTCCCTGGAACACAGCAGCCTGAAGGAGTACTTAGGGAGAGGATGCTCGTCTTCAAACACTTAAAAAAACACTTTCTAATATGCAGGCATCAAATCCCGTGGAGCATGAAGCATGTGGTAGGACAATTATGGTGGGCTTCCTGAAGTCGTGGAAAAAGACTAAAAATGGCCCATTCCTTAGGACATAAGGAAAAATAGGCATTGAGCCAGTGGAAACCAAGAAGTAAGCCAGAAAGGAATGGAAGATTTTCTGCTTTTCTTTGCTAGTTCCTTTCTATAGTAAAAGCCAATTTTACTAGCATTTTGTCAGCCAGAGCCCTTTGTAAACAAGCACTTGCAAATTCTCAGACCAGTAAAAATGGAGATTCATAAAGATGCTTTGAGGACTGTAACCCTTAAATGCTTTTGTGAATTATTAAGACAAATTAAAGAGTGTCTGCTTTTTTTTTTTTTTTTTTTTTTTTTTTTGCAGTACGAGGGTCTCTCACTGTTGTGGCCTCTCCTGTTGCGGAGCACAGGCTCCGGACGCGCAGGCTCAGCGGCCATGGCTCACGGGCCCAGCCGCTCCGCGGCATGTGGGATCTTCCCGGACCGGGGCACGAACCCGCGTCCCCTGCATCGGCAGGCGGACTCTCAACCACTGCGCCACCAGGGAAGCCCAGTGTCTGCTTTTTTAACCATTGAGTAATGCTAGCTATTTTATGAAAACTAGTAATTCATACTGAGAATGTTTAGAACATTTTGTTAACCAGAATATTTAACTTATGGGAGAATTTGGTACTAAATTGGCTAAAAATTTTCATAGATCGTGAAAATCTATGTACTTCAGAATTAGGAGGAGGAGGCTGCCTCCCAAATATGGTAATTTGTTAACTGTGTGACCTTCAGGTCCTTTCAATTCCCTGTGCCTTATTTTTCTCATTTTTAAATGAGTATAATGACATCTACCATCCCCGGTTATTAAGCTTAAATGAGAGAGGCATATGCGCATGCCTAGCACATACTTGCATATAGGAGACACTCACTGCATAAATACACTGCAATTATGATGATGGTGATTAGCATCCTTTTTAATGCTGCTACTACCATTCGTGTGAGCTTATTTCTAACTCTCCTTCTCATGTTACCAGTCTCTGCCCACCCTGGAATTCTGGCCTTACATACCTCCCCCTGGAACACTGAAAGTTTTCCCAAACGCTATGATCAGCCCTTCCTTTTCCCATTCAAAGAATAAAGAGTGGTTTGGGAGTGTCTGAGCCCTCCGGGGCTGGCTCTCCCCTCCACGGAGACACCACCCCTGGCTTAGTCTTGGTTCGTCCCATCATTTCCTCTTTCTCTGGGCCAGACCTGGATAAACTTGTGGTTTCCTTCCTTCGTGCTCTCTGGAGAGCTGAGTACTGCACACTTGAAAGCCTAAAAACTTGTCATTTCCACCTTGAACTAGTGGCTGACCTCGCCAGACAGCCTGGGAAATGAATTAGTGTCCTTAAGCAGAGACAGAATATGAGCAGTGACCCAGCTCTCCTAGGCAACTATGGAAACTGTCAAGTGGTAGTTAAAGTTCCCTTTTTCCCAACCCCTTTAATTATGTTGAAAACTATGTCATATTGTTTTTGAAAAAGTTAATGAAATAGTAGGTAAAGGTGAACCAAGGAACATAATTTACTTGGATTTCCTTGCAAGCTTTTGATAAGGTCCCTCATAAAAGACCATTAAGGAAAATAGATGGCCAGAGGGCTCTGAGCAAAAGTCTTTTTGGTGTATTAAAAACTGGTTAAGCAATTTTAGAAGGAAGAATCACTGACGCTGGCTACTTCTTGGAGTGGAGAGAGGTTAATCACAAGCTGTCCCCAGTGTTAGTATTTGGACTTGAAACGTTTGAATGATTTATGAAGGAAAAGAAAGCAATGTTGGTCAAAGACACAAAACGATGATCATAGTACAAGCTGTCCAGAGTGTTTGGTAGGAGTGAGGGTTCCTTGCCCATCAACCAGGAATACAGTCCCTGGAGGGAAGAGCTGGGGGCCTACCCTGAAGATGAAACCTCCAAGGATGAGAACTAAGCTCTGAAAACCTTTCAGAGAAAGACAGAGACACTTCTCATTTGTGGCCCCAGTGCAGCAAGGCCTGAGGCTGGAGGGCAGGACACAATGACCTTGCAAGTGTCCTTCCCACCCTTCCCGCAGATGGTGGTTTAAGGCCATGAAAAATCAGAAATGAGTGGCATGGGTGGAAAGCATTTAAGCAATAGGAAGACACCATTTTGCATAGTTTTCATTCCAAAATTGTAGAAGAGTAATTCTACTGGTAAAGGAGAGCCAAAGAAATGTCATGGGGACTAAAACATTAAACACACCTTCTGGTTAATTCTTGTATTTGACTTGACGCAGCAGAAGATAGACAAGAGATACTGAGGACCTGTTTACTGCCTACTATAGGGGCAATGGGAGTACTCTGTTTTTTACAAAAGAAGATAGACCTTCCTTGAAAGTGCTTGTAGTCTAACAATGTAGTTATTCTCATAGTTATCCTCACTGTTGCCTCCCCCCCTCCAATATTTTCACTGCAAAATGAAACAGAGGGAATTACACAAATATCTGGATGCAGATGAGGCAAATAAACCCCAGGTGCCCTCCCAGCCATGTTCGTCATTAATCTTTATGACACTTCATATCAAGTCCCACCTGCGTTTCTTCAAGATCAAAAAGTCTAAAACCCAAAAGTCACATTGCAATCGGGGGCAAAGTGAATCCAAATCTGTATTTACCCAAACGTCTTTTCTTTTGTCCAGTCGAGTAATAATCCTAGTTTATACATAGGGTGCTATTTACACAGTAGGAACACATTTATTTTGAGACAGACATAGACAGAGAAAACGTCAGATAATACATTGGACATTAAAATACTGCTCTCAAAGAGTCCACCAGTAGACCCACTCAAATATAGTCAACTTACTTTTGAAAAGTTGCAAAGGCAATTCAATAGGGAAGAAGTAGTCTTTTCAATGAATGGTACTGGAACAATTGGATGTCAATAGGCAAAAAAAAAAAGAAACTCCAACAAAAAACCTCTATACATACTACATACAAAAATTAACTCAAAATGGTTCATAGGCTTAACTGTAAATGTAATTGTAAACTTATGAAATTTCTAAAAGAAAATATAGAAGAAATTCTTTGCAACACTGGGTTAGTTGCAAAAAGTTCTTAGATACAACAGCAAAAGTGCTATCCATAAAAGAAAAAAATGGATAAACTGGACTTGATAACAATTCAAAGTCTTAGGATCTGAGTCATAAACAGAAACTGAAACAAAAAACAAACTTCCGTGTTTCCAACCAGACTTAAAGATATAAACCTTTCCTCAGGAACAGAAGAAGCTGAGTGAGCAACTAAATTGAAAAATGGCAGCTCCTCAGCTAACTTTTCCCCGGACTGGGTCAAGTAGAAATCAGTGACTCTTTGCTTTGTTTTCCTAGTACTTTGTGGGCGTTTTGGTACTTAACACACTCTATCATCATCAATTGTCATAGACTCATGCACAAATGTCAGCGGCAGGGGCCAGTATATTGTATCTGTGTCCTCCCAGAACCTAGTAGAGGGATTGATAGAGAAGATGTAGTCAATAAATGTTTGAAGAATAAAATAAAGAAAGAGGAGGAAAGCAAGAAAGTAGGAGAAAGACATTATGTGAGGAGAGAAAGGGAAGGAGGGGAGGGAGGAAAGGAAGAGAAAAGGAGAGAAGAGTGGAACGCAAGGAAGAAAGAGCGAGAAGGGAGAATGAAAATGAAGAAAGGGAAAGAAGGGGGAAAAAATGTGCTTCGGGTGAAGAAAATGAGGACAGGTAGGGTCTGTGGAGAGATGGGGTAGTGTCTGGTGTGGGACAGAGGCAGCCATGGGGCAGCCTGATCATCTGGGCCGTGTTACCCAAACCAGCCTGTGGTTTCAGGCCACTCACCCTGAGATCACCAGCACCCGTTATCCCTCATGCTACAGCCCCGTAGATGTCAGCAGCCATTGTGTGGTTCAGCACAGGGCCAAGACAGCAGCTGAGGCAGGAAGAGGGAGGCCAAGTTTACTGGGCCTGCTCCTCTGCTCCGCGGCTGTGGACCTGGGTGCCAGCGCCAGAGGAGCCAGGTCAGGGTGGCGAGGAGTGCTGGCATGGCAGGCCTCTCACACTCTCTCCTTTCCAATGGCCCCGCATTGCTGGGGAAACGGGAGGGGCCGGGCAGCCAGCAGCCGAGAGTGAGAACTTCCTCTTGCCAGAGCCAGCTGCTGGCTGCCATCTGGGCAGGGGCAGTGCCAGTTTCCCAAATCTGCCTTCCCTTTGGAAAACGGGGAGAAAACTGTGCTGCGGAGATAGCTTCTCCTTCCATCCTGAGGCTCTCAGTTAAAAACCCAACAAAACCAGCCTTTGAAAAAAGAAGGGATGAGAAATGCCACGTGTTGGGCTGTTTCCAAAGGAATTTGCTTCTCCTAGGGCCTTTACATCCAAGAAAAATCTCTATTTGCCCTCGATTTCCCTTGGTTCTTTCCTTTTACTTAGTGATAACCTTTACTTTTAAAAATTAAATCTGTCTGCACTAATAAAATGCATATCTGTGTGTCCTTTCTTTGTCACATAGAGATGGAATCATCCACTATAAACTGGAAATTTTCTGAGAGATGTGATCTAGTCTTTCTAATTCACCTTCTACCATGAGTAACCCAGCAGCTCACGAAACTGATGCTCACTGGATACTTTCTAGAGGATTTATTCATTCACTGAATGCATTTTGAGCACCGTCTAAACATTAGCACAGGATTGTTGACGATGAAGAATTGAAGAAGACCTGGCTCCTGTTCTCAGAGTTCAGCCAGTTGAATGGAAGCATCCCCTCAGACGCTCCTGGACAACAGGGCAATGGGAACCTGCTGCAGCGTGTCAGCTCTGTGTGCGGCCTGGACCCGAGCCCCCAGCGTTATTTCCTGTGCTACCGCTATGTTCCCAGGAGGCAGATGGGACAAGAGTTGGCACCTGACAGAGCACAGAATCAAGGAAAGCCTCTGCAAAACCAAAAAGCAGATGAGCTTTGCGCAGGGGTGTGAGTCAATATATGTAACCAGCTGCCCGCCATGGGCACTGACCAATCAGAGCAGATGCTGGCCAGGAAAGATCAGTACGGTCACCTTGATACATACCAGCTGAATATGAATCCTGGATTTATTTTTTATTATTGCCTTAGCCGTCAATTCCTTCTTCTCCGTCTTGATACCTTTCCTCTTAGTGAAGCATGGAAGCAACCCAGCATCCCACCATAGCAACTGGATGGATGCAGGGATAGAAGTGCTTCATGAGGACCTCAAGTTAGCAGAGATCTTCACAGTGAGGCTTCAGTTTGGCTTCCCTGACTTTGCTGGTATCCTGGTCCCAAAGCAACTCTCAACACGTCTAGTATTCATGGGATAGTTGGAAGAGGCAGGCTGAAATCCAGGGAAGGGTTCAAGAGTGAGGTTCACTCTCTAAAATACAGGGTTCATCCCAGCCGATGTTTAGCCTGTCTGAGGGCAATAAGGCCCTAAGGAAAACTGGTTCACACTGTCCAAACTCACAGGAACAACACTAGCTTGCATTTTAAGTTTCTCCTAAGTTATTTAACAAAGATAAAAAATACATGTAAAAATACATGTAGTTTGCATAGGCCTGAGCCTCCAGTGAGCACTGATTATTGGATAAATTTGAAAGTTCATGATCTCATTTGACTCTCACCGTGGTCCCTGAGATAAGCAGGGCAGGCATTATTTGTTCCCATTTGGTAGCCCAGCAGAAGTAAACAGTTTGTCTCAGCTGGCATATTCAGTGGCAGAGTTAGATCAGAAGTTAGGTCTCCTGACTCCTAATTCGGTGCCCTTTCTATAAGCCAGATTACTAACTGATAATGTAAACTCCAGCATCCTAGACAAGACCTACCTGAGAAATGAAATTAAGATCAGAATTTCCCCTGATGGAAACATAGATGAAAACACAGAGGATCAATTGGTGAAGAGCTCTGACTCCTGGTACTGCCTTTGCTAATCATGTGATGTTGAGTAAGTTAACCAGTCTCTCCAAGCTTCTGCTTTTTCATCCATAGGAAAGAAACAGCACCTCATGAGGTTGCTGTTAAGAACAGAACTAGGCAATATAGGACCATGATCACAGGGTCCAGCCTAGGGTAGGTGCTCAATACGTAATGATGTTCTTTGTTATTTTTATTATTTATTCCTGAGAAGGTGACTTTTGCTTTCAGGTCAGAAAGCCCTCCCTGGGGCTTTTCTGGACTGGTCTGTGCTACCAGGAGCTCCCATGGTCCACCATCTCTCGTATGAGGTGGGAGGAAGCCATTCATTCCCACACTGGTACTTCCCAGTGTGAAATCTATCCATGTCCTCCCAAGGAATATTTGCTCATCTGCTTACTGAGCACTGATTCTCTTCCAGGTACCTTCTAATACTTTAGAAATATTAATTCATTTCATCCTCATCACAACCCTCTTAAGTAGGTTGCTATTATTATTCCCATTTCATAGACAGGAAAACTGAGGCACAAAGAGGTCAAGTCACACATCTAGGAAATGGCAGAGCCAAGATTCCAACCAGAAGGTCCAGCCCCAGAGCCTGGGAGTTTACCCACTACACAGGTGGCCTCCTAATTTTAGCGAAGGATGTGTCTTTAAAAAACTGTGTGGCCTTGTTGGAAAGGGGCTTCTAGGCAGCGTTTATTTCTGAGTCTCTTAAATCTCATTATGAAATTTCTCCCCTGCTCTCCTACCAAAAGCTTGGGCAGCCCTGGGGTGTCTTCCTAGAGGTTTCTTAAGCCTTAAACCTTGAAGAGCCAGAAACACTGAAAGTGACCAACTTGCCTTAGAGTCCTCAGACATAGATTCTTCACCAAAATTAATTTTCTAAGTGTTTATCAAGACATAGCTCTCTGGCAGGCACTGGGCTGAGATATTACGAAGATGGTGTTTCGGGCCTATAGTTAAGGAAGACAAGACAGTTGCTGATACATGTGGAAATGCCAAAGGACAGGGGTTTCAGAGAGAACGTACAGTGATCACAGGAATGGAGGGAACTTTGTGTGAGCACAGCCTGAAGGAATTAGGCCTCATGCTGCAAAAGCAAACCTGGAGGGAAGATGAGGGGAAACTTACACAATCATGTAAAGTGCAGGCAGAGTGAAAACAGGTTTGTTCACAAATTCCAAAACTCTGAACCCAGGGAACATCTCCTGGTTTGAAGGAGGAAGTTTCAGGACAAATAAAAGGTAATCCTACTTCAGTATACAGGCTGTGACATGGGGTGAAAACATACATAGTTTCAAGAAGGTTTTCATAATGGTAAGGATGCTAGAGTTAATAACCATATGGTAAAGGGAAGTTGGGGGTGCTTGAGTTGCATTGTCACTAAGGCCCCGACGATACCTTGCTTTTGAATAGAGCCGGATGTTTCATATACACCCACGCCTGCCTGAGGTCTCATCAGAGCCCTGGGAAATTGTCAAGGCTGGTATTATCAGGCCCACTTTATGTAACAGGAAGTGAAAGCTCTGAGATGTTATTTGCCTAATATTGGTAGCATGGGGATCCTGTCTAACTCCAAACTGAAGGTGAACTGGCTTCTCAGGCAGGTGAAGACATCTGGGCACAGCACACTCAGATTTTGCCATTTTCCTCTGAACCACCAGGATCCAAGATGACCCTGAATAGGAACTTTTCTGGACTGGACCAAGCTCAGCCATTCAGAGGACAAAACGTCCTATTCACAAGCCCTTCGGTCTCCCCCATTAAGCCCAGGCTCTCATGCATAACAGGCTCACGTGAAGATCTCACAGGGAACTATGCTGTTGATTTAAAAAAAAAATAATAACCTATGAGTTTTATCTCTTTATCTCCTCAGTCCAGAGGGAAAAAAAGGGACACAATCTGTCCTCCCAGTGGGACATCCATCTGATTAGATGTCATAAAACAGAGTAGTCCTTTAGTCAATAATGGCTGGAATACCTCCGACCCACAGTTACTGGAAAGAAAAAAAAACCTGACTACAGATAAACTCCCTAGGGTTTCAGATCCATTTTGCAATAAGCCATGTTATGAAGGAAACCTGGCCCCAAAAGATAGTTTGAATGCAAAATAAAGATAGTTCACATGCTTTGAAGCAGATACAGGGCTCCTGTGGAAGCAACAGTATCATATTTTCGGAGGATCATTATATTTCCTGCTTCAGACTTTATTTGGGTCCCACCGTTCTTTTATACAACTCCTATTTTTAGTCATCAGAGGCGCCATGTCCCGCCAGGCAGGGGCCTCAGCAGGGCAGGTCTGGCAGGAATAGTGAGGGTTGGATGCCTGAGGAGTCGAGAGAGCTGGGCAGACAGGGGGCAGGCAAGCTTCAAGGAGCAGGTGTGGCCCGCGGGGCAAGACAGGCCAGCAGCCGGACCTGGGGAACCTCAGGGAAAAGATTTAGGGGGAGCGCCATAGGTTTAGGGAGAGGATTCCAGGGTTCAGGAGGCCAGAGAATTATCAGGAAGGGGTTGGAATATAGACAAAGCAGAGGTAAGCAAGAACTCTTTTGAGATACCCTGTCACAAAACAATGGGCAGGGGCTGAAATGCATGGGCCTGAGGACCTTGAAGACGTTATGCAAAGTGAAATCAACGAGTCACAGAAGGACAAATACTGTGCGATTTATGTAAGGTATCTAAAATATTCAAATTCGTAGAATCAGAGTGGAATAGCAGCTGCTGGGGGAGAGGGGGAAATGAAGAGTTACTAACTGGTGGGTAGAAAGTTTGAGTTGAGATGATACCTATATGTATACATAGTTAAGTATATGGTATGTATTGTATACGATATATAAGGTGTACAGTATACCTTAACAAGGCAGCTATACTTAATAGTTAACAATTCTGTACTATAAACTTTAAAATTTGTTAACAGAGTAGCTCTCACATCAAGTGTTCTTACCACAATCAAACAAATTTTTAAAGAGTAAATAAGAACTCATGGGTTTGAGCCAAAGGGGTACAGGATGAGTCTGATCCAGGCAGGGGCAGATGCGCCAGGCTTGCTGGGAAGTTCCTACAACCAGGCCTTTAGAGAAGAAAACGAAAACACCTGTGGTCACTAAAAACTGTCATATAAGAAAATCTTAATCTTCATTAGGCATTCACTCATGTCACTTCTAATCCTATGAGATCTAACTCTTGGTGAAGAGGAAGAAAAAAGAAAGGGTCTTCTAAGTGAGAATTAGCCAGGGGGAGATGGAAAGTTCTTTATCTGCACAGATGTTAGAGTTTCCTTATCTGGGTGATGAGTCCCAGCCTCTAGGCTGACCTTCAGACTTCCTTAGGTGTTTGGTAAAAAGATACCCTGAAATTCGTTTCTGACTCCCACCATTTCATTCTTGTTTGGCATTTTTCATTTTGTGGGGTTTCCAAAAAAATAGCACAAAGAAGTCAAAAAGAAATGCCATGGCACAGAGCAAGGAGCCACACGAAAACTCCCAAGAGATGGATTTGACCCAATCATTCTGCCATCTTTATTTCCAAGTAGAACAGGCCTACCTTTCTTCTCTGTGGAATCCTCTCTTCTTTCCCACATCCCTCTCCTGCCCCTTCTGCCCTTTATGCAGTCAATATAGCTCTACATTTGTCTCCTGATGTCTTCCTTCTCCTGACCCTTGTGTGGTCAAAGGAGGCCTAGGGAGAAATGTGAAAGAACAGGGCCCCAGACAGTTCAGGTCCTATGTAGGAGAGGCTGGGAGGAACCACGTTACCGGAAGGCCAAGGTAAAAGGTGGAGTCCCATGGCAGGTCATATTCTAGGAAATGGAACTTGGAAATTCCCTCCTGGATTGGCCCAATGCTTTATGAAGGAAGACACAAAGGGAATTAGAGAAGAAGACCCTACAAGCCACTAGAGTAAAAAGAAAACGCACTAGAAGTAGAAGGGCATGAACTGCTGGGCCTTACAGAGCTGCCCACGCCCTGACCAGCAGTGAGTACACCAGTGGTACAGCGTCCAGCTGGCCATACCCACTGTATTCCTGAGGTACACAGGCCAAGCCTTCATCATTTATTTGTCTGTATGTTCATGTGTCTTCTAAGTTCCAAATGCTGTGCTAAGTAACGAGAATACAGAGGAGACTCCTTACTGATTGGCAAGAATTTACTGAGAACATACTTTGTGCAAAGCCCTGGAGGAAGCATGGGAAGAAAAGGAAGCTGAGACAGGACACAAAATGAATGGCAGAACGTCCCTGTTATGAAACTGGATGAAGGGACAAAGCAGATCCTGGTGAAGTAGCTTGCTGGAAAAACCTGGAAAAAAAATGTACTTTTCTTAGAGGAACCTATCCCACAGAAAGATGTTCACTTTTGTTGGAAAAATGCTGGCTTTCCTGGGCATTAGGATCAGACTTTGATGAAGAAATTCAGAAGAGAGCTGAATTTCTCTGACGAGGAAAGGAGGAGATAATCAGTGGCTGCTTTAGGGAACGGTTCAGAGAGAGGGAGAGGGAGACCCAGAGACCCATGACTAAAGAGGAGCCCTGACAAGAGAAGGCGAAAATCTTTGTCATTATTTATTGCCGGGTGTCGTATCATGTAGCTTTCTCCTTCATCTCCCCATAAAATTGTAGTCAGTTCTTCATTACTCACTAATGCTTTGTGGGTTGGGTCTGTTTTGAGGGGATGTGATAAAGCCTGGAATCTCATTTCCAAATGGTCAGAGGCAAAGGCAGAGTGTTTTCATGTGAGAAAAACTATATATGAGTTATCAAGGACACATTTTTAGCAATGCATTTGCAAGTTTAGATGTGAAACACATGTGCTCAGGAAGTTCAGAGGGAAGTAATCTGAGGATGAGTGGATAATCAGGGCAGTCTTCCTAAAAGAAGCAAATTTTGAACTAAATATCCCTTGGGAGATAGATTCAGGTCATGGAAATACAAAGGTATTATGTAAGTTCACAGAGACCCCAAAATACACGTATGGTTTCCTAATCTCAACTCAAGGTACAGACATGTACATAGGCAGACACAAGTGCATTCAGCTATGCCAACACCTACCATAGAGGAAAATACAGGCATCACCAGATCATACATCCGTTACCACAACCAGACAACACATAGCATCCCTTTCAGTCTATGCAAAAGTGGTCCCTCCTCTCACTGAGATGTACAAAAAGTGGTCCATTAGTATTAAAACGACCTCACTGCCGAAGTGATTTATAACATGTCAGACATTTTTAGTGGAAAAATGCAAATACATAGCAGAGAAGGTTGGGCACAAGTCCCTTGAAACCATTGCCTCACAAAGCTTAACAAGGGTCTAGGTCTTTCACAGAGAAAAGCTATTCAATCTAAGCAACATCCAAGATCATCGCATCAAAGTCAGAGGCTTTAAAGAATACAAATTGTCAACTCAGAAAATAAGAAATACAAATAGCCAATAAAAAAATACAAATACTATTTTAAATGTGCATATAAAATATATAAAAATACAAATACTGTTATATATATACAAGAAATCAGCTTCACCTGAAATTAAAGAAATACAAATAGGGCTTCCCTGGTAGCGCAGTGGTTGAGAGTCCGCCTGCCGATGCAGGGGACACAGGTTCGTGCCCCAGTCCGGCACATGTCGCGGAGTGGCTGGGCCCGTGAGCCATGGCCACTGAGCCTGCGCGTCCAGAGCCTGTGCCCCGCAACAGGAGAGGCCACAACAGTGAGAGGCCCGTGTACAGCAAAAAAAAAAAAAAGAAATACAAATAAAAATGACATAATACAATTTTGCCCTAATTTGCAAAATTTAGAAAGAATTAAAAAGTTCCACAATGCTTCACATGGGAGTCTGAAAAACTGTGCTCTCAACTGTAGCAGTAGGGATGGCAATTTGGTACATAAGCCTCACGGGAGGCCACATCTACCAAAAGCCCTACACACGTGCATACTCCCTAATCTGTAACTTCACTTCTAAGACTGTATCTTGATGGAATACCCAGGTAAGTGCATAAAGATGTGTGTGTATAAGGATTTCATCATACTGGTTTTGAAAATAGTGAAAAATTGGAAGCTATTTAAATATCTAATAAAAGCTTATTGTTAAATAAAATATGGTATCCATTCAATGAAATACTATATCACTATTATAGGAATAATATAAGGTTTCCTGACACCAAAAAAATGTTATAATACATAGAAAGATATTGTAAATGAGAAAAGCAGATTCCGTACAGTATATAATATGATACTCTTTGTAATAACAGAGATAGTTAATGTATTTGGTGGTTAAACCAGAAAATCAGCTGCATAGCAGCAGTGGCCCTTTTGGCTGAGTGCTGTCCAGAAAAATGTCTGACATAAAACAGGCCCTCAATAATCTTTGTTAATTAATTAGATGCATGCTTACTATGCACTAGGTACTGTTGTAAGCACTTGATAGAATATTTTGTTCTCTCAACAGCACTGTGCTCTAAGTCTTACTATGAACTCCACTGAGCCATGAAGAAGCACAGAGAGGTTAAGCCATGTGGCCAAAGTCACCCAGCCAGCCAGTGGTAAAGCCACGATTCAGACTCAGGCAGCCTGAATCCAAAGTCTTCACTCAAACACTTTCTGTATGCATGTGTAGAGAAAAGTCTGCAAGGATGTGCACCAACACATCAACAGCAGTGATTTGGGCAACACTGGGTGGTGGGATCATTCAAGGTTTTGTTTTCCCATTCTACTTAGAGTTTCCTAATTTCTCTACAGTGGTGTAAAAATTACTTTTTTAAGGTATATTAATATTACTTTGAAATAACATGCAGTTTCCTTTAATGGATGCTTTCTCTGACCAAAACAGAAGAAAAGTAAAGCAGAGGAAATGGGTTCTCAAGAGGGAGGGAAAAGATAAGGAACAAGTAGAGGGACCAAGTTTCCAAAACTAAGGTAAAAAATTTCAGAAACTACAAGCCCCCTAACTTCCCATGTGTTCTTCCCTGTGTCCTTCAATCCCAGAGGGTTCCAGGACACTTCTTGGGGTCGCTGCTCACCTGGACAGACACACAGTAGCCCAACGTGCAGGGCCTCTCGCAAGGCCATCTGCATGCGGACGCAACCATTTATTTGTGGAGGTTCATTTGCCCAAAGACGTTTCTTGAAGTTTTGTGCTGGACAAGGGGTGGGCATGAGGGATACAGCTTGAGAAGGAGAGTCCCTGCCTTCAAGAAATTCAGAGATTGTTTGGGAGACGGGCAAACTGTAAACACACAAAGTATGACAGAGCTAATAAAACAGAAGGAAGTTCAGGATGTTATGGGAGCATCTGATTCCTGTAACATCCTGTACTTGCCTCTGTCACAGAGCTCACTGCATTCTCTGTTTTAATTGTCTGCTTCCTCGTCTGCCTGTCCAACCATCTATGAACTTCTTGACGACTGAATCTCACTCATGTTTGTGTCCCAGTGCTTGGCACAGAGTAGGCTGCTTAATCAGCAGCAGCTTTGCCTGAATGGTTATCTCTATGGGGCAATGGCTCTGTCAGCAACGTCTCCGGGTTTGGTCCATCGAGGATCAGGCCAAGAGAAAGGCTGCACCTAGAAAAGAATGTCCTAGAAATCTCTCTGGCTCAGGTGGAGCGAACCAGGTGAACAGACAGAGAAAGCAAGAAATTCCTAGGCTGCATGAACATCAGTATAAGATACAGCTGATTTGTTTTGGTCCAAATAGATGTAGCTGCAGCAGAGATGAGGGACAGAGGGCCTTTTAGTTACACTAAGGTCAGATTTAATCCTCCAAGCTATGAGGATTCCAAAAAAAAAAAAAAAAAGAAGAAGAGATATGGGCAGATTTGGTTATAGGAAAATCACTCTGGTAGCACCGTGGAAGGTGGAAGAAAAGGGGCAAATCAGAGGCAGAGGCTCATTCAACTAGGAGATCACTGCAAGGAAGCAGCTGGAAAATAATGATCTGGATGAAGACAGGGTCTTCGAGTGTGCAGAGAGAAAGACACCCTAACATTATTTTCCTCCAGGCCAGCTTGAAATCATTCTCAGCCATGCAGAACAGTTAAACATGGTGCTTGAGTGCGAAAAAGGCAAAGCTGATCTTGAGGACTTAGCCCTCTTGCCAGCTCAGCAGCGTCAATCCCCCAAGGCTTCACACTCCACTAGCACCTCGGCACACACCCCTCCCGCAGGCAGGGACGAAGACACCCAGGCAGCCAGAGAAACGCTCAGAAGCTGCAGCAGAGGGGGAGAAAGTCCATTACAGAGCCCAGCATCTGTGTCTGGCAGCTGCCAGGCAATCTCCATGTGTTCCTGCAGCTGTCGGCGTGATCGCAATGGAAGATGGAACAGAAGGACAAAAAGAACTTTCGGCAAGTAGTGCCAGGCAGGTAGGGGGGCGCTGGGGCAATCGAGGCTGATCCACTGGGTGCTCCCAGGAGCTGCCGCTTGCCTTGGAGGATCGCCACATAGAGCCCCTAGGTTGCCAGACCATTCCTGGGGCTGGGCATGGCAGGATACCAGTCCCCTCACCTGAGCCAGCTTCCTTAGTTTGATTTCATGGCCCCTGTCTCCGTGTCTCTGAAGGCTCATTCAACTAGTATGACTTCTATCACTTTGTGTTCAAATCTGTGAATCAAAGGTAAGTATGGTGGGAGAACTGTGTGAGAAATTCATGACCCCCCCCTCCCCAGCAGATAATCAAGGAGATGACCCAGGGTATCTCATTCAACCAAAATAGGGAATTACTGATTTTGATAGCAGGCTGGAGGCAGGTATCATGTTGATTGTCCACTCATTCATCCATTAATTCAGAGATTTATCAAGTACCTACCAAGTCCATAAGAATATAGTAGGCTTAGTGGCAGCTAAAAGAGGCATAGAAGGCAAAATAATAACGCTTGGGATATATGTCATGCTGTACAACTTACAAAGAACTTTATCCATTACTTGTTTTACAACTAGAGCTAATATTCAGTCATTTGCATGGTACAGGTGTTCCAGATAGTTATAGCCATTGACTACCCTGATTGGTCAGCGTTCTTGTGAACCAGTTGTTAAATACAGCATTTTGAAGACTACCCCTGCCCACAGCAATGCTGCAAGGTCATATTTACATTCTCAATGATTCTGGCCTGTGACCACCTCCTAGTGGGTGACACAGTCAGGATTAGAACCCACAAGTCGCTTATGATATAGTTAGAAGAGGAAGATATTAGAGAGATATGAAATAATTCTGGAGTGACATGAAAACAAGTGCCTGACTGTGTAAGCCAGAGAGCAGACACAGCATGTGGGTGAAATAAAACCTAAGGGAAAGATCATCAGGTACACAGGGAAGCGCAGAGGGGGTGTCCTTTTGTGGTGGGGTTTCACAGCTGATACAGGCCTTAGAAAATATTTGGGATTTGGATGGGGTTTTGGTCATGGTTGTCAGGGAAAAAGGCTCTGGAGACAGAATGCCTGGGTTAAAAACTCAGCTTTCCGTGTATAAAATGAGGATGATAAGAACGGTGTCTACTCAAGGGTTGTTCCGAGGATCAAGAGATAATCTAGGTAAAGTGCCTGATATAGCATGTGCTCAATAAACGACTGGTGTCATTCTTTCATTTCCCTTTGTACATATGGTAAACGGTAAATATCCCTTTGCAGAAGCTCTTCATTTCCCACATGTAACATCCGGAATTCCTAGTTGCAAGCAACAGAAACCACCTCTGGCTGCTGGTGATCTGTGAGTAGCTAAACAGAGAAAGAATTTATTGAAAGGTAATTCACAGAATCACTAGAAAGGCTGAAGACCCAGCTAAAAAAAATGGGCAAGAACCAAGGGAGCCTGGACAGCCAGGACCACAGGTTAAGTCATGCCTGAAGAGCCACCTGGAGAGAATACCCGGGCTCCTATTGGACAGAACTCCACAGCCACGCAAGACAGAGGACGCGACTCTCAGCACTGCCACAGCCACTGGCTTGAGTACTCTTCTCTCTCCTCCTCTTGAAACCATGTAATGAAGGATCTGGCTTAGTGGTTCTCAAGTGTTAGAGTCAGAAACCTCAGAAGCAACTGGAGAGCTTGTTAAAGCACAGATGCCTAAGTCCCATTCCTAGAGTTTCTCACTCAGTGATTCTGGGGTAGGGCCTGGTCATTTGCATTTCTAATGAGTTCCAGGTGATTCCAAGAACATTTCACTGATGCTACTGGCCTAGGAACCACACACTAAGATCTAGTGACTTAACTCACACTTTAAACCAATGGTTCTCAACTAGGGGCTATGCCCCCTACACCTCCTCCCCATGGGGGACATTTGACAATGTTCTGAGATGTGTTTTGTTGTCACAACTAGGAGGGGGGTGGCTACTGACATCTAGTTGGTAGAGCCCACCCCCTACCCCAACAAAGAATTATTCAGGCCCAAATATCAAAAGTTTTGTGGTTGAGAAAGCCTGATGTGTAAGATCCTGTAAGATTCCTAAGGGCAGACAGACACTTTTTCAGCATCATATTCTCACATCTAACACATCATATAGTCTGTAATATCTGTTCACTTGACGGTTATTAAATGGAATCATATGACTAAAAACTATGACTATCTTTTCTTAACCCGAAGTTGAAAACAAGTCTAGGGAGTACAAAGGAGGCTCGGACTGAAGACATTAGATGGGAAGCAGTCATAAAACCAAACTGTTGGAAGTGAAGTCGTGGGAGAAGGACCCTCCAGACTTCTCATCGCCTGGTTCGCTGCCAACCCCACATTAATACCCCTTTCTGCATTCCCAAACAAGCAACTTTGGCCTTCCAAAAGTTTCTCCCCAAACCTGCTCATCAGGCCTGTTAGTTAGACTTCAATAACTATCCCCCCTTCTCTTTCACAGGGGCGAACCCTGGCACATGGACACACAAATACAGATGGCATTTTCCAACCTCCCTTGCAGCTTGTGTGGAAAGACCTGGCTAATGCAGCATGAGCAGAAACCATGTGTGCAAATTTGAGTCACATCCTTAAAGGGAGGGATGTGCCCCCTTTTCCTTCCCTTCCTCCCTCTTGCTGTTTTCAGTGTGAACATGGCAGTGAGGTACCTTGGATCAAGCAGGTATGGGCCATACCCTGGAAAGGCAGAGCAAAAAGTTAACGTGAGCCTGGGGCCCTGGAAAATCTCAAAGAACAAAGCCACCATATGAGCACTGAAGCACCTTCTTCCAGATGGTTCCATGGGAAAGACATTTGCATTTTGTTTAGTCCAAACTTATTTTGAGTTTCTGTTATATGCAGCCAAACTCCTATGCTAGCAAATATTACTAGTCAAACTTGAAATCCAGCCACTTTTTTCACCATCAACATACACACGTGGAAAGTTAGGAAATTATCTCTGTGTGGTGGGACTCGAGCCATTTCTAAGTAGATCTGTCTCCTCTGCCTCAAACCCTACTCTACCTACTCTTCCAAAGATTCCTAAAGGCTCTCTCTCAGAAAAAGCCAAGGCTTCAATCCCTAGTAAATATAAATACTCCCGGGACGGATAACACTTTATGTTATTATCAGGTTTTGTACCTGTGAAAGACAGAATTGAGAATGTTCTGCTAAGAAGGGAAAAGGGGGCTTTAAAATAAAAATGTGGCACCATTGAAAACCCATAAACCTCACAAATTTGCCTAAGATTCGCCTGAGGATAGCTTCAAACCAAATACTGCCACAGTGACCCCCTCCCCGTTACGAATACCTCCTAAGTCTTAATACGCTAGTTAAGGACTGAAGCTGGCCTCAGCGCCTTCGATCATGTTGAGGAGAGTGGGGCCTTCTAGGTGGAGCCCATACCCTCTGGAGAAGGATTGGCCGCATTATCAGGTAAGTTGCACAAAGTTCCTGTCCCATCCATGGGACAGGAGCAGGACGGGGAAGCCTTCCTGGCGAGAAGGAAAGTCATGCTTTTCTTCCTGGCTTTCCCAGCTCTTTGGCTTTAGCGGATGATATTGCCTTTCCCCACGTGTCCTTGACTGAGTAGACACTCTAATTTATCTAGAAGTCACTTTTCATTTTGGTTTGGGATCTGGTAAATTTTACAGCCTGCAGTTGACTCAGTATGCCCCGAAGTGAAGGAACCTATATATTCTGTCAATCTTCGTCGCTTTGGGGAATGTTTTAAATGGCATTTGGTGATTGAAAGTAAGATACGATTGCCCTGTGACAAAGAAACTAATGATCAAGGCCCCTCTAATAGCTTTTACATTACTGTTAAGTCACAACACTCTCCCACTACTTTTTATTCATGCAAATGAAGTACGAATCGAATGAGAGCAAACTGTCTGTCAACAGGTTGGCTTAAATACCAGACATCTCTTTTTCTTCCCTTTTAAATAAAGAGCAAACAAGGACAGAAAAGAAACAAGATGGTGCCTTTTGTTTTTGTTTTAATAGTTTGGGGGTTTTTTTTCTGTCCTCCTCCTGCAGTAGGCCTGAAAGGTCACAAGATAAGTGCTTTTCATTCATATCCCTGAGCTGAAGGTATTTGGAGATGATAAAAAATGCACTTTTTTGTTCTCCCTTTTACATTTGGAGTCCTCCTGTCAAGGTGCCCAGAAAAATGCTTCTGGAGCAGATGGGGAAGGCACATGAAACCATGCTGGGAAACCGCGTTTCCAGAAACAGTGTCTGTGTCAGCCCCGTTCTACCACAGAAAGAGCCACCTGGGGGAGCCTACCACGCCATCCTCTGTACCCTGCACCCACGTCCAACAGGACCTTTAACACTTGGCCGTTCCTAATCCTTACTCATTTGGCACCTGCTTCTAGAGACCCCATACTTTTCATCAGGCTTTGTCCTGATGGTGGTATTGGAAAGAATCTTGAGATAAGAGCCATATCTGCAGCCATAAATGCAGTCATGCTAAGGGGTAAACGACTATAGGCAGCCCCGGGAAGACAGCTGTGCTTGTAGGGTGTCTGCAGACCCCTTAAGCCAGGAGGTAAGGATTTGGCGGGAAAACGCCTAAGACTCTGCTGCTTCTCTTTCAGTCTCCAAGATCGTTGTCTTATTATGGATGTTGTGATTGGTATCACTCAATTATACCTCCAGACGAAAGGGATCTGGGGAAAATAACCAACAATGTAACTCTCCAAACCAACAACTGCACCCATACCACCACTGTGCCATTTCATTATTTTTAGTTAGACCTCACTAACTAAACCCAGGGCGGGATGGATATGATTCAAAAATAGTCAGTCCTTTTGGGCTCTCTGGAAGGGGCCAATAAATAGGAGGTTTCTTCACCGGAGATCTGAACAATTGATAAACAAAACAAAGGAGGGGCAGAGGGAAGCCAAAATAAAACCTTTATCATCAATACAGGCCAACTGGCAGGACATTGCTCAATGTGAGAGCCCCAGAATTAGGCAGAGCTGCTCTCCCAGGCACAGGTATGCTGGACCCTGGAAGATGGCCCGTTCAGTGTAGAGGGGGAAGAGAACTCCTGCTTCCTGCAGGAAGGCGGATGGCTCTGCAGAAGGAATAGAGGAGGGGTAGGTCACACATGTCCAGTTTATTTCTCCTAAAAGTATCAATCGGATAAAACACTCCCCTGGATCAAGTGAGTAGAGAGATGGAGTAGGTCCAGAATGGCACACCTCCTACAAGGAAAGAAACATCTGGAGTGAGGAACAAGCTCTCCCTGCCCGGTACCATTGTAGGGGGAGGAAACTGACCCAGAAAGAAGTTAGGAGATTTCGCTTATGATACCCAATTAATAAAAGGTGACGTCAAGTCATTGGACTGCCAACCCCAAGGGTACCATGTCATCTACATAGATTCACTCTGAAGGACAGGAGGACGTCACCCTCATTCAGTCATTGGCCATTTCCCATTTCCCACGTGCCACATCGTTGCCTAGTTTGGCTTCTCAATTTTCATTCAAGTCTGCCAACACTCTCCTCTAAGTTGATGTTTAAAGCGATCCAATCACCACCCAATACCCTCGCAGAAGACCTACATCGGAGAAGATAACCCCAAATTCTTTACAACTCAATTTACATGAGAAGCATGCTCTGGAGGACCGGGCAGATTGTTTGCAGTCCAATCTATCCTTATTTGTCTTGGTCTCCTCATATACAGCATTGCCTCCCCCAGACTGATATTTAGAAGGAATTTCAGAGCAAAATTCTCCATTATATTTACTAAAGGGATATTGTTGAAAACATTGTCCATTTTGTTTCTCAGTCTCCTGAAATCAACACACACACACACACACACACACACACACACACACACACATACACACACACACACACACCTTTTTTAGCTCTAAGAGTTGTGTTGTTTTCCTAGTTAGGATACCCTTTGCTTAAGGTCACTATAGTTAATGTAAATTGTGTCTAAATCATGTCAATAAATTGTGTTTATCTTTTTTATTTGGTCATCAGGAAACTCAAAACCAAATTTGTGGTTCAGTGCCAGTTAAACAGTGTAAGATGCTGAAGGCTGTGTATCTGCAACTTCTTCTTTTGAAACCCTCCCTCTTACCACCCCCCCACCCTGTGTCTTATTTATAGCCTCAAGACAACAATGTTTGTTTTCTATTTTACAATAGACTAGGTATTCTTGCAGGAACTCATAAATTCCATGGAACGACAGAGACAAATAAAATGCATCCTTAATTTTCTTCATTAATTTGCAATAAATTCATTTTAAATTTGTATTAAAATATCCAAGAAATACATGTTACTTGGGCTTTAAAATTTTAGAATCAGAACATAAAATTTAATTTCATATGAATTTCCAAGTATTTAACAAGTTTTCATCTTGTTCATCAAATGTATTCAGTTAGAATAGATTTTCCTTTTATTTGGTTGCTGACTCATGCATTACCAATTACATTCTATTTTTCAACACAGTGACTTATTTAAACTTACTTTCTTTTATCACTTAGCTAATTCACAGTGTTAAGAGAAGCATTCAAGGGATGAAGCATTTGACTCAGGTTAATTCTGTTTTATTTCTACAAGTATATTCTAGATTTAAAATCATTAAATATTTTATATTACCACTTTATATGCCATGGAAAGTATATTGGCTGTTAGTAAATTTTGACAAAAGATTCTCACTAAACACATCTTCCAAAGACTCTCTCTGTTGGCATCTGCAGCTAAATTTAATCTCTTTTATATCCCATTGCCTCTTGAGATTGGAAGGCACTTTTTTGGTTCTTGTTTTGGTTAGTGTTTTCCCCCCGGAAATATCAACTGTTGCTGTCATTCTTACCGAAGTAGATTATCTCATTGTTGGTTCTATAAGCCAAGCTTATTCCTTGCAAAATATTTTTTAATAATCCAAAGTCCAACCACTAGACCAGCTGTCATCAGTTTGGTCTTTCATATCAGAAGTAAAAGGGACAGAAAATGAGACCATATTATTTTCTATACCTTCTTCACGTGTTCCACTCTTTGATTTAGAGAGTGAAGAGAAAGAAACCAGTGAGGATTTTGTTTTGTTTTGTTTTGTGTTTTTAAGTGTCAGGTATATGGTAACATTTATTTTTTAAATAGAAATGAGACACTGAGTTCTTAAATTCATATAGATTGTCACACACTTGATACTCATTAACTCATTTCTTCGTCCATTCACTCACCAAATATTTACTCAGCACCCACTCTGTGCAGACATTATCCTGAGGGCAATAAAGGGAAGGATAGTCCACATTGCCGAGGAAGGCAAAGAGGAGGCAAAACACCTGTCCCTCGCGGAGCCAACAGGCTACTTAAGGAAACACGGCGTGCCCAGGGCCTAGCATACAGTAGATGCCACATAGATGTGGGCCATCTTGAACTAGAACCACGAACACATTTTCAGGTCTCTAATTCAACCACATGTCCACATGTCCACATGGATACAGATCGACCTGAGAAGCTGTGGTCTGATACCATGTGCATTACTCAGAAAGCAAGACCATTAGACTCTGCTCATTTAAGTTCATCCATTTTATTTCAGTAAAATTTCCCCATGCAGTCACTTCCTGTTTTTCCCCCATAAAACTGGGAAGTATTTTAAAGATGCAAGCTCTGGAACTAGGCTATCCAGATTTTTTAAAAATTGATATATAAGTTACATATAATAAAATGCAAGGTCTTACGATTTTGAGCATTCAGTTCAATGTTTTACCAATTGCATACACTTAGGTAACCACCACTTAAATAAGATAGAGACCATTTCCATGACCCCAGAAAGATTCCTTAAGCCCCTTACCAGGCAAGCACTTTCTGATTTCTATTACTATAGATTAATTTTGTCTGTTCTACAACTTCATGTACGTGGAATTGTGGAGCATGTGCATTTTCATGTCTAGCTTCACTCAAATCATGTTTTTGAGACTTTGTGCATTTATCAGTAGTTTATCCTTTTGTATTGCTGAATTGTACTCCACTATACAGATAGACTACTGTTTGTTTATCCATTCTCTTGTCAGTGGAAATTTGGACTGTTTCCAGTGTTTGGCTATTATGACTAAGATTGCTATCATCATTTTTTAAAAGTCGTTTTGTGCACATGTGTTTTTATTTTTCTCAAGTAAGTACCTAGAATTTAGTATTTCTGGGTCATAGAGTAGATACATGTTCAACTTTCTAAGAAACTACTAAATAGTTCTCCAAAGTGGTGTGTCATTTTACACTACTGCCAACAGGCATATCAAAGTTCTGGTTGCGTCACATGCTCACACTTGGTATTGACTGTCTTTTGGGTTTTAGCCATTTTCATGTGGGTAAAATAGTAGCTTTTAATAGTAGTAAAATAATAGGTTTTAATTTGCACTTTCTTGATGAGTAATGGCTTTTCATCTCCTTCTCACCATTTGTATGTGATCTTCTGTGAAATGTCTGTTCAAGATTTTTGCCTATTTTTTTTTTTTTGGTTTGTCTTCTTACTGTTGATTTGTAGGAGTTCTTTACATATTATGGATATAAGATCTTTATATCTATCTATCTATCTATCTATTTATATCTTACATTTTTTTCCTCAGTCTGTGACTTAAATATTCATTTTCTTCATGATGGATCAGACCTCACCTGGTCCCTTCTCCTAGTTAAGTTCTCTGGGGAGAAATGTAGAAATATAGTCCTTCTGATATCACTAATCATCAACCTTTTGTTTTCATCATACAAGGAAAGGCAGTTCTCTCATTCTCTCCCTATCCACTCTCCTTTCCTTTGCTGATGGTCTTTGTTGAACTTGACATGTCCTTGTAGTCATCTATGTATCCCTAGTCTGAATTAATTACTTCATTTTCTAAACACACATAGCACTTATCTCTTCATTTCTTTCTATATTAATAGTTTACATGTCTTCAATCCAGACCACTGTATTTAACCCCATATATTTAGCATGTCTACTTGGACATTCCCCTCGAACTATGCAGCCTCCAAATGGAATTTTTTATTCCACCCCTTGCAAAGATATTCCCTCTTTGGGCTTTCTGTCATGGTAAGTGGCACCGCCATATACCAAGTTCTTATTCCAGAAATCTAGGTGTGTCTTGACTCGCATATCCAACCCCTCGGCCAAGGCCATTGATCTTACCACCCTCCATGCCAAAACTCTTGAATTTATCCACCTGTTTCCATCCTACTGCCCCATCCTGCCATTTCACATCTAGATTCCCGTTTGGGCTTTGTTGTCTTTCTTTCCACTACACCCCAACTGTGTGGTCTTTCAGGTAGTTTCTAGAATATACCAAGATTTTTCTTCTCAGATCTTTGCATCTGAAATTCCCTTGGCTGTCAGTGCTCTTCTCTAGGGCTTCCTTGATCTGAAATAGCACCACCCTACCCGCTCTGATACTCTCTATCGCAATACCCTCTTTATTCCCTTCTTAGGATTTATCCCAAACTGTGGTCACATTTTCCTTGTTGCTCTCTCCCACCAAGATGTAAATTCCCAGAGCATAGATTCCCTCTTGTTCACTAGTACATCTCAAGGATCCAGCAAAATGCCTAGCACTGATAGACACTTGCTGAGGACTGTTGAATGAAGGAATGTTTTCCTCACCAATTCGAATGTAGGATCATTTTTCTTTTCATTTTCTATCCACTCCAAAACATTTCTTTGCAAATAAGAGTATTATAAATGCCTCCTTAGGTGGATTACATTGATTTCCTTCAATGTGTTTAGCAAACTGCATCACTTTTCCCAGATCAGCTTTTCTGATCTCGCTTCATATATCCTCCAATCTCTTCCCTCCCTAGCTTACACATACCCCACAGCCCAACCCCAAATATGTTGTTTCTCTAAAGATTAATGCACGGCATATAGAGAGCTGCATCTACAAGATACCACATATTTGGCAAAAGTAGTTTTATGTGGATTCGGTCAATTTGGTGAAGAAAAACCAGCTGCTTAACAGAGCTGAGTAGTCAGCGGCAACAGACAGGTAGACATTGTGTCCAGGCACAAACGCTTGCTGTTTCCTGTACCTTCCTCTCCCTGGTATCACTCTCCCCTCTCATGAGGGTGTTTGAGTCTGATCCTCTCAGCCAAGTGGCAGATGGAGAAATTGTTTGCAACTGAGAAGAGAATATTTTATCAGACTTCCTACAATTGGGGTCCACTGAATTTTAATCTGCCAGCAAAGCACTGACAAAAGAGGAGGAAAAGTCTCAACAGGACATCCTGTAAGGTCGCCTCAGGAATTAGTATGTTTTTGGTCAACACTCAGTCAATAGATGATAAACTTTCAAGGGCAAATGAGAGAGTCCTGAAACAGATACCTCCTTGGTCCCTTCGGCCTGCTGGTGAAGGCTGCAGGGCAGAAGGGAACATGGGTCAGGAACCAGGAAGTCTGTATTCCAGATCTGGTTCTGGTCCTGACTCCTTAGGTCACGGCCTGTTGGTGATGTCACCTTTCAGTGTCTCGGTTGCCCCACCTGTACAATGGAAAGGATGCATCCTACTCCTCCCACCTGGGTTGTGAAGAAAATTAATTGGAAAATTAATATGCTATCCAGATAGATGAACAAAAAGTTGTTTGTGAAATTAATAATATTTTATTCTTTTTCCTCTCATACAACTCCACAAAAGGCTCTGTACAATAATGATAGCCACTGATGTTTATTGAGCAGTTACTATACACCAGATGCATGCAAAGCAAATATATACGTGGAAAGTGCTCTTTGCATGAATTATCTCCTGTAACTCATATTAAACCCTGGGGGAGGATGCCAAAGGGGGCGCAAAAATATGAAAAACAGCATATCTTATTAATAGATTTCAATATTACCTAGGGCCTGACCAGTAAATGCTCCTGGAAACCAAGGGTTGTGGCAGGGCACCATGCCTCAGAAAATATTTCCATAGGCAAATTGAAACAAAGAACCAGATATCGATCCCCCAGAACTGCATTGGGGGATCTGTGAAGCATTCCTCCCTGCCACCCTCATAAACAGATACAGAATATGTATACAAACACATGCACAAATAGTAATAGTCCAAATTTATCATGCACTATTATGTGCCAAGTATTTTACATATATAATCTAAATTACTCATCACATCAACTCTCGGAGTAGGTACTATTTTTAGCTCCAAGATAATGAAACAGAGAGATGGAGAGTAACTTGCCCAAGATGTTGGGGGCGGGTAGTGACAGAGACAGAACTTGGGCCAGTTTTTCTGAAATTTAGGACTTGCTTTTCTATCCACTATCCCATACTACTTCTCGATGCAGTTTTTTTCTCATTTTAATATTCTTAAATTAAGTTTTACAACTGATGTGAACATTTAATATGGTAGTAGTTGTTTAAATCCTCGAAAAACAAACAATTGTCATTCAAACAATGTTACCTAAGAATAGGGGACATAGGATGGGACACAGGACACAGGACAGAGTAGAAGGTGCACATAACTGTGAGGCAGGAAACCTGGTTCTCATTTCAGTTCTGCCAGTACCAGCCATACGACCTAAGATAAACCACTTGGTCTCTCTGAGTCTCTGGTTAGAAAATGAGGGCATTGAACTAAAAGGTACTGAAATTTCATGCATGTTCTAAACTCCCACATGGAATCTAGAGCGAGTGTGTATAAGATCATTCTCCAACCAATAGCCTGGGCTGTGACTCAGTAGCTCAGGGAGATTAAAGGAGATACACTCAAGACCTCAGCCCCCAACTGCTGCACATTCCTCTCCATCCCAGGCCCTTTCTGCAGCTCTCTGGAAACACAGGCCGGATCCAAGGCGCCTGTTCCAGCATCACTTCTGTTTACTCCACCATCAGGATGGTGTCATTTAGCCAGAGCCATCATTCATAGTCACACCAAATGGCCCATGGAAGAAAAGTTGGTTACACTCGAAGAACAGATGACAAGTGACAGGCTCCGCTCCTGATTTTCCACAATAACAGAGGAGACCAGCAACTGCCGCGGTGGTCCAACACCCGAACAAAGTACTCCCTTCCAAGCAGACTCGGTCTGCCGACATCCACTCCCCTCTGGGGACTAAAGAGCATCCCTTGTCCCCTGTGAAGCTGGGCAGCCCTGTCTTTCCAGGGATAATATCGGGAGAGTCACTCACAGCAGCCCCTGCTCATCTGAGTTCTGCTGCTAAATAATTTTTATTTTGTGAATACAAGTTAATCACTTAACTCCTTTGCATACCCAGTGCTGCCAAAGTAAGCAGAACAGGCATAGGATGGTGGTGAGAATGAGCTGAAAACCAGAAACATGAGGGGGAGGAAACGACTGTAGAAATTCTCAACCAAAAGCAGTAACTGGAGACAACTGAGCTGACTTTGCCAATCCCCAGGCAGGTCTACACTCCTTTATTTTGGCTAATGAATTGCAAAATGAGGCTGCCTCCAGTACATGACTGGACATCTGCCTGCTACCTGTGGGATCATCAGAAGTTTCAGTGATTGAAAGCAAGACTTATCGGAATTTTTCCAGTCTGCTCTGCGGAGGTCATTCAGTTTTAATTTAAAAGTTTTACTAAAAAGGACAGGTCCAGTAGTATCATTTTTTTTTAAGTTTTATTGAAGTATAGTTGATTTACAATGTTGTGTTAATTTCTGCTGTACAGCAAAGTGATTAGGTTATATATACATCTATATATTCTTTTTCATATTCTTTTCCATTATGGTTTATCACATGATATTGAATATAGTTCCCTGTGCTATACAGTAGGACTTTGCTGTGCATTTGACTTGTCATTTTTTTAAAGTTGAGCCATGTAAAATTGCTATTTGCCCATTTTTGACCTACGAGAGTAGAAATATCGTGTGGTTCAATCTAATACTTTATGCAAGCCACTGTCCTAGGTGTTGAACATATAAAGAGAGATAAGACACAGTCTATCCTCAAGGGGCTGCCAAAAGAGAATCTCATAAAGAATTAGCTGCAGATTGGGTGTGCTTGATGCTGTAAGAAAGAGGTACAGGGGAAAAGGGGTGGGGTTGAGGTAGAAAGGCAGTGTCCTGAAGTAGGAGTTTGCTCCTGTCATTAGTAGGAGTCCAGATCCAATGGAATAAGCACTAAGCCCCCCTTCCTGCTGTCTCAGCATCTGAAGACCAGACAGCAAATGCAGAATCTCCAAGCAAGTCTAAGGGCAGGCTGAGTTCTGAGCCTGCCAACTTTGACTGAGTCTCTTCAGCATTTGTTATTTTTATGGGTCTCTGAATGCTTCCCTTGAATATTAATTTTCCTCAATTCTTTAAGTATATATTAGTTATTACATATTTTTGATTAATATTTGATGGCCGCTTAGGCTGCCGAGAGCTCCCATAAATTTCCCAAGTGGATATCTGGCACTGGGTAAGTGTGGGAAACCCTTTGTGTGGAGCAAAGACATCAATCATTTTAAGTCTCTGACTCCACACCTTAATACCCAAAGATATATTGCTAAGAAGCCCATAACAAGTCATTAAAAATGAATATCTTGTGGCAGTTTTCATGCCTGCAGAATTCCGCAGCAAAGGGAGGGGAGCTTACGATGCGGCAGAGCCCAGATAGCTCCAGCTTGCCATGCTCTCTGGGCATGTTTTAAAGAGTCCCTATTTCTCACTCCAGGACCAGCTACGTAATTTGCGACGTCCAGTGCAAAATGGAAATGCAGGGCCCTTGTTAAACAGTTATTAAGCATTTTGACACAGCAACAGCAGTGCATTAAAGAAGCACAGGGCCCTTCTAAGCGTGTGACTACTCAGGTCACACGGGCGTGAAGCCAGCCCTGCCTCTCTGCCCTCCCCAGCACCCTCATCTTCCTCTGTCTGGAACTTAGTCCCTAACTGTAAGTGCTTTCGATAAAAACAACAATGATGATAGCATTTTTTGAGATACCATAAGGGCACTCTATTTTCGTGAACTTTTCTTTTCATTCACTCATAAGATCAGAGAGGGTTCCTCTCAGTAGCCTGATAAGTACTATTATTACCTTTGTCCTACAAATGGGGAGATTGAAGCCTGTGATGGTTAATTTTATATGTCAACCTCACTGGGCCACCAGGTACCCAGATATTTGGTCAAACATTATTCTGGGTGCTTCTGTGAGGTTATTTTCAGAGATTAACTAGGTAGACTGAGTAAAGCAGATTGCCCTCCCAATTGTGGGTGGGTCTCATCCAAGCAGTTGAAGACAGAAAGGCTGACCCTCCCTCAAGTAAGGGGAAACTCCTGCTTGACTGTCTCTGAGCTGGGACATTAGTTTTTCCTTGCCTTTGGACTCTAACTAAAAGATTAGTTCTTCCTGGGTCTCCATCCTGCCAACTGCAGATTCTGGGACTTGTGAACAAATTCCATACATATATATATATATATATATATATATATACACATACATATATATGTGTGTGTATGTGTGTGTATATAGTGAATATATGAATATATGTATAAAATTCATAGATGTATAGATACATGGAAAATCTCCTATGGGTTCTGTTTCTCTACAGAAACTTGACTAATACAAAGTGAATATTGCCCAGCGTCTCGGAGCTGGTAAGTGGGAGAATTGTGACATGAATACAATAGATGTATACCTGGGAATGACCGAAGTGATGTTGCACGAATGTGCGAACCTGGCCTTGTTAGGAAGAAAGGACTAATTCCATAAAGCAGGGCAGAGGCCCTTAAACAGCTTTCATTTGGTGCAGGGCAGAACCAGCCGAGGCGGGAAATGCAAAGGATGGCACTGTGAGCTCAGACTGATAAAAAGGTACGGGAGAGCCGGGCTCTAGTCCCAAGACTGCTTCTATCTAACAAGATGGCTTCGCTAGGTGGGAAAACCCCTGCTCCCCAGAACTGTGATCCCCGTGTGGCAGGAGAGTGGGCTGGACTTCATGTCCTCAGTAAAGTCCCTTCCTGTGTAGAGAGAGGCTTTCACGGTTCAATCCTATGAGTTTCTGGAAGGAAATTGTCTAAGATGATACACATATCCTCTTTTGGTTCCTTGAGATGACTTCTGTATTTTACTCCCTATGAAGTACCTCACCGTGCTCAAGACATGGTTGCACATCACGGCCTCCAATCGCACAGAGACGTGAACAGGGTGAGGAAGAAGATTTTTGCCTCCAAACACCAGCAGTGCCCGGAGGCCCCACTGCCTCAGGATACATTTACATATACTCACCCAAACCTTCAGTCTGATCTGAGGCTGACGCATATTTTATTAGCTGTCAGCCTTCTGAAAGTGGGGAGAATGTGACCGAAGGCAGTTTAAAGGAACCCTTTCTCAGAAACCAGAAGTCTCTGTCCTTTCCCACATACTTAACCTACTGGAGAAGAATGATTACAAGACTCAGTAAGAAGGGCGAGAGGGAAAGTAATTAACACTTTTTTGAGTCCCTAATTCGTGCCAGTCTCCGGAGATAGCAGTTGATGTATATCATCTCATTTAACCCTCATGACAGCCTTGTTAAGCTGGAAACTATCCCCATTTTACAGATACTAATCTAAGGGGCAGAGACGTGAGATGACTTGCTTGTTGTCTCGGATTCTGAGCAAGGAGCAGAGCTAAAGTCAAAGCCAGACCTTCCTACGGCATCACACGTTCCCTGAAATGACCTGAGCTAAAACCCCAGCTCTATAAATGGAAACAGAGTCTGGGATAGATTCGGGCACTTTGAATATATCCTGAAGCCACTGGTTTATTTTATCAAATGCATTAATATTTGTTTACTGTTTACCAATATTCAGATCAAGTCAGGAAATTTAAGGAGAATAAGCCAGCTCCCATGAGAGAGTTTAAAATGGATATGATTCCAGTTTCTTTCATCTCCTAGGGTCCCAGTTCCCATTGCTCATTAAAAATTCCCAGGGACCACACAGGGAACATCTTTCCTGTTCCCCTGCCTCTGGGCCCATCCACCTTCTCATGAGCCCCAAGGAGCAGCAACATCCTTGCAAACTGAGATCTCCAGCACCGAGTGCTTCATCTTCATTGACGATATGATCCAGAGTTCCACCAGTCTTACGACTGAGAAACTATACCTCCAATCCTTCCTACTGTGCTCTAAGACTCTGTTCCCCAGGGTCCTGGTCTAGTTGTGGAGATAACCTGAGAACCGTGGAATATAGCACAAGGCACAGCCTATCAGGCAAGAGCAGTGACTGGGGACTTCTTCTCTGCCATCATACATCCTACCATTTCCCACACAGCCTCATCTCCTCTCAAAAGCTCTGCATCCTTCCAGCCTCTTTCACCTTCTCATTCACTTCCCTGTATTTAGTTCTGTGGTAATTATTTAGACAAGTGGTTTTAAAACAGGGGCAATTTTACCCTGCAGGGGACATTTGGCAATGACTAGAGACAGTTTTAGTTGTCACAACTGTGAGGGTGCTACTGGCATCTAGTGTGTAGAAGCCAGGGATGCTACTAAACATCCTACAGTGCACAAGACAGCTCTCACAACAAAGAATTATCCAGTCCAAACGTCAATAGTGCCACAGTTGATAAACCCTGATTGAGACCCAGGATGGCAAGTTTCTGCCACGAGTGCCCCTCCTCCCCACTTCCCCTCTGTCCTTTGCTGTCACATCAAGTTGATCAGGGCATTCATTCCCTCTGAGCCCAGTTCTGAGCTCAGAATCCTCTCAACACAGGGCTCCAGGCAGCCGCTAATACGTGATAGGTGCTGAAATGCAAAATCCGTATGTTAGACACTTTTGTGTTGGTCATATTTACCTACTGATATTGTAACCCTTTTGTAGCAAAGATCATGTTTTCTATACTTTATAGTCCCTGATGAAGATGAAGACAGGAAATGACAGAGGGAGGAAGAGAAAAAGGGTGGGCGGGGGGAGGGAAGTAAAGAAAATTAAAGAGAAAAGAAGGGAAGGAAAAGAAATAGTAGTGTAAAAGAAAAAGGAATGGAAAATTGAATACAGTCCAAAAGGAGGCACCACTGAGATCAATACCTCTGAAATAACTGAAGCAGCCCCTCTACCTGAGGAGATTATTCTGTATAGTCTTTGTTTTTGCTGTTATAATTTTTATTAATATTTGTATTATTCAAAATAATCCTATATATTCTTAACATGGTTCTTCCAAGTCAAAGAAGCCAACACTGTGAATTTCCCTACAGTCAAGAGGTTGACTCCCTGTCATGAGAATCTAGTTACTGTATTCTTTTCGTTGCCTCAGTTGACCCAGCCTCCCTGTAAGAATTCCCCAGTCCCTCCCAGTCTCTTCACCGCCCCCCAAGTACAGAGCTTTCTTGCGAATTGGTGAGGAAGAGCTGTCCTTTTGTTGTCATTTTCCCTAAAGGCCACACAGAGTGCCCCAAAGAACTGGATTCAAGGTTCTTCCCAGGGACTTCCCTGGTGGTCCAGTGGGTAAGACTCCACACTCAGAATTCAGGGGGCCTGGGTTTGATCCCTGGTTGGGGAACGAGATCCCGCATGCATGCTGCAACTAAGAAGCCCTCGTGTCACAACTGAAGATCCCACACGCTGCAACGAAGATCCCGCATGCCGCAACTAAGACCCGGCACAGCCAAAAATAAATAATAGATAGATAAATAAATAAATAAATAATTTTTTAAAAAACAGAAAAGAAAGAAAAACTTGTTATCAAAAAATAAAAAAATAAATAAAGGTTCTTCCCAAACGTCTGTCAGCCTTCATCTTGGTGTGGATTGCAGATTCAGGCAAGGGCCGGCATCCTCATAATAAACGGCCAGCCGTGGTGGCTTTGAGCTAAAAGAAACTCCTACACAGCGCTGACTGTTGATGGTCTTGACGGATTCATTTTGAGTGTTTTTACAGCTTAGATCTTCAGAAGAGGGTTGACAGGCCCTTTGTGTTTAAGGGTTTATGCCATGAGAATGGCACAGTCACATGTCTGTTTTGAACTTTTCCCTAACAAATGTGGAAATGTAGGCAAAATGCTCATGTATACAAAGGGCACTTCTGAGAAAATAACAAACCTTGCTACTGAGTAATCAAAGTGATCAATTTGTTGGAAAAAAACACTCTTTGAAGGCACGTATAATTTTTGGCAGCGTGTGTCTTGGGATTTTTTTTTTCTCCCACAAACTGCCAACTAAAAACCCAAGCACAGTTTGGGTTTCAGATGCTTCCATGCATCTCTACCAGCTGAACTCACCCTGTCTAAGGTCCAAAGCATTTGCTCAGTGCGGCTTCCTGCGCTCAGCTCCTACAGTGGCCAGACTCGCCACCCGCTTCCACTGATTATTTTTAATGTTTTTTTTTCTTTTTTTTCTTGAACGTATTCCTATTCTCACAGTCCATCTGTTAAGTCTTTTCACTGGTGGCGTATCTGAGACCCCATGCCATGCAAACTCCCACAAAAGAACCTTCTTTGTCCATTGTGAAATGAAGTGATCCCTCCTTCCTCTCCGCAAAAGAGGGCTGCTTGGATGGGATCCCAATGCCTGGAGAGAGGAGACGGAGGAGGCAGGAAGAGACCATCGTCCTCCTTGGAGTCCTACTTAGTTCCTACTACTGCCCTTTCCACAGGGTGGACGAGAACAACACAAGTGGCTGAACCTCACGGAACAACGAGCGATAGCGTGCAAGTAATTCATGAAAATTTAAAAGACTTTAGCCAAAGTGAGGACAATGTGTAAATTCAGCATCTGCAGAGCCATGGCATTTTCTGAGAAAACTCCAGGAAAGAGGTCAAAGGACCACCGCCCCCTTCACCCCTTTCCCAGTGACTTCTGAGCTGCTCGCTTCGTGCCCCTGTAATTTTCAGGCAGCCAGGCCAATCGGGGCCTGTGTGGGCAATGGCTCTGCTTTCGCTCTTACTGAGAAAGCAAAGGCATCTTTCGTCACCTTTGCCTCCTGTAGAGAAGGGGCTGGTTCTCATGTTTTCCCCCAGCTCAATAGCTCAGGGCTTTGCTAATCTTGCTGAACACTTCAGTTTTTAGATGGTATATCAATGAGGCATTCAAACAGAGTAGTTTATACACAAAAATTCTGTCTGCTTTGTAAAAGATTATCCTTTTATAAACACTCGGCAGAAAACATAAAAGCAAATAGGGGACAGCACATAGAACAGGAAAGATGTTAGCAGGGAGATTAATACTGAATGGGTCGAAATGAATGGCGCTTACTAAAACGAGGTCCAGATACTTTGGCTGCAGTGAAACATAAATAATGGGAATGACACATCGTTTATTCGGGATAATGAGTTGATCCAAAGTAGAGGCCTAGGACAAGAGATTAAAGATTAAATATCCATCTCCTGATGAATATCACTCGCCAACTTTAACCTTTTCCTTCCAAAAGTACAATTTTACTGTAACAAGTATACATGCTTATGCTACAGTACAGAAATAGGATTTTTAAAAAACAACAAATACCATTTGAATCACTTTCTGATCCTGGTGGAAAACATTGTTTCATGTTTCAAGACAGGAAGTGCAGTTTTGTTTTGTTTCTTTTCCTAGCCTATAGCCCCTGGAAAGTGATTTAAAGAAAAGTTTTCCCCTCAGTACTCTGCACTGGAGAAATCTAGTTTAGGGACTCTGCTTACAGCTTCTCATTCATCCATTTAACAAGAAAGTTTTTTCAAAACAAAAAGGAAAGTGAGACTGGCACAACCCCATATGGATTTCACGTGGCCAGTGAGCACCATAGAATGACAGCATGAGACAAGCCTTAGAAACCATCTCATCCTGACTTTACCATCCTGTCGGGGAGGAAACGGAGGCTGGCAGCCAGGGCGTGTCCCAGCCAGGTCCCACAGCCAGTTAGAAGCAGACCCGGGACTGGGACGGGGCCTTCTGTCTCCCAGCCCCCCTCTCTCCACTGCACCCTGCTGCCTCTTTATTCCCTCAAGTTGGAAATAATGACCAAAGCAGCTTGCTGGAAGTGTCAGCACCCACATGCTAAATTAAAGCCCTGAATTCATGAAAAACTTAGACTATTGGAAGCTCTGAATAAATAAGGGTTGGAAACAAAAAAAGGGGCTGGGAGCAGTTGTAACAGTGGAAGAAAATATAGAAGAGAAGGGTGCAAAAGGAACGAACAGCAATCGCAGATGCCCGCGACGCCAGCCGCAGACCCTGCCACCCGGGCACGATTTTGGAACAGTCCCTTAGTGGCCCTTCCCTCTCAAGGGGCAAGAAGAAATCAGGTGGTTTGCCCATTTCTCCCAGCCGAGTAGTTGCCCACTGTTCACAAGCCAAGACCGGGAGAGTGGTTCTGTGGCTGGTAGATACCAGTGGAATGAGGAGAGCAACAAGATTCAACTGTGGCATTAGAAAAAAAACACCAAAAACAAAAATCCAGCCTCCCAACCAGGCTGGAGCAGGAAACCATCGCAGGTTAATTCCACAGCCGCTCACCTACAGAGAGCAAGGTCAGAATCTGGCTGGTGTTCCATGTGATATCAGTGTGGTGGTTTCAGTCTATGCTCCAGGGAACATTTGTCTCGGTGCCAAACCAACGTGCATGCGTGGTTGGCAGGCTGTCCTCCAGGCCAGGGAAAAGGAGCTGTGGAAGTGTATCCATTTTCACTTTGCAAGTATCTGCATGCCAGCGCCTCACCACTGCTATTCTTTGGACAAAGAGGGGAATTTATGCTTGAGAGGGAGGCTGTTTTCAGGTATTCTGCTTCACATGGGGGTGGTGAAGCCAGCAATTCTAATCCTTCCATCCTCTCTCCTTGGGCGAATCCTCTGAAGTTCATCGTTTTGTCAGAGATGGAAATAATTGAACCACTTCCTAGATAAGAAAGGTATTACTGGGACCACCTGCCAGATCTTCTTAGCAGGAAAGAATTTTTTGTGATTACCATGTATGTCATAGGTTTCCACTTAGAAGGGGTAATCAAGAGAAAAGGCAAGGTATTCACAGGACATGAAACTGCCATTTTGAAAAAGAAAGGATATATTAAATAGAGATCTTTAAAAAGGGGTTCAGAAAGGGAGACCATCATAAATTCCATCCTTTTTTGAGAATTGAGCATGCTCAGTACTACAGACTCAGAAAAGAACCTCACCACCCAGCCTCCCTAAGTTGAAAAGGTACCCAAAAGGAAGCCCAGTAATAAGCAGACACATTTAATATTTTTATCAAGTGATACAAGATACTAAGGCACAGGTAATAATGGAAACAAGAAGAGGGTAGCTACGTGGAGAAAGATGGTAGAAGGACTTCCCAAATGAAGCATCATGTTTTCATTGAATCTTTTCAGTGATGTCCAGTCCCAGTTGAGGTGATTGTCAGCAATGAGAAGAAAAGACCAAATGTGGCACTGTGCTAGAGATGATGTTACACAGCATCAGAAAGATGATGCTACGTAGACCTTGGACCCACCCACAAAGGATTTCCAGTTAAATATTCCCAGTACTTAAAGATGCAACCCACACTTTTCCAGGTGTTACTGACATTCTCTTGTGGATGGAGCCTATTAGTAGATCCAACCATGAAAAGGCTGCAGCCTCCAAAAAGGAGATCATTGCATCTTTACCTCCCCAGAGAAAATTTAGTGATGTGTAAAAGCAAATATGCTTCCCTCAAATTAATGGCCTGGTGGTGAGTTGGGCCTGGGAATGTCTCTCAGACTGGCATTGGAAAACATTGATCCAGGGCATTTCCTGGCGGCCCAGTGGTTAGGACTCTGTGCTCCCAATGTCGAGGGCCCGGGTTTGCTTCCTGGTTGAGGAACTGAGATCCTGCAAGCTACAGTGTGCAAACACTGGTCTACTAGCAAATAGCTATAGAGGAACTCCCTAAATTGGTTCTTTTTCTCAGATTATCAGATTCTTAGCACTCTGCATGGTCATCCTCATAGCTCGCAAATGACATGCCTACATGGTTGTGAGATTATGTTTGTCCTTAAGGCCAAAGCTGCTGAAAACCACAGGGATCTTAACAGAACAAATTACCATTTTCCCCAAATATTTTCATAGGTTAGTGGGTACGGTGAGAAAGAAAAAAGAATTCCCTTTTTATGGCTAAGACAAGTAGTGAGTTCTGGAGGGCTCTGACATGTTTCCCCAAATCTGGACCTGCCTCAAAGATTGTTTCATAGGTCAGAGCAAAGTTAATTTGTTTTACAAATCTACAGAGATAACTTAGTACCCGTAGTGCATGTTCTGCAGACTTGGACTTACAACTCCCGAGCACTCAAGTCTATATCTGTGTGAGGCCAGCTAAGTCTGATCCCCATTAACTTGTTAGCTCTACACATTCTTTACAACTTGGACAGACTCAGGCATCACACAGTCCAAGACCTTAATGTCTGCTTGATGGAGAAGCAGAAGTAAGAACTGAAGGAGGCAGGGCAAAGACAGGTCTCACCAGGTTAATAGCAGCAGAAGTCTCCAAACAGTGAAGACATTCTCCCTGCCTTGACAATTGCTCTTCCTGCATCAGGTTCTAGTCCTAGTAGTTCTCAGCCTAGTAGTCTAGTAGTTGTTTTAGAGTCACCTGGGGAGCTTTTAAAAAACACCCATGGGACTTCCCTGGTGGCACAGTGGTTAAGAATCCACCTGCCAACACAGGGGACACGGGTTCGAGTCCTGGTCTGGGAAGATCCCACATGCCACGGAGCATCTAAGCCTGTGCACCACAACTACTGAGCCTGTGCTCTAGAGCCTCCAAGCCACAACTACTGAGCCCGCATGCCACAACTACTGAGCCCACATGTCACAACTACTGAAGCCTGTGCGCCTAGAGCCCATGCTCTGCAACACGAGAAGCCACCGCAATGAGAAGCCCGCGCACCGCAACAAAGAGTAGTCCCCACTCGCCGCAACTAGAGAAAGCCCGCGCACAGCAACGAAGACCCAACGCAGCCAAAAAATAAATAAATAGGGCTTCCCTGGTGGCTCAGTGGTTGAGAGTCCGCCTGCTGATGCAGGGAACACAGGTTCGTGCCCCGGTCTGGGAATATCCCACATGCCGCGGAGCGGCTGGGCCCGTGAGCCATGGCCGCTGAGCCTGCGCGTCTGGAGCCTGTGCTCTGCAACGGGAGAGGCCACAACAGTGAGAGGCCCACATAGCGCAGAATAAATTAATAAATAAATACATAAATTTATTTAAAAATGAGATTAAAAAAATAAAGAATACCCATGCCCAAGCCTCAAACAGATTCTGATTTAAGTGATCTAAGGTGGAACATAGGCGATGCATATTTAAAACTTCTTCCTGGACTTCTAATGCAGTTCAGAGTGGTGGGCTGAATAATGGTTCCCAAAGATATCGGGTCCTAATCCCTGAAACCTGTAGATGTTACTTTGCATGGCAAAAAAGGATTTTGCAGTCGTGATTAAAGTTCTTGAGATGAGGAGAATACTTTGCATTATGCGGATGGGTTCTAAACACAGTCACAATTGTCCTTATACAAGAGAGGCAGAGGGAGATTTGACACACACAGCAGAAAAGGTGACATGAAGGTGGAGAAGAGAGATCTGAAGATCTGGAGTGATGTGGCCATAAGCCAAGGAATGCTGGCAGCCACCAAAAGCTGGAACAGCAAGGAATGGATTCTCTCCTGGAGCCTCTGGAAGGAGCACTGCCAACAGCTGGATTTCAGCCCAGTGATACTATTTTGTACTTCTGTTCTCCAGATCTATGAGAAAATAAGTTCTGTTGTTTTAGGCCCTAAGTTTGTGGTGATTAGTTATGGCAGCCACCGGAAACTAATATGGCCAGGGTTGGCAATCAGTGCTCTAGTCTCACTGACCACTATTAAAATCATCAAAAAGGCCAAGCTCAATGCTACCTCTGAGCCCTTTCACCTGTTTTCTTCTCATCGTGGAAAACTCTTTCCCATCGCATCACTTGGTTCACTGCAGGAGGCCTTTCCTGACCTCTGACCCAAACCAAATTAGATCCTGCCTGGTATTTCCTTTAAGAATTTTGTTCTCATCCTTCATAGCACTTATCACAATTTGTAATTAGATATTTGTTTGTCTTGTTATTTGTTTAATGGCTTTCTTCCCCACTAGAATATAAACTCTCTGAGAACAAGGGTCACACCTTTTTGTTCACCACTACATTTTCAGCACCTAATATGGGGGCAGACACATAGTAAGTGATTGATAAAAATGTATAAAAACAAATAATGAATGAATGATACTCATGGTATACAAGACCTAACCCCAGATAGCAGCAACTTATGTGAGATCAGGATCTATCTCCTGGGAGAGAGAATGGCAAGATCTAGGAAGGAAATCTGGGCCCCAAATCAAAGGGCCATAGTCCTAACAGCAGCCCAGACTCTGTGGGAGAACTGAATAATGAGGGAGGTTATGTGCAAGGGGTTAGTATCTGCACACTTTGTTCTTGATTTGAGCAGACAGGCACAGTTCCAGACTGTACTGGCTATATGTCATGAGGATCTTGATACAGTACCAGGTTTGACTAGTATCAGCTCAAGAAGTGAACAGGGAGGGCTTCCCTGGTGGCGCAGTGGTTGGGAGTCCGCCTGCCGATGCAGGGGACGCAGGTTCGTGCCCCGGTCGGGGAGGATCCCACATGCCACGGAGCAGCTGAGCCTGGCTGGGCCCGTGAGCCATGGCCGATGAGCCTGCGCGTCCGGAGCCTGTGCTCCGCAACGGGAGAGGCCACAACAGTGAGAGGCCCGCATACCACAAAAAAAAAAAAAAAAAAGAAGTGAACAGGGAAAATCAAGCAGGTAGAACAACCTGAAGACTGCAGCAAGGCCTGCCTGGAAAACTGTAGGCTCTGACAAATATTCAAATTAGACAAGTTACATCTATCCCTCCATCTGAATACAAGATAGGACACTGGTTGAAATCCATCGGTCTTCAGGGGTTTTAGTATGCTCCCACTGTCCCAAGTCAGGTACAATCTATTTTGTTGTATTTGTGTAGCATCTGCTTTACAAAACCGCTTGAGCAAATCCAGAAAAGCAGGTACAATCCATTACACTGTTCCTTTTTGACTGCCTATTCCAACCGTAGTAAACAGACCCCAAAGGCAAAAGTGATTGACTGGACAGTGCTTTTCAGGGTCAGTAACCAAGATGGTTCTCTCATCAGAACCCCCCAGGGAGGCTCACTCACTTGGTTGCCAGAGAAATACAACTGTGAGAATCTAGGAATTCTAGGATTAGGAGAGAAATTAAGCAGAACTAAAAGCCCCACCTTCAGCCAAAAAGCTAGAATGGTCAGGTAAGGGAAGAAGAGGTTGGTAAAGTAGAAATACTCAAAGGGGGATTTCAGTTCGATTCTTTGGTTGCAAGTAGCAAACTTACTCAAGCCAGAAAAAGATGATGTCTTTTGTTTTGATATGGTTTTACTCCTCCAATTTGACCTCAAGAACATGTTGATTTTGTATTTGTAAATGTAAGCATTTTAATCAGAGTAGCACCAACATCAGAAATTTTCACTGAGAAGCAATTTTCTAGAGCAAACTCTATTGGTTCCGTGTATCTCTGGTTTTTAACAGTTTCATTATGATGTACTTAATTGTAGTTTTCTTTATATTTATCCTGCTTGGAGTTTGCTGAGCCTCCTGAATCTATGCTATGGGTTGATGTCTTTCATCAGATTTTAGAAAGTACTTGACCGTTATCTCTTCAAATATTGCTGCTTCCCCATTGTCTCTCTCCTATCCTTCTGGAACCCCAATAACACATATATTAGAACATTTGACTATGTCACATATACCTCTTCTATTTTGTTCAGTTCTTTTGATTTTCTTTTTCTTTCTATGATTCCACTTATCTGTTTTCTTTGCATATACTAATCCTATCTTCTGCTGCATCCAGTATGCTATTAAACCTACCCAATGGGTTCTTAATATCAGATGTAATATTTTTAGGTTATAGAATATCTGGTTGATTCCTTTATATAGATTCAAATTCTCAGTTGGTCCTCTCTACCTTTTCATCTCTTTTGTTATCATTTCCTCCATTTTCTTCAACATGTTTATAATAGTTATTTTAAAGCTTTTGAACTAACTCCAACATTTGGATCACCTATGGGCTTGTTTCTATTGCTGGCTTTTTCTCTTGATTGTTAGTCATGTTTTTCTACTTCTTTACACACCTCATAATATTTTACTGTATAGTGAACATCACGTGTAAAGAGTCTTAGAGATTTGAAGTTTTTATTATTTTCCCCAAGCACACACTTTCCTCTAAAAGGAAGATGGAGAGAGGGACTGATTACCACCATCCAGTGAGGAATTGAGCTGACTTAGAGCTAGACTGAAGCTTCATTTATAAACAATCCGCCTCTGTTTTCGAATATCTCAAGGACAGTGTTTGCTATATGCCCTTCCATCTAGAGAGTTTCCCAAGCACTTGAAGCAGTGAGACACTTCACTCTACTTTCCTAGCCTAGCCTCGCAGGCTCTTGGGTAACCCCAGCACTCAACAAATGTCCCTTGGGAAAGCTGGCTAAAACGTTTAGAGCTCTTCTAGAACCCAGCTTATCAGTTTCCTCTGCAGGTTTGTCTTCCCTAGTACAGTCCCAACATCTAAGCCAAGGCTGACTGACCCTCAGAAAATGGCCAATAATCTCAGCTAAACTTAAAAGGGAACTTCCCTCTGGAATTTTAATTGATCTAATACTTTTGGCTTCCTAGTTCTCCAATGTCTTTAAAAATATAATTTTTGTAATGTATCCCATTTTTTCTAGTTGCTACAGCAGGAGCCAATAGCCTGCCACAATATACTACTCAAAATTAATTCCACAAATAATTTTTATATAGAATAGGAAAACTTTTCCCAGTATTCTTCTATTTTGTTATTTTATTGACATGATTTTTATCTAGTTCATTTTTTTCTATGCAGATTTGCAACCAAGGTTTGATTTATTGCTCAGTATTTTTGACCATATGAAATTACATCATTCATTGCATCTGCCTTTGTGAGTTTCATCTGTGACCATGGTTTCTACCAAGTTTAATTTTGCCCATTCAAATTTTGCAGCTTTAAACTTAGTCGAGAAGGCTCCATTCTTCAGTTAAGCTTTAGGCTCTAATATATTTTACCAAGTACAGTGTTAGATATTGTAATTTTTATTTTGTATTATTTTACCAGCAGTATCCATTGTAAACTCAATAAAAGACTGATGACATGCACTTAAGTCTTATTTAATCTCTAAGAAAATTGTGTGAAATTCTCAGATATTCCAGAATTTTTCAGCATCCTGAATTGGTCTATTGCATTTCTAACAAATTTCTTCTACAAGTCTTTAATCTATATAGTGCCTGGCGTTGGCACTGCAAAGAGCAAAATGATGAAATCGAAGTGGGCTTGTGATAGCAAGATCAGCATGTGTTGTGTCATGGTTGGAACAGGAAGACCCTGGGGACTGAAACAGCTCTTAAGGACTTGGAGTTGACTCCATCTCAACTTGCTTTGCCCTTACTTCTCTCTATGCCTCTGCTCTTGCCTCCTTTCTCTACAAAAAGCTTCCTATGATTAATCACGATTGTTCTACTGCCTTATAACTTCAGCTCTCCTGGAGTCCTTTATGGCTGACCTGGTCCCTCTTTCTGTATTATGACCTCTCTGTTTAATCCCCTCACCTTTTTTGATATGATGTCTGGGTTCAAATTCCTGAGAGAAGGAACGTGACTAGCCCAGTGTGACTAGCTACGGGGATACAAGTTCAGGGTATCTTGCTCAGGAATCTCCAGTATTTCTCAGTGTGATCTGCAGATCACCTGTGATCTGCAGATCACCTGAGAATCACTTTCTACATTCCACAGCCCTAGGTCTTTCCCCTGGGTTATACTCCCCTCAACCATAGGGAAACCAGGCAAGAGGCTGCCCGGTCTCCCTGCAGCCTTTCCCACCCTGGACCCCAGGAAATCATCCTGGTGCAGCTGAAAAAGCTCCAATGTCAGATGAGTCTGGGTTCAAACCCCAGTTCCATTGCCTATAAACTGATCCTGGGAGAGTTCCTAAATTCTGAGTCTTAATTTCCTTATCTTTAAAGTGAGAGAATTATATCTGTTTTACAGAAAGAAAGTACATGATGTACATAAAAAAGAGCTTGGCACAGAAAAAGTGCTCAGCAAATATTTGTTCCTTCTCTTCTGAGGGCAAGTCTGTGGTGTCATCTTCGTACACAGGGAGGATGGCACAGTAATAGTGTATGGCTGCAATCAAGCAAAACACATGAGATGAACCGGGGAAATAAATGAATGGATTTGCCAGCAAGAGACATTGTTATTTTATCTCCCTGCCAAGGCTGATTTTCCCAGAGATAATGCATTTCTTTGGATAATTCAGCAACCACTCAATCCAGATATAGTCTCTCAGGCAGGCAACATGTTTACAGTCAAAATGCTCACTTCCACTTCAAGTTTCCAATCCCCTGCTGCTACTTTCTGCAAACTTAATTAATTAGTTGCAGCTAACATTTGTTCAACCTCATGCAGCAATGGGAGGCTGAAGGAAACGGGCTCTCATAAATTAAAAACATTTCAAAACATTGTCTTCTCCCAAGAAAACATTTCTTTTTTTTTTTTTAAATTAACACTCCATTTGGATAACTTTAAGGTTTCAAAAGAAAACAAACAAGGGAGTTCCAATTAATGTTGAGTGTCTTTTAACTATTTCACTGCCATTGATCTATGTTACCTAAGCAATGTCATCCCCTTAATAGATATGCAACAGCTCCTATACATATCTCCTTTGTGATATTTAGGTTATTATATCACATATGGTCCTGGTGTGAAAATGCCTGCCACACACTCCATCAGCCAGCAGATTAAGAGATGTCTAAACCCTAAGTGATAATGTTGCCTTAGAAAACTAAAAGCTTCAGTGCCATAGTGAAGGCAATGATGTGTAGCAAGAGGGCACGGTAATATTTTATTTTTCTTATTGATTTGGTTGTTTCGCTACCAAGACATAATAACATTGCCTAAGATTAAATTATAGGAAGAGTGGCTAGGAAATGGCCCTGCAAGCAAACGTCACCTCATTCCAACAGATTAATCCAAGGGGTTCAGATTGGGACATTCTGATCTGTTGGCTTGGTTAAGAGCTACCCGTTGAGTATGTGTAATCTGTTGGGGAAAGTTCCTTCTAACTAACTGCACAGAGGTACTCTGTGCAGTTCTACACAAACGTATATTGCTGTTTTGTTGTTACTGTTGTTGTGAATAACAGTACAAAGAGCATTGAACCTGGAGCTGTGACCTGAGTCCTAATCACAGCTCTGCTCATAAAAGGATGGGGTTACTGCCTTGGGAGGACAAAACAAAGCACAGTCAGGGTGGTGAAAATGACATGGTATGAACAGTGATGGGTAGAAGACCCAGTATTTGGGGATGCGTCTACAAACTCTCTAAGGCTGCTAGAATGGCCACGACTGTGTCGAATTATCAGCTGATTTCTTTTTAGTTTACTGTAATGTATTTTCATCTTTTCATTTGTGCTGATGATAATTCTAACATTCAAAAATATATCACAAACACAGTTTGAGGATCATTCCTTAAATCTTGGAAGTGTAAGAGAGCAAAGGGAAAACTTAAGAATGCAGAAACTAAACCCCCCAATCACTAACTCAGTACCTTCTGCTTAGAAATGTGAGGGTATGACCATTTTCAGAGATTCCTGTCAACAGTGATGTTGACTATGGGCACTAGAAAACTAATCAGAGCTACCATAACAATAGAAAAGCCTTGGTTTAACTTTGTACAAATAACACCAATAGTTATTTATGTAAAAATAGCTCCACTTGTTCCTAACTATAATAGGCATGGCAATTGGCATCATGTTTAATATATCAGATTATTTTATTGTAATTTTATTGGATTTTGCTCAGTTTTAACAATGTCTAGCTCTTGTGTGTGTGTGTTCAAATACATATAGAGAGAGAGAGCGATATAACAAATCTCTCTATATATACACATATATAATATATATTCATTATATATATTTATATATTATTCAAATATAGAGAGATAAAGATCTAGAGATATAATATCATCTCTCCGTTTCTCTCCATATATATGTGTGTGGGTGAGTGTAGCTGAACAAGAATACACACACACACACACACACACACACACACACACACACACACAGAAAGAAAGAGAAAGAGATAGGCAGAGACAGAGAACAAATACATGATTACCCGTGTGCTGTCAACGGCCCTTCTCTTCACAAAAATAACCCAGATTTTGTTGGGGATGGTAATATGTCCAACTGAAAAATCAATATTTGCAGTATTGCTTGCAAACAGGAGTGGCTCTATATCTAACGCTGACCAACAAAATAGAAGCAGATGGGCTTCCCTGGTGGCACAGTGGTTGAGAGTCCGCCTGCCGATGCAGGGGACACGGGTTCCTACCCCGGTCCGGGAAGATCCCACATGCCGCGGAGCGGCTGGGCCCGTGAGCCACGGCCGCTGAGCCTGCGCGTCCGGAGCCTGTGCTCTGCAACGGGAGAGGCCACAGCACTGAGAGGCCCGCGTACCGCAAAAAAATAAATAAATAAATAAATAAATAAATAAATAAATAAATAAATAAATAAATAAATAAAAATAGAAGCAGAACTTGTGGGCTTGGAGCTTCCAGGGAAGCAGGTTAAAAGTAAGGCTGATGAGGTTGGCAAGCCTGCTCGCCCCTTGCCTTCCCTCTTCTCTCTGTCTGCAGCACAGATACTACACTCAATAAGCATCAGCCAGCTTGTGATTCTGAAATGACAAATCCATGCTAAGGATGGGCCAGTGGAAAGGTTGAGGGAGGCTGGGTCTTTGCACTTATCAAGATGTGCCAAACCAGCTTTGGATGACCCGTCTCCATATTTCTCATATATGAGAAAAATCAAACTCCTAATTTTTTACAGCCACTGTTTAGGAGCTTATGTTTTTCGTAGTTAAATATAATTCTTAACTGATGCGAGAGGAACATCAATCCTTACCCTGAAGGCATTTATAGTTTTACTGACAAAACAAGATAGGGATTCATGTTTGACCTGATTAAACAAGAACATAGGCACGTATATGATTGAGTGCTTTACAAATAACACAAGCTTTAAATGCTCCAAGGCTTCAAAAAAGAGAAGAGTATGCACTGGAGTTTCTGAAAAACATCTTCATGTGGAAAGGTCCTGAGCTGGCCCTAACACACAGAGAAATGCTAATAATTAGAGATTTAGGGAATGGGTTCCAGGCATGGAGAATAACAAGAATTTAGACACAAAGACCAAAAAAAAAAAAAAAAAAAAAACATAGTTTGCTGACTGACTGGACCAGGAGGAGGGGCACAGACTATGGGGTAGTCTGAAGATGAATTTGAATAGGTAGCATGGGGCTGGGTGACAGCAACCTTGAAAATCAGGCTGTGGAATGTGGATTTACAGGCAGTGTGTAGCTGTTACTCATCAATGTTTTCCCTGGCCTTTTGGCTACTGACTAGTTCCATGTTTATAATTGCTTATAAGATAGTCCCACTGGACATCCCAATTGATCCCAAATATAACCTGTCTAAAAATAGCACTCATAATTTTCCTTCAAGAGATCAGTGGTGTTATCAATCATCCAGCCACCCAGGATAGAAATTCTGGAGTTATCTTTTACTTATTTTTCTTCTCCCAACCCCTATAACCAATGCCACCTTGTCTCATCCCTCCTTCTTTCCTTCAAAATGTCTTTTGAGATCATTTTTCTCTATCCATTTCTACTATCACCATCTGGGCTTTTCTTTTAACCCTGTCTCCTGAAAGAGCCCCTAACAAATCTCTCCCTCCTGACAGCCTCTCCCTGCTGTAGTCATCCTATAAATCACTGCCAGAAAAATCTTCCTAAATTACTACTTAAATCCTATTAGCCCACCCCCACCCTATACTTCAAAGCCTAAATTCCTCTGCTGAGCTCACAAGACCGTTCAGATTACCACTAAACCAATCTACCCTATTTCCCACTATGCCGGAACCTGCGAACAGTGCTGCTGTCATCTAGACCTCCTCAAAGGACCTACCCACTCTACACTCATTCCTATTTCCCACTCACTTAGAATGCCCATTGTTTTCCTTTTGGGTTGTCTAAGTACTAGTTATTCTTAAGACTCAGCAAACTAACCTCTTCCTCAAAGGTTATTTCAATCAACATTGATCTTCCGTTTTCTAAACTCCCACCCCATTTACAGTTTATAGCACATAATGCATTATTTCTAATGGTTCATGTGTTTCAAGTTTGCCAGACTAAATTGTAAAAGAGTGTAAGATCTCTGGAAAGCTGAAACATTTGCCATCAACTCACAGGGTTGAGGGACCCCTGTGCAATGCGTCTTTACTGTTCCCCCTATGGTAGTCTTCAGTCTCTGCCAGAGAAAATCCAACTATATACTTTTCAATAGAGCAGATATTCAACAAATATCTGTTTAATTAATGACTTATAGAACTTTTCTAATACTATATTTGGCCAATAAAAACTCAATAAATACTTGCTGATCGTTTGATGACAATTAACTGATTGAGGTTTACAAGTGATGACGCCATGAACATATGCTTTAGAGAGATTAGTCATTCTTGTTTTCCATATCCATGAATACTGACTCTGCCATGAGGGTTTTAGATACTAAAGCCAGTATAGTTTACATTAATTATAAAAACTAAAAGAAGTTCCATTGTTATGTAGAATTTATTATGGCTTAAGGACCACTGATTATAGTTTGGTTAATCCCCATTCGTGGACAAGTTTACCTTGAATTGCTGGACAACTAACTATACCATTGTTCAAAAGGCAGTAATTATTTCTAGCTGAAAACTGAGAGGTATGGAACTGAACCAGCTGTGCCCATCCAAAATTCCTAATGAGTTCTGAAAACCTACAATGTCCTTTTGAAGGGGAAAGTGTAGTTTCCCTTTCTAATTCAAAGGAAATAATTCCATTGGCAGGCACGAAGAGAGTACCTATTTAAAAGTGATTTTGAGGGACTTCCCTGGTGGTCCAGTGGTTAAGAATCCGCCTTCCAAGGCAGGGGATGCAGGTTCGATCCCTGGTCAGGGAACTAAGATCCCACATGCCGTGGGGCAACTAAGCCCACATGCTGCAACTATTGAGCCCGTGCGCTCTGGAGCCTGTGGGCCACAACTAGAGAGAAGCCCAGGCGCCACACGAAGGATCCCGTGTGCCACAATGAAGATCCCACATGCCACAGCTAAGACCTGATGCAGCCAAATATAAATAAATAAATATCTTTTTAAAAAAGTGATTTTGAGCAAGAAGAATTGTATCCTTAAAGAAACAATTTATTATAAATAATTGATACCTTTGCTAATTTCTCAAAAACAGGAAAACCAAACTTTCAATCAATATACACACATTCTTGAAAATGTATTGTTACTAAGTCAACTACATTGCTTTGTTTTAGCAGGTCATATGATACTCAGAAAAAACCCCTAGATAATGTGTTTTTAAAATTTTCCTTTCATCTTGACATCACTAAATGATTGGGAGTATTCACCACTAAGTTCTTTAATGACAATATCCTTTCTCTTACAAATGGCTTTGAAGTCTTCTACGCCTATTGCAAGTATTTGGATACTTCCCCAGCAAGGGTGGGCAGGAAGCCAACACAAGCCACCAGGTGCCAATATTACACCTGACAAATTAGCCACACGACTGGAAAAGGGTGGGTCCATCCTCCTGTTAGAGGTTCATTTCCTCTCATTTTCCCATGAACAGGAAGTCATTGGAATGGGGAAAAAAGGCTTTCCTTAAAGACCCATATGACCAAAAGTCTGAACTTGTTAACTCCTTGTTAACAAAACAATTTGGAAGCAAGTTCAGACTTATCACAAGACTTTATTTACATTGACTTGTTTAACCCCACTTACGGCTTGGGTTCCAGGATGTTGTGATTTCGTTAATGCACAGAGTGTTCACGAAGCAGGTGAGAAGTGCCCTTGGATGTCACATGGAATAATTACAACTGACAGAGGAGGCAGATCTACCACAGCCCTTGCACAAAGCTCAGGAACCCAAAGATTGAAGAGGTCTTGACAAGATTTGACCAAGACCACAGGGAGCCAGAACCCTATTAAATTGACCCAAGTCAACAAGATTGATTTGAAGAATTTATTCAGAGTTGACTGAGATTCCATAAAATACTGAACTATGTTCATATAATATTCAATTCAATTACACCCCATGAACTAATGACTTGTAACTGCCTCCTAAAGATCAGTTATTCAGCTTGATGAGTGTTAAATAAAGCATAATAAAAGGAATGTTTTCCAGCTGAAAAGTAATACAAAGAATAGAGATGTATACTTATACTCATCTTAGTACTATTCCAAGAGACAGTAATTATACAAGATAATGGCATGCATTTGTGATGCATAAATAATTTTTAAAAATTTTAAAAATATATTTACATACAAAAGTTTTTTTAAAAGCATTACCAAAATGACATAGTACAATGTATGATATTCTATAACTTGCTTCCTCCACCTAACAACATATTACCAACATCCATCCTTGACAGCCTATATATTCATTCATTTTAACTGATATATCCAATCAACTCCCTTACTTTTTGCCAGTCTGATACGTAGAAGATGGCAACTCACGTTCTCTTATTGTACATTTCTTTTACCACTAATGAGATTGAGCATAGTTTTCAAATATTTCTTAGCCGTTTGCACTTTCTGCTAAGAATTGCTTATTTTATATCCTTAGCCCATTTTGAGTTATTTATATTTTTCTCATTAACTTGATGGATAGCAACTCTTTTTTCAATAATGTCTAATTCAAATATTTTGTCCCATTCTGCCATTTGTCTTAACTTTATGATTTTTTTAAATAAAATCAACTCTGTTAGCTTTTCTTAATGGCCTCTGGATTTCCCATTTTATTTACAAAGACCTTCTCACCCAAGAATATTTTTTTTTAAAGATTCATGCATATTTCCTTCCAATACTTGTATATATTTGATTTTTATGTTTAGAGCTTTATTCCATCTGGAATTTACTTTTGTGTATGTTATGAGTCCAGATGGAGAGCCAGTTGTCCCAGTACCATTTCCTGAACAGTCTACTCTTTAGCTACTGATTGGAAATGCCTCCATAATATCTGTTAAATTCCCCTATATTCTTAGGTCTGTTTCTGGACTCTAATCTTTTTGGTTATTTTATTTCTCTATCATTAAACTTGTATATTGCTTCAAATGAATACATAGTTTGTTTTGATAACTACTAGTGTAAGTCCCCGCTCCTTCTAACTCCTTGTCTTTCATGGCCACTGTCATGCACTGCTCTTCCAGATGATTTATAGAATAAGCTGCTCAAACCCCATTAAAAATCCCGTTGGAAATGGGACTGCATTTCAATTTATGAAAAAACGGAGTGAAATTTTACATTTTAAATGCATCTGATTTAAAGCTCAAAGTTTCATAAAATAAAATTGAGTACAATACTTTTAAAGATTAAACCATTACAAATAAATGAGATGTTTTGTTATTATTCTTGTTATATCACGTCAAGAGCTTCAGGGAATAAATAGAAACACTTCCTTTGGACTGGCTACTCAAAAGCATGGTGTGTATTATGAGGACATAGAGATGTATGTGGCATGGCCCCTGTCCTTGGAAACTTACAACCAAGTTAACTAGATAAGACATATATACATATACATGTCAAGGAATATTGATATACACAATATACACGTTGATATAAGGCAGCTTATATTAAGAAGCAAATGAGTTACTATAAACAGTAAGAGTTTAAAGGCAGGAGCTTCACAGTAGGGAGAGTTTAGAGGCTCTCTCTTGCTCTTGCTTTCATTTTACAGACGAGAACGTTAAGACCTAGTCCGGTTATGTCATCGAGCTAATTGGTAACAGAAAGCGTCAGGTCTGTTGATGCCTATTCCAGTGACTTGTCCACTGCAACAGGCTGTCACCCTTTTATACATTTATTTGTAGACTATTTTAGAATGGTCTAGAAATCTGTATCTGTGAAGCAGAAGAATCCCTTGGAAAACTCACATTTATAACTATGTCAATACCCACAAACTAGTTTCCCCAAATCAGTTAAAAATGAAAAGGTTGCATTCAAACCACTCTATTACAGGGCTTTCTTTTGATCGGTATGACATCAAATAACAGATATTAATGATGTTTCACTTTTCAACCAGTGGTTTTGACATTAGAACACATAGCCCATGTCTAGGTAACAAAATACGAGAAATTTTTTTACCCCTATAGGCAATTTACCCCCTTCTCACATTTTAAAGCCCTCAGGTAACAAACCCTAAGACCCACAGGAATCTTTACACCTGTGGAGAAGAGATTTCTAAAACTCAACATCAAATCCACTTTTGATTTTCCCTTGAGTTTGTTTCTGTCAATGTTAGGCAGGTAACACATTTCAGCTTTTAAGCCATGAAGTGATCTTTTTTTAGAAAAAAAAAATGGCATTCACAGCTTTAATCTTATATTTCCATGCGTATTGAGTTAAATGTTGTAAAACTATCAATTCTGTCAAAACCTAGCAAAGAGAAAACAGGACACCATGCAATCTTAATGTCCAAACTGACTAGTGATTATCAGAAATTAAATGTGCAGGAATTCCAAATCTTTTTTGATCTGAGATGTCTAGATAACTTTTGTTTTTCCATAATTGTATGAGGTTTCTACATAGTATTTAAGAATCAATTATATTGCAATTGATGTAATTAACTCTAATAATCCATTAAAAGTCAGTAGGAGGGCTATTCAAGTCAATAGAAAAGAAGGAGTATATTATGAAGGTGTTATTAACCTATACAGAATTTTACCAGACATTTTCTTTTCTTACATAATAAATACACAGTGGTTAGGAAGGCTGTCATTATAATTTAATGTGAACAATAGTCCATCACTTCTTTTCCTGTGCAGTCCTTAACTAATTCCATGTACCCTGCACAAGTAAAATGAAACCTTTTCTAACCAGAGTACAGTCATATCAATCATCTATTACTCAATGATGAAAGAAGCACTTCTTTCCCAGCTGGGTGGAAGAAAATTGGGGATAAGCAGAAGTTTCAGGCCCACCTCTTCTTTCAGTTGACAAGTCTCTGTTTCTGATGGCTGTCTGTATATTGCAACTAATCAAAGAGTAAACAACCATCCAGAAAGTTCTGTTTAGAATATTCTAGCAACCACTAAATTGCTTATGCAAGTGTGACTACATGTTCCCTTGAGTGTCAAGTGGACTTTGGAGCATTCTGGACATTTTCAATTAAGCGAGAGGAAAACCACCCTCCTTCACAGTGTTCTCCATGTCCAGACTCCTTCCTCAGGCATCTTGTTTGACCCTCCCTAGCTGCAAACGTTCCAGACTTCTAACACGGCCAAACTGAACAGGGCTGGCCCGGTCATCCCTAGGACTTCAGGTCACACAGCAAATTCTAGGGGCTTAATCTGCTTCCCTTTCCTTCTCTGTTCCCAGTAAAATGAAGTTAGGAGAGCACAGTTCACCTGTCAGATGGTTCTCAGGTCACCAAACACACAGACTGTCCTTCTCTGAAAGGACACCTTACCTCTCACCAGGTACCCAGCTCTGCTTTTCCAATATGACAATGAACAAAAATACTGTACTCTAATATTTGCATGAAAGGACAGGTCATTATTAGTCTTTGACACTTATCCTTCTACAGACTTCATTAGGAGCACAGACTGTGTTGCTTCCTCTGGCTTCACATCTGTGTCATGGTAACTGTCCCCAGCTGTGTGGACAGCAAGCCGTATCAAGAATAACATCCTCCACACAAATAACAGCAATGACCGCAAAGGTACAGAACTTCAGGGGTTGTGGGATAAAGAGCACAGCACCTGGAATCAGGAGACTTAGGATGAATGCAGGCTCTGCCACAGATTGACTATGCGAGCCAAAGACTCCTGGGGCTTCCCTGGTGGCTCAGTGGTTAAGAATCTGCCTGCCAATGCAGGGGACACAGGTTCGAGCCCTGCTCCGGGAAGATCCCACATGCCGCGGAGCAACTAAGCCCATGCGCCACAACTACTGAGCCTGCACACTGGAGCCTGAGAGCCACAACTACTGAGCCCGTGAACCACAACTACTGAGCCCGCACACCTAGAGCCCGAGCTCTGCAACAAGAGAAGCCACCACAATGATAAGCCTGCACACTGCAAGGAAGAGTAACCCCCGTTCGCCGCAACTAAAGAGAGCCCGCATGCAGCAGCTAAGACACAACGCAGCCAAAAATAAATAAATTTATAAAAAAAAAAAAAGACTGTCACTCCTCTGTCTCCTTGTCTGTAGACTGAGTGGCAAAAGAACCCACGTCATAGATCTGTTATTAACGTAGCTCCATTACATTAGGATTGAACGAGACAGACATGAGAAGTAAACTTTGCACATCAGAAAGCACGACGCAAATCTGAGATCATGTTTGTGTTTATAGAATTGTTCAAAGTCACCAAGAACTCTCAAAGCCAAGGAGAAAAAGGATAAAGCAATAATTCTCAAACTTTGGTTCACATGAGATTCATCTCAGGACTTATTTCAAAGTACATAGGCTTGTTTCCCAGATGATTCTGATTCAAACTATAGGCTGAGAGACAGTGGGATAAGGAGTTGACTGAAAACGGATTCCCATTCATCCACCAGATATTTTAAGCACTAGGAAGCCTTAGAGGATACAAATAATTACAAGATATGGCTCAATGTCGAGCAACTTCAGCTCTCCATGTAGAAAGAAGACAAACATCCAGAAATAATTAAAATACAAGCCTGTGTATATCAAAGCAGAAAAGGCAGCTCGTACATAAGACCTCTTCTAGTTTCCCTCTGGAGCCCTGACAGACAAATCTGTATTCCCCAGAAGAAAATTCTGGTTCTCTCTTAGTCCTCAAGTATGCACTGCATGAACCTCGCTCCTAGGCTCTGAGAGTCCCCATGAGTCACAGAGTCTCTGACAGGAGTCAAGGAGAGAGTGTGGGTCCCATCCCCTTTCCTGGAAAGCCAGGCCTCACCGTGAAGTGGCATCTCTTACTCAAAGTGTTCATCTCAGAGATGGAACAAAGAACCCTTTTCATTCTGGAGAACTCCTGTTTTATGTGGCGCAGGTAAAGATTGAACAAACCCACCAGAGACATGGGCAGTCACAGTGACTGGAATACGAGACTTCCCCTCTGAAGGTTTCACTTTGAATCTCCTCCCTAAGGCCAGTCCCGGAGAGAGTGTTTGGACACAGCAAAGCAGTGGCTTCAAAGTCACAGTAACTTTGTATGTGCCTGGGAGGAGATGGAGAATGTCACCTTCCTTTTTTCTGAAACTCCCATCATTACTTTGTACAGGTCCCAAGAACACAGAGAAAAGAGACCTGGTCCAGGAGTCAAGAGACCTGGGTTGTCATTCTGCCCCTGTCAGTAATGAGCTAGGGAACCATCTCTCTTTGGCCCCATCCTTTTCCAAAGAGGAAAATTGAGGAGACTGCCATCTACCCTAGCTACTTCAAAGGATTAACATGAGGGCTAGATGAAAAGCTTCTTTGAAAAGTAAAAAGTGTTACTGAAATATAAGAAATTAATATGAAAACCCCAAAGTTAAAAATGTCAACTCCTGAATTATCCAATTTGATTATGAACCTTGTCCCCTCAAGTCACTCAAGTTCTCTCTGCCACTTTGCTTTGAAGGCATAGGCTGGTCCTCTGATAAGTCACCACCATTGATTACTTTGCCGATAAAGACTTGCAGGAGTAGAATGCTGGTCCTATTGAATTCTCTCTGCCTCTTGCAGGTGTGCTTTCCTCACTCCAAGCCTACAGAAGCTTGAAATGCCCCTGCTCTCCTACCCCCAGCCTCCACCTGACCACACAGACCACGAGGGCCCCCAAGAACATCTGACCCCTGTCGCATTCATGTGACACCTTTGTTCAGCGCTAAACTCACTTGAGAGAGGAAAAAAATACCTCAACCAGGAAATACATCTTTTACTGCTATTTCATCCTCCCCTCACGTGGCGCTGGAATATCGCTTTAAAGAACATTTTTGTGGCCTTTCCAGTGCTTTTCCTTTAGGTCTGCAAACAGGAGTAGCCCGTCCAAGGGGAAACTACTCCCCAGCAGAGCAGTTCTTCAAAGGGGACTTCTTCGGGCAGGAAAAGGGAACGTCTGATACTGTAGCTGAATAAACAGACTCATCAAGCCCAGTGCCAGACTGGAAAACCAGGCCCTCTGAGGTGCAGCCCGTCAGCCATGCGCCTCATGTGCGCCTCGCTCTGGCTCTCCCCTTCCGTCTCTCTCGTTTTCTCTTCCATTCTGTCATCTTCTTCACCAAATGCCTTAATGTCCCCGGGTAGAGAGCTATTGTTTTTATGATTATTCATTGGCTGATCTAATAGGCGCTGCAAGTTTCCAAGGCTATTTTTGACTCGCGAACTGTTCCATCATCTTTACCGTGCCGCTCACTTTCTCTCTCAACATTCACATGTTCCCACAGTCACCAACCTTCCTCAGAAGGGAGCTCCTTCTAAAGGCAGGACAGATGATTCACACACTCAATGTTGTAAGCCCTTGATGGGCGGCTGACAGAATGCTAGAGCTTGGTGGACCCTCCAAAGGTCATTATTTTCAGGAAAAACTACAAGTTTACAGACTCAGAAAGATAACTGTCTACTCTGGGCTTTGAAAGAGTTCAGAATCTACACACCCATTTTACAACTCAGTTCAGTGTCTCACAGTCTTTTGTACTTCCAAATATCTGGATTTATACTGTATTTAGTTTTTTTCCACTTGAATAGCTGGTCATAAGTGAAATTCCAAACCAAGGTCACAGCAGGGTTTAGGCTTTAGAAATGGGAATTTGCTTTTCCATATTGGAAAATTGAAGACTTTTTTTTTTTTTTGTGGTACGCGGGCCTCTCACTGCTGTGGCCTCTCCCGTTGCGGAGCACAGGCTCCGGACGCGCAGGCTCAGCGGCCATGGCTCACGGGCCCAGCCGCCCCGCGGCATGTGGGATCTTCCCGGACCGGGGTACGAACCCGTGTCCCCTGCATCGGCAGGCGGACCCTCAACCACTGCGCCATCAGGGGCCAGTAAATGTTATGGTTATTTGGATAATCTGGACAACTAACTAGTTTTAGTTATTACTTTGTATATTCATACATACTCACACGGACAGAGGCAATTCTATGTGGATTTCCCACAACACATTATCAGTCCTACTAGAATTTTTTTCAACCATCCAAAAATTAGGCAGTCTCACTCTGACTGCTTTGTCTTAATGTTTAAACCCTTTCTTAAATATTTATTTGAGAAAAAAAGTCTTTGGATGATAAATGTATTTGGAAAAAGTTTATAAAACTCTGTACTACCTAATTTAAAATGAAAGGTCAACTCTTTAATTTACCTAACTTCTAATTGGCTTCTGGCTCATTTATTATCACACTTCATGGCTGTACTATATAAAATGCCTCTTTAACTGGATTTATAAACATCAAGTTCCAACAAAAACAACAAGGAGTCCAAAAAATGAGAATGATTAAGTAAGTATTTGGTCAGTAAGGATATCTGAGACCTAAAGCATTTTTGTTCCCATTAATAAGTTCTTAAGCTCAACCACTCAATCACATTCCACTTCTTTCTCATCAACATTTATGCATAGGATGTTATCTTCTAAAAGACAGTTGAGCTTCACACTATATATTTGTCCATTCTGAATACTTGTCAGTAATTACTATGGAGTAATCACAAGAACAATCCAGTTAACCTTGATGTCATTAATCACCACCACCAACGAAAGTCCAAATGAGCCTTGACTTAGCAAACTTATTTTAGTATTTGCCTGGCACTATGTTGTATCTACCTTTGGAGAAGGAGAAAACAATTCTAATTCAGTCACCCAGATGCTGTCTGACAAGTAATACCTGGAGAGTTAGAAATAACTTATCCACAAATAGATTTTTTAAATGATTTTTGTATAGGCACCATCATCAACTGCCTATCAGACCAAGAAGAATAGAAGTCAGTGACTATTTTTAACCGGTAGGAGTCTAAAACCCACATCCTCTCCATTTGACTTGCATAGATTAGTTTCTCAGTTACGCAACCACTGGCGCAAACACCCCCTTAGACAGGCTGAAGGGACAAGGTGGGAGACATTCATTTCAGTTACCTTTGCCCAGGCTTTATTTGTTCTGCAGATAATAAACTTTGGACTTCTTTACCCAACCAGTCATTTGCACAAACAGTAAACACCCTCAAAACTTTCTGTTCCCATGGGACCCTTGAGAAAACAAAATGAAAAAAACAAAAAACATGATTAAAATCTACTTTCTTCGGTCAACATCCTAAAGTTGAGCAATTTCTCAACATCTTAAAAGGGACTGTCCTGCGTCAGGTTGAGAATTAGTAAACTACCTATTGATCAATTAACTGAAATCAGTAATAACTGGAGTCAGAATTCTGAGGTTGCAAACACTTGTTCTGCAACTATTTCCTGTTACTCCATGTAGCACTGTGAAGACCTTATCCACATTCATTCTTTGTAAGCAATGGTTTCTAACTTTTTAGAACATATCCCTCTATCAAAAAATTTCTGAGGCATATCCAATCTGTGTATTTTACTTGTAAGTTACATATGTATTTCTGTATTATGTGCCTCGAAAAATATACACATCAAATTTCAAGATGAAATTTAAAATTAAAATAAATAGAAGATTTAATATCTTCTTTCTGCACTCCAATGGATTATTTGGGATTCTACATAGGGTATGGATATCCTACTTCTGAACCCACTGCTTTAAGAATACAGTGACATACCGTTGTCCCAAACTCAATAAATACCTTGCCCTAATCAAAAGTTGTTTTCAAGAAAATATCTGCTAGTCATTATCATTTTATATGAATAAGGACCCGATATTATATTAATACTTCCAACAGGATTTATACCCTAAGTATATGCCTCATTATGAGACGAAAGCTTTATTCCAAGTTAATGTAATATCAGGAACATAGAAATAATTCATGATGTTTTCTAGTGGCCCTGAAATCAGACAAGTTGGGATGTCCCTTATCTAGCAAACAGGCAGCAGCAGCACAAAACTTTGTATATAAAAGGTTTTAGGGACATCAGATCAGTTAGAAAAGAGAAGAGTAGGGGTGACATGATGGTTAGGAGATTTTTCCTGAGGTCAACCTCAAGTTTCTACTTAAATTTAGGTTCATTTAGGGAGTCTGAGTGGGAGGAATATTCAGGCCTTATAAAGAAAGAGATTGAGTACTCCAAGCCATGCTTGTGACTACCTCACAACCAATAAAAGAAAACCTGATAAACTCCCACAAGGCCAACATGGAAATTCAAAGTCTTGGTAGCCTCAAGTTGAGAATTAAGACTTCAATAATTCTAGAAAAAAAAATTTTTTGCCCCAAATAATCAATCACAAGTACTTGCATAGTTCAAGCACTTATGCTTGTCATGGATTTATGAAAAGAATTTTCTCAGAGGAAAAGATGACCAATAATCTAGATTACTTTCACCTTTATGAAGTTAAGGTGCTTTAAAAATCTGAATAATCCATTATAATATGTATTGATCCAATTCATCAGGTAATTATAAAATAATCTACTTGATATTAACCAATAAAAACAAAAAGAAAGTGGAGCATAGAGCATATCAATAAGCTGTTGAGAGATGTCTCCTGTGTATGTATGTATATATACACATACTACCCATATAATGTGTGTATGTATGTATATATATATATATATATATATATATATATATATATATATATATATATATATGAATAGAGAAGCCCCTGCCAGTTTACCAACTATAACTGGGCAAATTAGATGCCTATGAAAATTTATAAAGTGATATATCTATCAGCAGGCACAAAATAACAACCTACCGCAAAACACATCAAATAAGTATGTTCTGGCCGAATGAAGAATAGGTTATAATTAACATCTATCATGAATTTCCAGATAAAGTAGATACAGGCATTTCAGATAGATAAATAATTTGGCATGAGAAATGGAAAGAAATTTAATTTAGCAAATGATACCCAAGGGACACAAGATTCGCTAGTGTGAGAAAAGTATGCATATCGATGAAGGATAAACTATGAAGTTAAAGTGAATGGATTGATACAGGAGAGTCACTATATGACAAGCCAAAATTTAGTTTTGCTTGAACCAGTCTTGTCATTAAGGCCAAGTACATATTATTGTTTTTGTTTTACTTAAAATATCCCCTAGGATGTCTATTCATGCTCTGTGAGTTAACATAGTATACAGACATAACCTAAGAAGGCCCAGTATGATACTAGTTTCATGACAGGGAACTTGACAAGTGTGCACAGGAATTCTGTGTGTTCTTGGACTTTTTCAGGCTTTGACCTTTGTCTCTGAAATGTCAAGGTATCTCTTGTGTCATCATGAGCCCCCTCCCCCGGCCCCTCATAGCTGTTACACTGAATGGACACAAACTGTGCCAAAAACAATAAGATCTGAGAATTGCTGAACAGCACTGATTCTTCTGTCAACATTCCTGTCCTGAAATCTCCTTTTACTTAACAAACCTAGATCACCTTCCTTTAATGGCATGAGAGAGAAGAAAACGAAGGCAAATAGTCCATTACTTCTCCCCAAAAGATAATTCTCAGGAGGGAAACTGAAAGATCTTCCTGTCTAGTTTAGCAGGTGTTGTCTTGGGTTCCCCTCTTGCTTTGTCATTGTCACCAGTTGCCCCAGCTGCACTAGATCAGAACTGCTCAAAAGAATAGAAGCTCATCAGGAGCAAAACCTGACTTCTCAGCTTCTCTTATATTCCCTATTATGAGTTTAAAAAGCTAGTTTCACAGGGCTTCCCTGGTGGCGCAGTGGTTGAGAGTCTGCCTGCCGATGCAGGGGACACGGGTTCGTGCCCCGGTCCGGGAAGATCCCACATGCCGCGGAGCGGCTGGGCCCATGAGCCATGGCCGCTGAGCCTGCGCGTCCGGAGCCTGTGCTCCACAATGGTGAGAGGCCCACGTACCGCAAAAAAAAAAAAAAAAAAAAAAAAGCTACTTTCAGCCTCCACGCCCAGCAGGAACTCCACATGTTAAGCCACAGATGAATTTCCCAGTTTTGCTCCGGCCATGTTTTTAAAACTACAGGGATGAATCAGCTCATCAAGTTGGTTATCAAGTTATAGATTAGATAACCACAAATTTCATTCAGTTGGGTTACTGAGAAAGTCAAAATGACCAGACCACAAAGGATCACAATAGCTGTTTTGCCAGTTTCATAAACAAATATACTTGATTTTGAGATTCACTGTTCAGCAATTGATTATAAAGACCATCACATCACACTAAAATTAATTAAGCTAGATTTTCACCTCCATAAGAGCAGAAGCAGTGTCTCATTTATTCAACACTTTTCCCCAGCATCCACCATAGGGCCTGTCAGATAGCAGGCGCCTGTGGTAGCTTGGCATTAAGATGACCACCATCATCTTACAAGGCATAAGTCACTCCACTACTTTGAGGTGGAATCTACCCCTCCAGGTCCTGGAGTCTGGGTTGGCTGGAAACTGCTTTAACAAGCAGAAGAGAGAAGTGATCTGCATGACTTGTAAGTCTAGGTTGGAAGACGTTTTGCAACTTCTCCTTGGACTTTCTTAGAACACTCATGCTGGAGAAAGCTGGTCACAAGGTAAGAAGGTTGATTACCAAAAGACCAACAAGCTCTGAGAATGCCCAAGCTAGTCACGTAGACAGACAGAGAGACTCCTGAAGGGCACAATGATAGGCACAGAGTGAAGGAATCCTTAGGTGGCTCTAGCCTCAGCCACCATCTGACTACAACTGTATGAGGGACTTAAGAAAGAACTGCCCAGCTGAGCCCATCAACATCAAAAACTATGTGTGATGATACTAAATTATTGCACTAAGTCACTAGGTTTTAGGGTAGCTTATTACACAGCAGTAGATAACTGGAACAGTGTTCAGTGTTTATTGAATAAATAAATTAATTGATAAAAGAAGTCACTAAGAATAAAGGGTTCCCAAATGAACCCAGTAAAAGCCATTAAATAAATTTTTAAGGTGATGTCAACAGCAGTAAAGACTATCAGAAAATTGGACAACTCTCTGGATAATTAAGGCCAAGAGGAAATCTGCTACAGAATAGAGAAAGTAATTTTTTTGAGAGTGGAATTTTCCAGATTCACTAACCATCTTGACTGTATTCATTAGATGATTGCTCAATGCCCTACTTCCCTTTACACAAAGTAAACTCATGATTGTATTTCAGCCATGATTCTAGGTGCAATGTAGGAGAAAATACATTAACCAAGAAGGAACATGGGTAACCAAGGGAGATACACATTGTGAGGCCTGATTTTTCTATGAAGACTCTGAATCTTCTCTCTATTCTTTTAATTTTGTAAAACAGATTTTGGTCCAGGTACACTGTGTAAAACAACTAAATATAGCCAGAGATCAGGGTGGGTGGGAATGGAAAAGAGAGGCTAAATGTTGGGCACTAGCAGCTGTTACATCATCACATCCCCCATAATTGTGCTATTATGCACACAGCACTCTTCAGCTGGATACAGTCACCACTTGATAATGATAAAAAGATTAATTAGTGACATGATCCATATCTTTCATTTCTTTGATGATTGTAAGTAAGTCTGAGTCATTCTACCATTATTTTTACTATAGGCACAATAGTCTTACCCTTTTTTGGTGAGGAAAATAAATATCAAGAGGATGTCTTTAATCTTCCACAGAGCTTTTTTTTTTCTCTTTTTCTCTTTTTTAAAATAAATTTATTTATTTATTTTTGTCTGTGAACTCTGTGCCTTTTCAGATGAAATCACACCAGGGTCTGGTCCTCTCTTTCCTGAGTATCCTTTTCTTGTGGCTGAACAGGTTCTTCCTAACACCCAAATCCACTCCATCTCCTTTTCAATTAGAATACTCCAAACCCTGCCCCAAGGTGAACTCATAAACTCCACATTCCCAAAGAGATCCCAACTCTGCCAGAGCAGGAAGGTCGTGTTTGGAACCTTCATATTTCTATATGAATAAAATATAGAAATTCATATTTCTATATGAATAAAATATAGAAGTACTTTGACTAACTCTACACGACCAACTTGATAATGCAGTTTAAAGCAAAAAATATGTAATTAACAGTCTCCATGGATCCAATAAACCAGACTATTGTCAAATCCCCCTCCTTTTGGCTGTGCAGACAGGTCCCAGAATTCAAGCTTAAGGTCACTTGATGAGCAAACAGCTCTTCATGTTCACTCTGAGCAGGCTAGGAAGGAAAATGGCTTAAGCTGGGGCAGAATCTAGGGCAGTCATTAGGGGAAATTTTCAGATTCTATGAACAGGAGACCTTGAAATCTAACTTCAACACAGGGAGACAACTTTCTTCTTTGCTATTGATCCTGTTCTCATTCCATTCAAATCAACTGAAAACAATTTATTTTATGGTTTTGTCTGGCACTGGGGTTAGAGAATGGATTAAGATCTGCCTTCAGGGAGCTTTCAAGAGAAAATGGGTTGTGGAGTAACGAACACCTGAATATCTTATGGGAAAAACAAGGAGCACTTGTACCAGAAATTTTTTATTGAGACTCTGTAAGTACCATCTTTGTCCTTCTAAGTGTCCCTCTGTACCAAAAGGGTGGAAAGCTTGGAAACTACATTTCCCAGCCTCCCTTGCCAGTAGGGTTCTTGGTCTAACCTGGCATTGAGAGATGCAATCACCAGAAGGTAGAAGTAAAAACCCATTTTCTCTATCAGTAGCTACAAGCAGGTGTGTGGGCACTGGCAGACAGAGGACCTGGGGCTTTGTGCCGGTTCCTGAGCATCCTCCCAAGAATCACCCCTTTCAGTGCTGTAGGCAACTGAGATCATCAGCATCAACTTGGTTTCGTGGTGATTTTTTTTTTATTTAATTTAATTTATTTATTTTTATACAGCAGGTTCTTATTAGTTATCTATTTTATACATATTAGTGTGTACATGTCAATCCCAATCTCCCAGTTCATCACACCACACCCCCCCACGCCACTTTCCCCCCTTGGTGTCCATACATTTGTTTTCTACATCTGTGTCTCTACTTCTGCCTTGCAAACTGGTTCATCTGTACCATTTTTCTAGATTCCGTATATATGCATTAATATACGATATTTATTTTTCTCTTTCTGACTTACTTCACTCTTTATGACAGTCTCTGAGTACATCCACGTCTCTACAAATGACCCAGTTTCGTTCCTTTTTATGGCTGAGTAATATTCCATTGTATATATGTACCACAACTTATTTATCCATCATCTGTCGATGGGCATTTAGGTCTTAGGATGCTTTGTATTTCTATGGTGTCCGTTGTAACTTCTCCTTTTTCATTTCTAATTTTATTGATTTGAGTCCTCTCCCTCTTTTTTTTTTTTTTTTGATGAGTCTGGCTAAAGGTTTATAAATTTTATCTTCTTAAAGAGCCAGCTTTTAGTGTTATTGATCTTTGCTATTGTTTTCTTTGTTTTTATTTCATTTATTTCTGCTCTGATCTTTATGATTTCTTTCCTTCTAACTTTGGGTTTTGTTTGTTCTTCTTTCTCTAGTTCCTTTTAGGTGTAAGGTTAGATTGTTTATTTGAGATTTTTCTTGTTTCTTGAGGTAGGCTTGTATTGCCATAAATTTCCCTCTTAGAACGGCTTTTGCTGCATCCCATAGGTTTTGGATCGTCGTGTTTTCGTTGTCATTTGTCTCTAGGTATTTTTTGATTTCCTCTTTGATTTCTTCAGTGACCCCTTGGTTATTTAGTAACATATGGTTTAGCCTCCATGTGTTTATGTTTTTTACCTTTTTTCTCTGTAATTTATTTCTAATTTCATAGAATTGTGGTTGGAAAAGATGCTTGATATCATTTCAATTTTCTCAAATTTACTGAGGCATGATTTGTGACCCAAGCTGTGATCTATCCTGGAGAATGTCCCATGTGCACTTGAGAAGTAAGTGTAATCTTCTGTTTTGGGGTGGAATGTCCTATAAACGTCAATTAAATCTATCTGGTGTACTGTGTCATTTAAAGCTTGTGTCTCCTTATTAATTTTCTGTCTGGATGATGTGTCCATTGGTCTAAGTGAGATGTTAAAGTCCCCCACTATTATTGTGTTGCTGTCGATTTCCTCTTTTAGAGCTGTTAGCAGTTGCCTTATGTATTGAGGTGCTTCTATGTTGGGTGCCTATATATTTATAATCGTTATATCTTCTTCTTGGATTGATCCCTTGATCATTATGTAGTGTCCTTCCTTGTCTCTTGTAACATTCTCTATTTTAAAGTCTATTTTATCTGATATGAGTATTGCTACTCCAGCTTTCTGTTGATTTCCATTTGCATGGAATATCTTTTTCCATCCCCTCACTTTCAGTCTGTATATGTCCCTAGGTCTGAAGTGGGTCTCTTGTAGACAGCATATATATGGGCCTTGTTTTTGAATCCATTCAGCAAGCCTGTGTCTTTTGGTTGGAGCACTAAATCCATTCACATTTAAGGTGATTATCAATATGTAAGTTCCCATTACCACTTTCTTAATTGTTTTGGGTTTGTTTTTGTAGGTCCTTTTCTTCTCTTGTGTTTCCCACTTAGAGAAGTTCCTTTAGCATTTGTTGTACAGCTGGTTTGGTGGTGCTGAGTTCTCTGAGCTTTTGCTTATCTGTAAAGCTTTTGATTTCTCCATCAAATCTGAATGAGATCCTTGCTAGGTAGAGTAAGCTTGGTTGTAGGCTCTTCCCTTTCATCACTGTAACTATATTGTGTCACTCTCTTTTGGCTTGTAGAGTTTCTGCTGAGAAATCAGCTGTTAAGTTTATGGGAGTTCCCTTGTATGTTATTTGTCGTTTTTCCCTCGTTGCTTTTCATTTTTCTTTGTCTTTTATTTTTGTCAATTTGATTACTATGTGTCTTGGAGTGTTTCTCCTTGGGTTTATCCTGCCTGGGACTCTCTGTGCTTCCTGGACTTGGGTGGTTCTTTCCTTTCCCATGTTAGGGAAGGTTTCGACTGTAATCTCTTCAACTATTTTCTCAGGTCCTTTCTCTCTCACTTCTCCTTCTGGAACCCCTATAATGCGAATGTTGATGCATTTAATGTTGTCCCAGAGTTCTCTTAGGCTATGTTCATTTAGTTTCATTCTGTTTTCTTTATTCTGTTCTGCAGCAGTGAATTCCACCATTCTGTCTTCCAGGTCACTTATCCATTCTTCTGCCTCAGTTATTCTGCTATTGATTCCTTCTAGTGTATTTTTCACTTCAGTTATTGTATTATTGTATTGTTCATCTCTGTTTGTTTGTTCTTTAATTCTTCTAGGTGTTTGTTCTTTAATTCTTCTAGGTTTTTGTTAAACATTTCTTGCATCTTCTTGATCTTTGCCTCCATTCTTTTTCCAAGGTCCTGGATCATCTTCACTATCATTATTCTGAGTTCTTTTTCTGGAAGGTTGCCTATCTCCACTTCATTTAGCTATTTTTCTGGGATTTTATCTTTTCCTTCATCTGATACATAGTCCTCTGCCTTTTCATTTTGTTTATCTTTCTGTGAATGTGGGTTTTGTTCCACAGGCTGCAGTATTGTAATTCTTCTTGCTTCTGCTGTCTGCCCTCTGGTGGATGAGGCTATCTAAGAGGCTTGTGTAAGTTTCCTGATGGGAGGGATTGGTTGTGCGTAGAGTTGGGTGTTGCTCTAGGGGGCAGAGCTCAGTAAAACTTTAATCTGTTTAATCTGCTTGTCTGCTGATGGGTGGGGCTGTGTTCCCTCCCTGTTGGTTGTTTGGCCTGAGGCGACCCAAGACTGGAGCCCAAAGGCTCTTTGGTTGGGCTAATGGCGGACTCTGGGAGGGCTCACACCAAGGAGTACTTCCCATGTCTGCTGCCAGTGTCCTTGTCCCTGTTGTGAGACACAGCTCGCCACCGCCGCCCCCCCCCCCACAACAGGAGACCCTCCACCAGTAGCAGGTAAGTCTTGTTCAGTCACCTATTGGATCACTTCTCCTTCCTCCTGGGTCCTAATGTGCCCACTATTTTGTGTGTGCCCTCCAAGAGTGGAGTCTCTCTTTCCCCCAGTCCTGTCAAAGTCTTGCAATCAAATTCCACTAGCTTTCAAAGTCTGATTCTCTGGGAATTCCTCCTCCCGTTGCTGGACCCCCAGGTTTGGAAGCCTGATGTGAGGCTCAGAACCTTCACTCCAGTGGGTGGACTTCTGTGGTATAATTGTTCTCCAGTGGTTATGGGATTTGATTTTATTGTGATTGTACCCCTCTTACAGTCTCATTGCAGCTTCTTCTTTGTCTTTGGATGTGGGGTATCTTTTTTGGTGTGTTCCAGTGTCTTCCTGTCAATGACTGTTCAGCAGTTAGTTGTGATTCTGGTGCTTTCACAAGAGGGAGTAAGCGCACATCCTTCTACTCCACCATCTTGAACCCAAGGCATGATTTCTTCACTTGAGGTTTTTTTTTTGAAATTTAGGTTTTTTTTTTGAAATTTAGTAACAACGCCCTTGACCTTTATTCCCCAGCTCTCCCAATGATCCTGTAAACCTCTAACTGCTTACATTGAATACCTTCCTGATGGGAATATTTCAATTTTTAGTCAGAATGGGAAAGGTGTATTTCAGTAACAACCTCCAAACTCTGAATAGTACAGCAAAATATTCCTGGGTATACATCCAGAAAACAAAAACAGTAATTTGAAAAAATACATGCACCCCAATGTTCATAGCAGCATTATTTACATTTGCCAAGCTATGGAAGCAACCTAAGTGTCCATCAGCAGATGAATGGATAAAGAAGATGTGGTATACACACAATGAAATACTACTCAGCCATGAAACGAATGAAATTTTGCCATTTGCAGCAACATGGATGGACTTGGAGGGCCTTATGCTAAGTGAAATAAGTCAGACAGAGAAAGGCAAATACTGTATTATATCACAAGCTCGTGAATATAACAAAAAAGAAGCGGACTCACAGATATAGAGAACAAACTAGCGGTTACCAGTGGGGAGGGGGAGGGGCATTATAGGGGTAGGGGAGAGGGAGGCACAAACTGCTGGGTATAGGATAGTCTACAAGGATGTATTGTACAGAATGGCAATATAGCTAATATTTTGTAATAACTGTAAATGGAGTATAAACTTTAAAAATTGTTTTTAAATCTTTGCTAGCCCCCCCCCAAATAAAGAATAACAGCAACATTGAATTATTAAGAAAAAATGTTATTTCCTTTTCGGGATGTAGGCTGAGTGGCTCCTATCTTGTAGCTACACTATCTGAACACATGACCTCCAAGTCTCCTGAGGAAGAGGAGGAGAGAGCACAGAGAAAGCACACAGGTACTCTGAACTCCCTGGACCAAAAGTGGTACAGGACTCCTGCTGACATTCCATTACAGAGAACTGGTCCTGACACCCCAATTAAATTGCAGTGGAGAGGGGAGTATGATCTTCTTCTGTGTCCAGGGAGAAGAAATGGTTTGGTGAACACATTGCCTTATATCTTCCACAAGAGGCTTCTATTTTTCTGACTAAACTTGACTGTTCTGTTTGGTACAAGATGTGGTGTCCTGTAACAAAATCCTAAAATGTGTGGCATTGACTTTGTGGTCAAGTTGCTAGAAGCAGATATATTAGGCTGGATGGCTGGAGACCCATATCGTGCAGTGGAAAAACACTCGGCAAAACTGTTGCCTTTAGTAACTTGAGAATCTGACCACACGACTCTTGTGCTTATAGGTGAAAAAGAGCATGTGCTGGTTGTTATTGGCTGCTTTTGACAACATAAAAGAAGAAAAAGAGGATATCAGAAAATGATTAACTGGTTTTTAAGCAAAGAGGAAAAGGAAAAGTAACTACTTCTGGAGCTTCCTTCTGGTATCAGTTTCTATACGAGTCAAGGTAAGAAATGTTTACTGGTATAACAAACAATCCCCCAAAGCTCAGTGACTTAACATATGAAAGTGTATTTCTCACTCCCCAAAAGTCTAATGTGAATATTTCTGGTTGGGCAGCTGTCCTGGGCTGCTCTCCTTCAAACAGTGAGTCAGGAATCAGATTCCTTCCATGTAATGGCTCTACATCTCCTGTATATGGATGACATTAAGATTTCCCTGGCATTATCCAGCCAGAGGATGGAGAGAGACAGAGAGAAGGAGAGAGACAGAGAGAGATAGACAGAGAGAATAGAGAAACTACATATGACCTTAACTGAGAACAAAAGTGACAACTATCTCTTCAATTCAGCTCATATTGCACTGATAAGAGCTCATCACATAGTCCCACATCCATGCAAGATAGGCTGGGAAATGTAGCCTCTGGCTGAAAAATTGCTTCCCAGAAACGACTCTGCATTGTGAAAGGGGAGGATAAATCTTGATTGGTCAGCTAGCCATCTCTGTTACAATAATATAAAGTTCTTTTCTTTTTTCTTTTCCTTTCTGCTATATAATTTCTTTCCCCCATTTTAATAATATAGCTTCCTCTTATTCTTTCCAACTCTTCTTCTTTTTTCCTTTGACATGCACTTTCTCTCTTTTGCCTCTTGTTTGATCTTACTCTCCTCTCTTATTTTACTGTTAGTGATCATTGTAGCAATTTCTATGTGTGAGATCAAGAACAAAGACGGACTGTTATCAGAACTGAGAAAAGAAGTCATCTCAGTGCCTTTTCCTTCCAACTCAACCCCATTTTATCCTTACTGTTAGAAGTCATAGGCAGCAGAAGAGAGAGGTCAGAACAAATCTAAGAGGGCACACAAAATATTTGCAAGATTGTTGATGTTTTTTACACTTCCTTGTTCCATGTTCTTCAGTTTTTTCAGGTTTCCTACTGGCTTTGGGGTAAACGTTTCAAGGGTTCAGTTGTTTTCTCTTTATTCAATTATTAATAGAGACCCATAGACATCAAGGGCAAAAGTGAGTTAGACAGTTTTCAACTGTTCAATGACGCAATTATAGTGTTTAGAGGGTTTTCCTTCACTCACAGATGCAACTTCTATACATTTTCAGTTTGAGGGAAGAAATAAATACATTTTTGAAAGTGCAAAATTTGAATATTCCACAATGTATAAATGCCACATTCCTCCCTGAGAGGTAACCAGCACAAGTAACTTTTTCTTCCTCACAACCCTACGTCACTCTGTGCTTTCTTCTGGGGGGTTTAGGATAGAGGAATAGGCTTTTGCTCCTATCACAATAGTTCCTATCCTTTGGAATAATCCTCAGTGTAGTGAGGTGGGATTGGCCTGCTCAGGATGTGAGTTTTCTAACTTGAATTGAAATCCATGTTGAGCGATACTCGACACTGTCAAGTCTGTGTCATGATTTGGCAAAGAGTCCAGGTCAAGTCATGGCCTTACAGCATCTTTCTATTTCTGTGCTTGCCCTCTTTTCTGGTGGGGCAGCTGACATAAAGCAAGAGCCCTGGAGCCTTGACAAGTTTCTAGAAGCACTTTTGGGTAGAAGAGCCCTACCAGCATATTTGGAGCAGCAAAAATAATGACAGTATATAGCATGCTGTATAGTCTTGCCAGACACTGTGCAAGCATTGCCTCATTGAAGCCTCTCAAAAATGTTCTGGGGTAGGTACTGTTATTATCATCCTTATTTTATAGATCAAGAAACTGAGGCTTAAGGAAATTGTCACTTGTTGAGAAGATATAGCTATGAAATGTTACTTCAAGAATTTCAACTTGGTCCTGTTTGACTGCAAAGTCTGTAGTGTAACCACTCTATTACTAGCCTATTTCCATAAAATTGACCCAAAGAGTTAGCATAATGATGATGGGAGTAGGGCAGTGTCAATCAGAAAATGGGAAAAAAGTGAAAATTCCCATGGAAAGTAATCATAACAACAACACTGATCAACATTTCTTGAGCACTTATCATATGTCAGGCACGGTTCTTAATCCTTTAAGAATGGATTAACTCATGGAATCTTAACAGTAAATCTTAAGAGATAAGCATTATTTTTATTAGCATCTTAATTTTTTTTTTTTTTTTGCAAAAACTGAAGCGCAAAGGAATTAAGTTAAGGGATCATACAACTAGTAGTTAGCAGGCTGTAGAGGAGTTGAAATAAGAACATAACGAGCCTATTTGTCCTCCATGGAGATAGCAACGGGAAAACTGGAAAAATAACTTTCAGAAGTTCTCCAGCACAGCTTGCTTTCTGTGATTTGCTCACATAGTCAGAAACATCTGTAGGTAACAAGAATTCAAAGCCCTGGCCCAAACCCCTTCCTCAGAGTGAACGTAGGAAGTTTGGGATGACGCCTGCGTATCCTCAGAACAGTCCCTTAACCATTCCTCCCTCCCCAGACCAGGAGGGTTCCAGTGCCAAGGAGCTCTTCTGTCCTATTGAAAGCAAAGAATGGTTGCTTCTGAAATAAGTACAAAGAGCAAGCAAATTTAGTCAGTTTATGCAAGACACAAAATGGCATCTACCATCTGGAAAAATACACCAAAGCCGTGAGCCATCAAGGCTCTTTCAAGACTTTGGCATGTGAAATCAACATTTTTTTTAAGTCTGAAAGGTCCTCGTGAAAGGTCCCAGCTTCATTAAATGTAATTCCCTCTTCTCCCATTCCTGTGGCTGGCCATCCACTCTCACATCGTATATACTTCCAAGTTAAAAATATATATATATATATATATATATATAATATATGAAACATGTATATATAAAAAATAAATATTTATATTTTTTCCCTTCTCAATGTTGCAAAGACCTCTGAGAATACGGATTCGACAAAGATGGTTTTTAAAATGAAAATGATTTTTTAAACCCTTCATAATTACTTCCTTTTTTACATTTAAAATGGTTTAAACGAACAAACTTGCCGTTGTATTACCTATGTCTAGTTTGTCATTGACATTCCCGAGGCCCCGAAGGCATGAGTGGGCGCTGCTGCTGTCTTCGTGATCACAGGCTCCTGATACTGCCTCTCCCTGCACTCAGTGCGAGGAGTTCAAGACGGAAGAGAACAAGGAAGGCCGCCGAGGCTTTGCCATGGTGCCAGGCTGGGTAAGCAGGCCATCCAGGGAAAAATGTGTCCATCAGACAGGAGGTGAAATGGGACGTTGGCAATGCTTATTAAGGAGTTAATAATGGACGGTTAAATGGACGGTAACTGAGACCTGGAAAAATCATGGATGCCGTGTGAGGGGGAAGCCGCTCAAACCAAATGGACTGAAAAGAGACAGAATCACGGCTGAGGATGAAGATATCTATAGGCTTGAACTCGAGGAGATGGGAGCACGGTCAGAAAAAGCGAATAACACAAGAACATGGGGCCAACATATATGTAACAGTATCTAAAATGCAGTAAGTGATTCCCATGGGACAGCTGCTTCACAGGCATTAGCTCATTGTCACAACAACTCTGTAAGGGAGAAATTTTACATATGAGAAAACTGGGGGCCAGAGAGGCTGGGTGACACTGCTGATGGCAGCGTCTAGATTTAAAGATGAGTAGTCTCATTTCAGAGTCTATCCCTGTAACCAGCCTGTTTTACCGCCTAGCATATAAATGGATAGCCTAGACTAGAAAGATCTATATCATGAGACTATCCATGTTCCCCTAATGGTAGAATAATAGGGGACTTTTATTTAATGTTTGCTCTCTATTTCCATATTCTCTATTTTATAATCAAAATGTTTTGAAGGATTACTGGGGAAAGAAGCTAAAAGTTGCTTAAGGAAGGAAAGAAGCTGAAACTTGGTTAATGAAGAAAACTTGGTTTTCTCGGGTGCAGAAGACCACACAAGTTCAGAAGCTGGAGTGATAGTCTGAGTGGCAGCCAGCGTCAGTCCTGGCGCTGGTCAGACCAGAGTTCATTGCTGTCTGTGACTGACTGGGATACACCTTCCATCTGCAACTTTTCAGTTCTCCCCAGGTCAACCCCCTTCCAAGGCTGAGGATACGATTCCAAAGGTTGGACATTTGGGAGTAGGGGAGGGATTGTGGGATTGTGGGGGGCAGGGATGATGGACTGGGGAAAGTTCACATCTTCAGGACTAATCTGAGAAGAGCATCAGATTCTCCACTTCTTTTCTTCACACAATCTACCCATGTTTGTTTGATCCCTGACTCATTCAGTCACTCCCTGTCCCTGTTTAGATGTGCCTGGTGACGGGATATTTTTCAGTTGCATTAGAATGAATATGCTTTTGATCATTTCTTTATCTTTTAGATTTAGGGAGACATGCTGAAGTTTCCTGGACATTGGTGTGATGCGTGTAGCCTGTTCTAATGGAAAGAGACATAGCTTGGAGTCTGCCAGACCTCAATTAAAATCCTAGCTCTGCCACTATCAGCTACAGATAATTTATTTAATCTCTTTTGTCCTCAGTTTCCTCATCTGTAAAATGCAAGATGCTAGATAGGTTTGGGTTGGCAAAATAAATAATAATTATTATATAATTTATAATAAGTAGCACCTATAAAATCATTAGATGCTATCCACACACAAATTCCAGCAGAAGACCCATTCCTGCCACTTCTGGGAAGTTGCCAAGTTGCTACAGAAATGATGTGACAATGGACTCCAACATATTATTGAAATGACATTCTCCAACTCCAGGGGCTGAAGAGCTTGCTGCTATCACAGAACCCCCTTTAGGCCAGTCTTTTGAGTGTCACTTACACCAGTTTGGAAGTAATCTGCTTGCTTGCCCTTCCAGCAAAGGATGTCATGATCAGCTAATGGAAAGTGACAAGAAGGGATATAATGAATGAGAGGGAGTTAAAGTTTGGGATAAAAAAAAAAAAAGAGCCTTGTTCTTTTGGGGAATGCACAATGCTAAGCATACCATGTTAAATCGTGCATGTCAAATAATGGACTAATTAAGAATCTTCGTCTATTTTTTTCACATCTCATTTTTGTTGCCCTTTCAAAGACGTATTTTCAAATTAGCTCTTAGCTCTTTAAATAAGTACCAAGGGGAAAGAAAAAGAAAAAAGAAACCTTGGCTATCAGAGAAGCAGAAGATAAACGTAAAAAAAAATACACAGAGAGTGGAGATGGGGACTTTGTGGGAGACATCGGGAAGTTTTAGAATTGTAGCAGCAACTTCTGGAATAATGGAATTTAATAACATATAATAAACTATGATCCAGGAGAACTCTGATTCAATCCCACTAATTGTTCGAGCCAGTGAAATGAAGGCGAAGTTTATCGTGCCAACATGCTGCTACTGCCACAGAGCACCGCAGGGGACAGACCATTGTTCCCAGCTGCCTACCTCCTCACACCCAGAGGGCACATGGTCCCTGCCCTCCAAACACCAGGCTGAATCTCCAACGTTCAATGACAGTCCTCATTCTAGGACTTTAAAGTCACAGAAATGTAATTTTTTGCAATCAACAAACTATTGTATTAAGGAAAGAACAGAGGGGTTACTAGATACAAAGCCTTCAATTAGGTTAGAAAGAATAATAACCAATATGCTTTCATGCTAATGTCAAGAAGTACAAAAACCTATAATAAATCTAATTGAGCACATGATCATAAGCACTGTTTTTCTACCTACATAGTTCTGTTATATTAAGGTAGACTCCAAATAGAGAAACACATTTTTTTTTCATTGTTACTGAAAAGGGTGGATTTTTTTTTTCTTTTTAATTTGGATCATTTTACCAATGTCAAAAAATGGGAAGGTATAATTAAGGAAAAAATGATTGTCTCTGTCTTTAGTCATTGATTATTTCTAAGCATAAAAAAAGGAAGGAATGAAAGCAATTATCTGGATAATTCAGGTGTCCCCCCAAAAGATTAGAGGCTTCTAATAAAAACATATTGGTTTTGCCTAAATTATTAAGATAATAGCCTTACTTTCCATGTTATTTTATGAGTGTGGACCTGTCTATTGATGAAAACTCTTTTGTTACTATTTAAAAGGTTTTTTAGGTTTTTCTGACAATTAAGTATATAATTTTTTGTACCTAAACTTTAATGTACCTCAAAAATAGCCGGTCTAAAATTCTACAGAGCATTTTGCAAAGCAGCTATTTAAATTACTAAACCTAAAAAAAGGTTAAGTGTTACCTTCCCTTTCCCAAAAAGGTCCATGAAATCTGGAATACATTTGGGGGCAGACGGGGGAGTGAAATACCTCTGTAAACTGATAGTCTAAAAACAGCAAAATTAGTATTGTGCCACAGCCATGAGCAGCTAATAAAGAGAACATGGTCAAAAGAGATTAAGGTTCAAATTAAGGTCAGAAAAGAGACTGATTGAGGAAAACTGCCATGTTCCGTTGCATGGCAGTTTAAGTGAGACAGTTTCCCCCCTGAATCAGTCTTAGGTTGAAAAATTACACTGTTGGGGTTAATAAAGAGGCCGGGCATTTGTTTGGACTGAGACCTCAATTAAAATGTTATTTGGGGCAGCCAGAGCTAATGTCTTGCTTAGAGGTAAACTGAACTGCCTTTTAAGAGGATGGAAATAAAAAAAGAAGAAGAAGAAGAAGAAGAAAAAAAGACCACCTAATCTGTCAAAGACCCTGAATAGCTGGAAAGAATTGTGTTTGCTGGACCTGTGCCCAACTCAGCAGTGAGCATTCTTAAGGGTTTTGTGACATCATCTGAGGCAGCTGAGGTTTTCTGAGTTTTTGATTGTTACACTGGGTGAGGAATCTAGTGTTCAGCCGAGGCTTCTTTGAGACAAAGAAAAAAATCTGGTTGGTGTAATACGCCAAGTTTTTTGTTGTTGTTGTTGGTTTTTAACGCCACAAAAGCGGGGGGACCAAGAATTCTGGGTCTTGGTCTCATGACTCTATCCCAGAGACAAATATTGATGAATACATTTAATTGAATTTCTCAGTCCATACGAATTTGCCCACAGTGAAACAAAAACCACCAAAGTTGGCTTTCATTTCACTTCTTTAGGGTGAGTGGAAATCCACCCTGAATAAGCTCCTTCCCCTCCACAGAGATTCACTGAACATGTTTACTCTGGCCAGCATCGGGCATACCTTGGCCAGCAAGGCAGATACTTTCCCAATGTTTATGGGAAGGGAGACAGTCAATAAGTGAAAAGATAAATAAATATACAATTACAAATTGATAAGACTGAAGGAAACAGAGTGAAAATGGGGAAACATTCTATTGCTCATCAGTCTTTTTCTTAACCGATCCCACAAGCAGCAACTATTTGAAGACCTCATTATTAGTGCCTGGGGTAGTTGAGGAAGTTGGTTAATGCTAGATAGAAAATATGTGATTTTCTGTTGGGGCGTTGGGGATCTGGTCACGGAGATAAACAGTGATGCATAGAGAGAAGGGGGTGGGACAGTCAAAATTGCATGAATTAGAACCAAAATGAACTTAGAGTATGGATTTTTTCTTTTTTCTTTTTTTTTCTGACTGTGCCTCGCGGCATGCAGGATCTTACTTCTCTGACCAGGGGTCTAACCCATGCCTCCTGCAGTGGAAGTGCGGAGTCCTAACCACTGGACCGCCAGGGAATTCCCCTAGAGTATGGATTTTGATTGGCATTTCTTGTCCAAAGAGTGGTACAAACAAAGCAATGGACTTCTATGGAAGTGCAGAACCAGAAAAGGCCCCCCGGGGCAGAGAGGAGTGAAGCCAGGTGATAGCACAAAAGAAAAGATGCACTAGGGTCCAGAGATGAGGAAAGGAACCATTCCTGTTGCTCATTTCCTTTATGCTATTCAATTTTTTAAACCAAGTCTAGAGAATGGACCCAATTTGTCTGGATCTCAATCCACATTGATCTGCAAAAGTTCTTTCATTCAAACTGAAGAAGATAATTATGAGAGCATGAATTTCTCTCTCTCCCCAACCCACCAAAATGAAAACAAAACAAAGCTAACAGAAGATGCTTAATCTTTAGACGACTCTATAAGAAGTTCATCTTGGTTGAAAGAAAAGTGGCAGACAGTGCCTCAAGTCCGAGCCACACAGAGGCATAATGCAAAAGGGGAAGGTTTGGTACTTTGAAAATGAAATGCCAATAATGAGATCACTGCAGTGGGAACCAGTGTACCAGCGAGCTGAGCAGTAACACAACACCATGAGTGCTTCGTCTGTCCAAGTCATGGTAGAAATCTGCCAGGCCCAGATTGACATCACTAGTCATTTAGAAGCCCATAGATCACAGAAAAAGTTCTCCTCCTCACTGAAAAGAGTTGATTATCAGTTTAAATAGAAACTGATTAGAACACCAATTCTTCAAAGCATAAATATTTCATTCACCAACCAGTTGCAATTTATCCCAGGGCAATTAAGAAGAAGGTATGCAAAGCTACAACACAAAAGGTGTGACTACAGTCAACTTGAACAGGGAATTAGGTTTGACATAGATATTGGATATGGGGTGAAAACACAGACTACACTGTCCCAGACATACTCAGGGACCGTGGGGGGAAACATGCGTAACTATAGAACCCAGTTAGCCCTCTTCACTACCCTTCACCCCTTGAGTCTGCTTGAGCCAATATGATTCTCATTCAGCAAACATTTGTCAGATACTTTCTAGATGCTGGGTGCTGCGTTGGGTATTGGAAATCTTACCCTGGACAGGACAATCACATGCCCTTCCTTCTTTTTTTTTTTTTTAATTTTTATTGGAGCCTAGTTGATTTACAATGTTGTGTTAGTCTCTGCTGTACAGCAAAGTGAATCTGTTATACATATACATATATCCACTCTTTTTTAGATTCTTTTCCCATGTAGACCATTACAGAGTATTGAGTTCCCTGTGCTATACAATAGGTCCTTATTAGTTATCTTTTTATATATAGTAATGTGTATGTGACAATCTCAATCTCCCAGTTTATCCCTAACCCCCCTTACCCCCTGATGACCATGAGGTTGTTTTCTACATCTGTAACTCTATTTGTTTTGTATATAAATTCATTTGTACCCTTTTTTTAGATTCCACAGATAAGTGATATAATAGGATATTTGTTTTTCTCTGTCTGACTTACTTCACTCAGCATGACAGTCTCTAGGTCCATCCATGTTGCTGCAAATGGCATTATTTTATGGCTCAGTAATATTCCATTGTATATACGTACCACATCGTCTTTATCTACTCCTTTCGAAAAGATACATGCACCCCAATGTTCACTGCAGCACTATTTACAATAGCCAGGACATGGAAGCAGCCTAAAAGCCCTTCCTTCTTAACCATCTCCAGCTTATCTTCAGTTCTATCTGTCCCCTTACCCGGCTTCACTTTTTCCCATAGTATTTATCACTACCAAACATTGTATCACACCTATATTTGTTTCTTATTCATTGCCTCACTTATTAAAATACAAGTGCCGTGGGCAGGCACTTTGACTGCCTTACTGCATGGTATCCCCAACATCTACGCCACATTAAGGGCTCCAAGAATATGTGTTGGATAAATAAGGCTTATGTTCAAATAACTCCATTTCAATTAGGATAAGCAGAATAAAAGAAAACTATAGGTGTTGTGAGCATGTATCATTAGGAAATGAGGGAGGCGTTTCCTGAGCAAAGGACTTTTAATAACTAAAATCAGTAAATTAATAAAGTAAAGAGAGGAGTTTGTCTGGAGAAGGGGTTAGGGAGGGCCTTTCAAAGAGAGGCAGCAACACGTATAAAGGCGCTCCTGGTGCTGAAATGACAGGAAAAAGGCCAGTGACGTGGAGCCAAGGGGAGAGTTTCAGGAGATCAGGTGGGAGCTGTGGACGGGAGCCAGATGATGCCAAGTCTTGCAGGACACGCTCAGGATTTTGGACTTTATTGTGCAATACAGAGGGTTTTAGGCAGTGACATGAACACAATTCCCAAGTCAGGAATCTCTCTACTGAGCACCGAAGTGAGCGTCGTAGCCTGAGCATTCTGGAATCACTTGGGTGTACGAAACGGCTGAGCTACTTCAGCATGCAGAGAAGAGGGCGGTATGAAGACCTGGCCATATTTATCAAGGATATAGTAGAGGCTCCTCATTATAACAGGCAGTACGGGGAGGGTGGGAGCAGCAAAAAGATGGGTGCCTCGGTCCCTGAAGAGAATATAACCAAGCTACAGAAAGGCATACAGAAAGGCATGAATGTGCATTCATGGAAAACTTAAAGGGAACTGAGAACCCCCAAATGAACATGTGTGCCTGGGTCCTTCCGGCTCTGAGGCCAGCGCTGCCCCATGAGGCCTCTCCTGGTCCTGCCAGGCCTCCCCTGGGTTCCGTACTCCAGCAGTAAGAGGCCACCTCAGGCTCCCCCGGCACAGATGCAATGTGTCTCCTCCATGCCTTGCACAAGTTACCCGTCATTCTACCCCTCACTCCACCCTCATGGTGCCTCCTGACAGACTGCTGGGCTCCTGCCCAGGACCCAGCACTAAGATGGTATAAATATTTGTCAGATCAACTTTAGAGAGTATGCTAAAATCTGTCACTCTTTTCATACCTTTCTAGCACACGCTTATTGCATGTCTACTTTGTGGCAGGCTCAGTGATGAGGCCTTTTCATGCATTCTCATTTATCTTCACAGTAATCTCAAAAGTCAGATATTGTTATTATCCCCAATTTGCTGACAAGGAAACTAAGGCCCAGAGAGGTACAGGAACTTGCTTAAGATTTCTCTCACCATGTACCAGAGACATGAACTCACTTCCGTTCCTCTCCTAAGGCCCTGGTCTGATTCATTACTTGCTTACGCTCACCTCCTCCCTGAAGGCTTCCTTGATAGTCCAAACTGCCATAAAGAAAAGCTTCAGGGCTCCTGAAGTATTTTCATAACTATCCTGCCTAATGTCTTCCCAACCACTGTGAATGCCTCTGATGGGTCTTCTTTATCCTGTGCTCAACCAACGTTGAACACAGTGTTTGGCACATGATAGGAGTGTGAATGAATATTTGTTGAAGAATAAATGGGTGGGAAAATAAGCCCTTTTAAGAAACTCATTAAGAAAACACAATATACACAAATTCTAACAGATAAATTGAAGAACGACCATCACGTTAACAAGAATTCTACATTTCCTATTCTTTCCTCCCTCCCCACCTACCACCATTTTCCTTTACATACTGGTTTCTCTGGTAAATTGAAAATCTGGTTCATTTTCAAATGAGAAACATTGTCCTGTTACATAAAAGGAGAAAAGGGAATCATGAAGACATTACATGACTACACATGAGTCATAAACTGAGAGGATGCCCAGCGGAGGAGCAGACAGAAAAGGGAATTATTCACTGCCACCAGATTCTCCTTCACAAGCATCAAAAAAGCTATACCTCGGGCTTCCCTGGTGGCGCAGTGGTTGAGAGTCCGCCTGCCGATGCAGGGGACACGGGTTCGTGCCCCGGTCCGGGAAGATCCCACATGCCGCGGAGCGGCTGGGCCCGTGAGCCATGGCCGCTGAGCCTGCGCGTCCGGAGCCTGTGCTCCGCAACGGGAGAGGCCACGGTGGTGAGAGGCCCGCGTACCACAAAAAAACCCCCAAAACTATACCTCATTTAAAAGGGCAGAAAGATGAGTGATAACACTTTTTCAACTTGGAATATATCCCACAGAAATATTTAACCCAGACCCACAGAAGCTGAAATATTCCAAACCAACCACAATTCAGAAGTTGGGATCTCCCTGATGCGATCACTATACGAGAAACAGCATGCTTATTGTCTCATAAGAGACATGTCACCTAACAATTCATAAGAGGGGGTCTGAGGGAAATAACTCACCCATTGTGAAGTCAATGTTCAAATCAATATGCCTTGGGGAGAAAAACATTGCTCATTGATGAAGATTGATTTTTCTTTTCCTTAAGAAATTCTCGAGGGGTAAACAACATTTTTTTTCATAGTGAATGTAAATAAACATGCCACTGTCAAGGTCTACATTTTCCCATCATCATTAGTATGATACTCAAAAATTATTAGTGTAATTATGAGTGCCTTTCGACCTACTGAAAAATAGATGTCGGTTCCATTTTTTTTAAATCTCCTTTTAATATCCAAGCAACAGGACCACCACACAGACAACTTGATGTATGTCTTCTGCTTTACTTAACAGCATTCTTATCAGTGAGATGATTTTGATGTTTCAAAATAATCAAAAATTAGCATAAAAACTAAGAAAACTGGATCCTAGATTTGTTTACCTACAAATTGAATAATGACTACTTTTTTTAAAACTTCTCACTGTGTCTCTCTTACATTTCCTACTCCCGATCCCCCAAATGATTACAACAACATTGCGTCTAGCCATTTACCAGCTGCCTTCCGAAAGAGAAGTTTTAATGGGCAAAGGAAAAGAAGGCTGAATTTAATTGTTTTATATTTAACGTGTTGTTTCAGGCCGGTGAATCTTTCAGATTTCTTTACAAGGCTACGGTAGATTATATTGCCTAATTCATAGATTGTCTTCTTAGGTGAAATGTGTGCCAGAAAGAAAGCTTGCCTTCTACTCTTTTGAAACTCAAAGGTTGCCTAAGAAAGGACAGATGGATGATTTGGGGGGAAAAAGAATTGTCACTCAATTAATATTTGTGGAAAAGGGTGTCACGGATCACTGGCGGAATTTCTACCCATTGGCAACTCCCCCGAGCAGCCCAAGATTAACTGAGTACCCAGGCTACCAAGTTCTATGAGGAGAGGAGAGTAATTGTGCAGACGATTTCAGAGGCCAGGCCAGGGAGGCAATAGAAGTGTAGCTCAATGAACCATCTTCTGTATGCAGGAATAACCACTGACACCCTGGGAGGCAAACAGGCCATTTTTATTGTTTTTCTCCTGTGATGGAGATACATTCATTTCAAGCCACACTCCCACACCCTATTCCTCCCATGTCTAAAAGAACACATTTTTCAAGTGGCTTGAACAGATTAAATTAGGAACCAAGTTCATTGATTGACACACAATCATGACTTACAACTTAACTTTAGGAAAAATTCACACTACACTTAATACACTGATTTTTCTCATCTAATAGATTGACTACAAGCTTATGGTAGCACACTGAATGCTGTACAGAAGAACAACAAAGTAAAGCAAAAACAAAAAATAAAACAATTTCCATTAAAAGAAAATGTAAGACCTAAACTCACCCTTCCTAAAACTTGGCTTCTGTAAGAAATAAAAAGACCTGGATCCACCAGAAGTACCAAAATCAAATCCGTGTTAGTCTTTTAAAGTCCTGCTTCTTTAAAATTCAAGAATTATCTGCATGCTTTGGTAGGGATGTGTAGTTGCTTATTACAACATGTTTCTGCTTTGATTGCAAATTGAGGAGGAGCTAACATTGAGAAACAAGGAACAGAAATATCTATAGACACTGAGAATAAACTACAGACTTAGATGAGCAAGGCTGGGGAGAGAAAATACGATCCTCTAGGAAGAATAACAACAATAACAATCAGAACACAGCTGGGATTTGATTCAAACTGACCTGGAACTGAATGGACCCCCAAGCTGTTCTGTACACAACACAACACACACACACACACATATTGAGATTTCTAAAAGTGAAATTTCAGAAAGTTATCCAAAGGAGTTAAACTAAGAAAAGGTTTCACTGGCAGACACAGGAATAACTTTCCCCCTTGTATGGTGACCTGTGAGTGGAGTGAACAGTGGGCTAAACAGATCTTTCTATCAAAAGGTCCCACCTAACCCTGCCGCTCCAGCAGGGTTCTGAAGGTGTCAGCAGGCTTTGGTTGACTGGACCATTAATGGAGCTTCGGTTAATTATTGACTGATTAGAGATTTGCCTTATCTTCCCATCAGGAGCTGGTTCAAGACTTAACGGTAAGCAATTTAGAGCCAGGGTGAACCTACCCACATGCCTTTTTCTTCTTTTCCTTTGGGTCACTTTAGCTTGTCCTTCCCCTTAATTCACGTTCGGGTCAGAATGGCCAGTCCTTCCCGTGCTTGGGAGTCCTCAAAAGGACCGCAGATGAGAGGGGCCAGGTTCACGGTGAGGCATGTCCAGAGACAGAGGCCTAGAACAGCACTGCCTTTTGCGAAACTTTGCTTATTGGCCTGGGGTCTCCCATTAAGTTCCTGGGAGAAAATCGATGTCTTTGTGTTTCTAAAAATGCTGGTGATGCCTGTGGGTAAGAATCAGCCCCCCGCCCCCAAAAAGCAGGCAGCCTCTGCTGAAGGCCTCTTGGCAAAGCTGGGGAATCAGCACAGGCAGCTTGGGCCCAGCTGCCCCAGATAAGAGGTGGCCCGTGTTAATGTACAGGCTTCCTCTGCACCTCAGCAGGGCCTTCCTTTTCTAAACAGTCTCCCTTTAATGTTGGCGAATGTTGTTTTTCCATTGACTCAACATCTCGCCTCTGGTGGTGAGCCAGTGGGGAAAGTTGGAGCGGGGGAGGGAGGAGGAAAGTGGGAGAGAGTGATGCCAAGGCAGAGGAGAGAGGGGCAGTGAGCCACGCTTCCAAACAAGCTGGACACCTGCTTTGGAAAGACAGTGACCAAGCCTAAAATTCTTTCTTCCTCACGATTTAGATCAGCTCTTTGTTCCCTGCATGTCTGTGATCTGCCCTGGCCCCTTCCCCACAATGTTGCCTCCTTCCCTTCGCCAGGAACTAATCCAGCATGGTAACTACCATGAGGGATTCCTACCTTTTCCCTGCCAATTTAACTGTCTTATCTGAAGGAAAGAAAGAATAAGAGAGTTATTGGAGTGTATTAAAGAGGAAAAAGAAATTCTAGGCAAAAAAAATGAAACCATTGATGGGAGGAAAGCAAGAGAGAAAATGAAATTAGAGAGGAAAGCAGGGAAGAGGAGAAAGGGGTAAGTGAGGAAAAAAAAGGATGGAAATGAAAGGCAAAAAGGAGAGAATAAAAGGATAAAGCAAAAAAGAAAGAAAGAGAAGAAAAGAAGGAGTGCAGAAAAATGAAATCGGAAATGAGAGGTTTTCCCCAGAAGCTTGGTTTTTTAAGCCACAAGACAGACCCCAGGTTGAGGATGGAGAGCAGTCAGTCCCCTTTGGGGCTTCTCTGGGCAAGACAAGGTCAAGGGGCATCTTCAAAACTAAATCTTGATTAGAGCCAGCTAAATGTTTTGACTTGAAGGAGACATGCAGGATTAAAAAGCAAAATAGAGCAGCATGGGTAAGAAAGAAACAGGAAAAGAAAGAAAATTGAAAAAAGAAACAAAACTCACAGGAGACACAAAAGGAATGATAGAAAACACTTCTGAATCAGCTAGTCATCTACTAACAAGCTGCAAAGATTTCCAATGACAAGTTGTCACATTAGTTTAGTGAAACTGAAGCAGTACTTATCCCCTTTCCTGTGCTTAATCTCTCCCTGCGTGCCACAGAAACATGCTACCACGTTTAATAGGATTAGTTTCATTCACTTTCTCCCTCCACCCCTTTTATTTTTTACAATTCTATTTTCAGCAATACAGGGATCCTTGAATTCGACTTCCTGCGGTGCACAGCAAAACCTGGCATGCATGGGTTTTACCCTTTAAAGACTTTATTTGAATCTGAAAAATGTAATTTGACTATTTTGTACCCCCTCCCCCAAATGCATTACTTTGTCCTCCTGGAAATCTCCATAACGTGGAGGGTGGGGGAGGGAGTGTTGATGGTAAAAGGGTCAAGAGAGAACCTGGGCTATGAAGAAGCTGACAAAGCCCCATCCCTGCGGAGGCCGTGTGCCCTGGGAGGAACCGTTCCGGCTCTGAAGGCAGGCAAACCTGGGTTCCGATTCTGACGGCTACTTACCGGCTTTGTGGCCTTAAGCAGGTGGTGAAACCTTCCCTGTCCCCGTTTACTCATGCATACAGTACAGCAGGGATAACTCTCATCAGGGCTGTTGGGAGAACTACACCTAATGTACTTATTTCTTCACTGCTCAGGTTCACTTTTTCTCATATTTTATTATGTTCCTGCAATCAATATGTCCTACAATCGATTGTGCATTTAAGGTCATTATGTTTCCCTTTTCTCCCAAAGGGCACATTTAAATGGATGGTGTGTCTTAGAGTCTATGGCATTTTAGAAGAAAATGGAAGTGCTGGACATAAAGCATCTGGCGCAGTTCTGAGGTAGGAAGTGCTCCGAAGATGCTAGAATTGTCTATCACTGCTCATCACTGTGCCTATGCCCCTCCCTCCCATATTCTCGCAGAAAGACCACTTTGAAACATGGAGAGAAGGAGGTGTTGACACTTTTGTCCCTCACCCAGATTCCTCTAGACTCCTGCTCCGAATCGAGGTTTCAGAAACCTGGCTAAATCGAACACATCATAACTGTCCCTCCGTGTTGGATAAGAACCAAAATCGTCCAGTCCACTCGCTCTCTCAACAGGGTCACCAACTGCCACGCTCAGCAGTGTCTTGCAAACAGTAATTATCTGCTGAATGATTCTATCTTCTTTGAGCCCACTTTGGGTTCCGCAGCCCCTCCTGCCCTCTCTCCCCAGGCACCAGCCCCGAAGATTAGCATTGAGACCACCGAAGATTAGATGAACTCCGCCTGCCCCGGGAGGGAAAAGCATGGGGCTTCGGGGACCTGGGGGAGTGAGGGAGCCACCCTGGGGCCTAGGATGGGGATGAGGGGAGGTGGAGCTGGGAGGAAGGAGGAAGCTGGCTGCCCGGAGCCCGTGCGGGGGCGCTGGGGGGACCCACCCCCCGTCGGAGCCGGGGCGCGGGAAGCCGCGGGTGGGGGACGCACGGCGACACCCCTCCGGATCGGGAACGCGCACCAACAGCGCCGCGCACGGGGGGAGCCCGGGCTGCCCGCCCCCGAGAGGCAGCTGCCGGGAGGGGGGGCTGCCCGAGGCCTTCCGCCAACCGGGACCAGCGGGTGACCCAGAGCATTCCAGAGCCTCGCCAGACTGGCAGGAGGCGCCCTTCCCGCGAGCCGGAGCAAGGGTCCGATTTAGCCTCCAGCCTCGCCTTCGCTCCCGCCTCCCACTCCGTCCCTCAAACCACACTTCACACCCCTTCCGGCACCCCACCCCTCAGCCTCCTCGCCCACCCCCGACCTCCTGCACCCCCCATCCCCTCCAGTTATCCGCTTTGGCCCTCGCACTCCCAGCCCCACCTCTCCCCTGAACTCCACTCCCTCAGCCCCACTGCCAGCTACCCACCCCGCCCCTTACCTTGTGCAGGACACCTAGTCCACCCACCTCCACCTATAATCTCCCCTCACCCCTACCCGGCACCCTCCCACACGCTCCCTTCCCACCCCCCTTCTCCCACCCCCCCACCCCCCCCTGCTCCTCCAGATCTTCCTCTCAGCCTCTGTCCCTGCCCTCCTCCCCTACAAGAATAGGCAAAAGTACTCCTTCCACCACGACCACCACCAGGAGGGGGCTTGGGGGTAAGGAACCAGAAGCTGATACCTGTCTCCCTACAGCCTGGCTCCGGATGTGTGTTTCTCTATGGTTGTTGAGGGCCTTTGTTTTGTCCCCTAGAGTCACAGACATATCCCTCTCTCACCCCCAGTAGTCACAGAGCAGGAATCTTCCACACTGGCCCAAAGATATACACAAACGCTGGAAGGACGGGCATCTAGGGATCAAGCTTGGGCTTTCCCTCATGCAGAGAGTAAAGGGTGCCCACTCCCAGCCCCTGGGCTCATTCAGCCTAGGGGCTGGGCCCTCGGATGCCCCAAGCTGGAAATCTCTTCCTTAACCCAGGAATAGGCAGTGATTACTAATCTCAAGCCTTCTGAGGATACCAGCAAAACACCTTCCTTGGGATGTTTCATTAGCCACTCACGGCCATCTCCAGTTCTAAAACTGTCAGCCTTCTTGATCTGTTCTCTGCTGGCTATGCCTATTCCATTCCTCTGGCTTTCTTCCCCTCACCCTGCTGCAGAGTCACAGCCAGCGATGGCCCCTTCCCGCCTATCTTTCTTTCCCTTCTATCTTTCTTTCCCTTCTCACAGCTGTCTTTGGCTGGGCTCTCCCTTAATGACCTTGGGGTGTGTTCCTACTCATTGGATTGAACATAATTTTAAGAAGGGTTGTATTTTACATGACATAGATTCGGGGGAGTTGTTCATTCACACATGTAAAAACATATGGTAGATGATATACATTTTAGTTTTACCTAGGAATGTTGCCCTTTTTTGCCTTCTTGTTGTTCCCTCCTTGAATAGAACTTTTCGTCCTGTGGCTTTGTTGGTGAGACAGGCAGCTTCTGTAGGAAAGGTTTGCCATCTATAAAGCAGAGAGGGAGGGAGGAAGGAAGAAAGAAAGAAAGAAGGAAAGGAAGGAGGAAAGGAAGGAGGAAAGGAAGGAAGGAAGGAAAAGAGAGGGAGGGAGGGAGGAAGGAAGAAAGAAAGAAGGAAAGGAAGAAAGAAAGGAAGGAGGAAAGGAAGGAAGGAAGGAAAAGAGAGGGAGGGAGGAAGGAAGGAAGGAAGGAAGAAAGAACAAAAGAGAGAGAGAGAAAGAAAAAGAAAGAAAGATTGATTTCACATCGGTAAATGCCTCCTGTCTGCCAGTGGGACTGATGGACAGTTCTAAGTCCAAGAGCACAGGGCCTAACTTCCAAACATACACCAATGCTATTTTTTATGGCTTAAAAGGTGAGAGGTGAGCATATAAAGTGTCCAAAGTAGCCAGTATGCATAAGCTAAAATGTGCATATACACATCAAATGACAGTCCACTTAGCTTCGCCAAAATATTGGATGGGAGAGGGCTCTGTGCAGGAGGAGCACAGGTCAGCGCAAGTGTGAAGAACACACATTTGTAGACCAAATAGTTTCCATTTTTATTGAACACCAGTCATGTGCTGAACGATATTACTTACGTAAAACTCTCTACAATTAGGAGTTGGATACTACTACCATTTAACAGATAAAAAGAACTGAGGCTCAGATAAAGTGACACACCCACGGTCACAGAGGCAGCGACTGGCTGAGCAGTAACTGGAAACACAGCATGACCCCCAGATTCCCACGTCCTCCTGCTGATTGCCTAGCTGGTGTGGGCCCAGAAATCCTTATTTTTGAAAATCTTCCTTGTTGATTCCTGTTGACTAGCCCCGTCTTGGGGACCCCTGCTCCACCTCAAACCAGCCCGCTATATCCCTGTCACCAGCCTTGCCTCTGAGCAGCCTTCTCCGCGTTGGATAAAGCACTTAAAACATATTTAAATAGCAATTTTGAAAAACTATGCAGCATATGGATTTTCCTTTTGATCTCAAAATGATGACAAACAGACACTTAGATACTTCATAAAAGAAATATTACCAGAAAAATTATAGAAATCTGGCTTTCAACTTTGTCTTGCTCTAATTTAAACAAAATGCAACTTTCCAGAGTCACTCTCTCTCCCCCCAAATAAATCCAAACTGGGAGCTTCCTTCTCTTTTTCCTTGCGTGCGCCTGGCCTACACCTATTTATTTCTAACTCACTGGCGTCCTGAATAAAAGCCTTGTAAGATGGGCAGTAGGGATTACTTAAATCCTACCATCAAAGCCCCTGAAAAGAGCATCTCCTCCGAATTCACACCCTTGACTTAAAAGACCGAAGAAAGGGAAGCTGGGAGTAACGGCCAAATATCCTTAGACCGAAGAAATAAAGGGGGTGAGCAGAAGGGGAGGTCTCCAGCCCTCCAAAGGTCCCCGCCCCTCTCTGGGTCCCCGGCGGTGGCCCCAACCTCGCAGGTTAAGCGCGTCCACCGTCTCGCCGCCGCCTCGGCCCCGCAGCAACAGGCTGGCGGCGGGGGCAGGGGCGGCCGCGGCGCCGCGCGGGCCCGGAGGCGTCGGACTTTCCCCGCTCCGCGGCGCGCTGGGAGCAGGTAGCTGCTCTCTGCGTCCGGCGTGTGCCCAGCTCGGGTCAGCGGGGCCGTGCGGAGGCCCCCGGGAAAGGCCCGGGCCGCGGGTTTGGCGCGGGGCGACCCACACTCCAAGGGGCACGCGGGAGGGAGGGGCGCGCCCTCCGCCCTCAGCGCGGCGCCACGGCCGCCTCTTCTCGAGCGCGACGTCTCCGGGCCAGAGAGGCCGCGACACCTAGCGCGGGGCCGAGGCTAGGAAGGAAGGGCCGGGCGGGAGGAGGAGACCGGGAGGAAGCTGCAGGCGAGGAAGCCCCATTGCCGCCTTGGGGCCGGAGAGGAGACTCCCAGCGTTCCCTCCCGACCCGAAACTTTTCCAACACACGCAGGCGTGTGCCGCGCGAGTTTCGGCGGCCCCGAGTCGCCAGAGGGAAGGAGGCTCGTCAAACAAACCTGTCCCCGGGCACGCACGCGGAGGTACACAGGCACACGGGGAGGGCCTGGGCCTCCGGGGAAGCGCTGAGGGCGTGCAGGCAGCGGGCGCCACCCGGCCCGAAAGGGGCTCCCCACGCGTGGGAACCAGTGCTTAAAATCCTGCCGAAGCTCGGAAATGTAGCGGTGCCCAGAGGCTCTGCGAAACTTTGCCCACTGCGCCCCCGCGTGCAGAGGCGTCCCCTCACACTCACACCCTCTCCCCACCCCATGCCCCCCGGCTGCAGCTCGAGACTGCCCTTGTATTTCAGGGACAGGGAAAGAGATGCTGATCCGCGCCAAAGAGGGAGGGGTGTAAATGGCGCGAATCCCACTCCCTAGCACCCCCAGATTCGGAGGGAGAGCGCCCCGTTCTCCCCGAAAGCGTCCCCTTCCCTCCCCTGTGCCCTTGGCTTCTTCACTACTGTGGACTGAAGAGGATAAAGCACAAGCAGATCGATGTGTATTTTTTTCTGAAATCACGACCTCTCCAAATCCTAGCCCTCCAAGAGCAGGGTAGGGTTGGAGAAAGTCAACTTATTTCGGGGCGGGGGGCGGGCAACGGCACCCCTCGGAAGGCGCGCGCTCGGCCTGGCGGGCGCCTCGCCGGGCTCAGCGCGGCCAGGCGGAGTGGCTGGATTATGTAAGTAACAGCCCTCCATGTGCTCACCACCATCTGTTAATATCTTGATATTGGAAAGTTCGGTGCCTGAGGCAGAGCCAGGGTTGGCGACGCAGAGCTCCCAGCCTACTACTCCTTTCTACTCCGGGGCAGGGAACGTACCTCTCTTTGATTGTTTTCGCCTTCTTCCATAAAATCAAGGAGTAGTGTGCCCCTTCAGTCACTGACAACCAACCCCCTCTAACCGCGGGAGTGTGTTTGTGGGAGAAGAGGGATTTTCTTCGAGGCCACTTTATTGTAAGGAATCCTTTCAATGAATTTTTATGACAATTCTAGGCTCCTTTAGGCGTCGTGATGGGCCCTGATTTGGGGGTGGGGGTTTTATTAATTAAAAAATTACTTTTTTCTGCCAACCCCCCTTACCCCAAATTCTTGTAAGGGTTATATTTCAGCTTCTTTGGAGTGATTCGCTTCTGTTTACTTTGAAAGCTGTTGGTTAAACAAACATCACTCGGGAGGCTTCTAAGCAGTGGGGTTCCCAGGAGAGAAACCGTGCAGCTGCTACTTGCTACTGATCTCGTGGCATTTCACTTTCCCCCCCATTCAGAACAAATCCAGGTTGGGCTTGGCGTCACACTGGGCATAGGGATTGAGAGAGAGAGAGAGGGAGAATACGGCAGGCAGTCAGTCTGACTCTAGACAGCCTGAAGAAGGCCGGCCTGCACCCTAGAGCTGTTTTTTATTTCTTTCTCTTCCTCTTTTCAGGGTGGTGGTGGTGGTGAGTGGTGGATGGTGTTGTGTGTGTGTCCACGGCTGGATCTCCAGCATCCTTCTCCTGAAATAAACATCCACGTTTGTCTCTCAACTGGTCTAGTTGAAATTCCCAGAATTGGTTTGTTTAAGATCTGCTGACGGTTGTTTGTAAGGTTTTAAATTACTTATATGCAGTCTTCTCTCCTACCCCCACCTACTGGCTTTAAGAAAGAACCGGAGGGGTAAAATACACCGAGAAAATGTCAAGGCGAAGTGTGTTTAACCCAGAACCAGAGGCATAAGTGATAAGTGCAAGAGTTTGACTAAGAACGCACAGATCACCCTTCAGATAAATAAGTAAATGTAGCTTGCAGGGATAGGGTTTGTTGGAAGACCAGTCAGAACTTGTGTTAACTTTTAAGTTATTGGGGTTGTGTTGGCATTGGGGCGGAGAAAGGGACTGACCCTAGGCTTGGCCGCTGGTTTCAGAGATGGAGCTAATATCTAGGCGACTTCTTGTCTCCGGGGCTGACTGATCGCTTCTCGCCTATCAGAAAACAAACCGGGAGTAGCCCGAGATAGAGGGCTCGGGCCTCACGCCTTGCTCCAGGGCGGTGCGAGACCCGGGAGAGCGCCGCAGCTCTGGCAAGAGGGGTTGCCAGGAGCCTGGCCTGTACGTCGCCTAGACATTAGGGGACAGGACCGGGCTCCGCGTACGCAGCTCGTGGAGCTGGGCTGTGGACCGAGCTCGCGCGTCCAGCGTCGCGCGCGCTATTTCAAAAAGCCGCTCTTGTGCCCAAATGCGGGCTGCGAACCTCCGCGGCAGAGCTGGCAAGCCGCGAGCCTCCGTCGCCGAGGCTGGGGGTGGGGGAGCTTTCCTGTTTGCCAAGCGGGTTACCCCGACTAAGACTGGGGCCTGCCTTCCCCCGGGAGTGATAAAGGACTTACTGGGGCTCGCAGGGAACTTTTCCCGCCGCCACTTCCCGGGCGTAGTGTGTGCTAAACTGCACCCGAGCGCTAGGTGCAAGTGACATAAACTTGTGGGCTAAAGTTCAAGCCGTTTCCTTCCAGGGTCTGAACCTTTTCTCCCTCCCAGCTTCCTTTCTTCCCCCTTCTCCCCCTCCTCCTTCCCTGCCCTCCTCCCTTTTAAATGTCAAACTGAGCAGATGGTTTTAAGGTGTGGAGGGCATGTATCCTTTACTCCTGCCAGTTTATTTGTGGGCTGGCGCTCACATGTACATACTGGGATACTTAAGGAAAATAATAGGGCGAAAAAGAAGAAAGGAAGTAGCCTTGATTCATTCACAGAACCCACATTTCCCCGCTCAGTACACCCGCTTCCCTCGAAAGGACCCAACCAACAGAAGCATTATTCCGTCCTGTATGTAATGGGCACGTTGATAGATTCTGTCCCCAGCCTAAATTGTCCCTTCTCAGTTAGAACACTTAATACAGTAGCCGATCATTGGAAGTGTGAGTAGTGTGTTTGTGAGGGTCTGTGTTGTTTCCGTAATGGGGTGGGGGGGGAGTGTCAGGAGGCGGCAAAAGGGGAGAAATGAAGGCTGGAGATGCTCAAGCAAGTCTTTTTTTCTTATTCCCAACACCTAACCGGGCCGGCCTGATTTTTTTTTCTTCTTCTTTGCAATGTTTGAGTCCCGTGCCAAAAGTTTCCTACAGGGTATGGACTCGAACATAGTACCATCACTATTCTTATTCAAAGATTTGACTTCACAGTTTGATGAATTTGAGGCTGAGATTGTAAGTGTCCTAGGAAAAGTGTGTGCGTGCGTGTGTTGCAGAAGATGGTGGTAATGATCGGCCAGTACACTTGTAACACACTTCACAAACACTCTGTTGTCACGACGCAACACGATTCAACCTTTGATCTGATTAAATTCGAGGGACACACGAAAAATACTTGTCCCCATCCTACAAAAAATGAGTGTCTTATCGACTAGGTATGAATGTTTCTGCTTCGCAGCCCTTGCAATTCCTAGCTTTTATAGGATCTTTAAGTCATAAGCGCATTTGCTTTATTAAAAGCCGTTTACTGTGCCCGGTGAAAGAGACATTCTAGCTGCGGCTGGGCTCTTGCGCTTTAGCATTAGCAACTTTCAAATCCCAAGAAGCCCTTTAAGAGCCACGTTATCTAAAGAAGTCTTGCTGGTTATTTTTCGTCCAAGAAATGTCAAACCAAAGTGAATTTTCTATGGCTTGACTTAGAAGCCCGAAATTTAAGCGTTTGAAATTTCTTGCCGAGTATACTTTAAAGTTTGTTACCCAGGGCTCAAAACTGTGTAAATCCTATTTGAAACCTCTCTCTTTAATCATTCTGGGGTGAGTGAGTTACTGAGCGTAATCGCGTGGTACTGTTTGTAACATTTTTTTTCCCCGTAAAGGTTGCTGTACCTACCATCCAAATAAAGTTGTTAGAGGTAACCAAGGACAAATATTCTTCCTAACAATTTTGACGGGAGATTGACTGGGATTCAGCCAATACTAGTCTTCTTATATCAGATGCAGCGGAGCCGGTGTGAAACCTCTGACACCTACTATTTTAATCCCAAACCTACCTGTATTTTATTGTCCGCCTCTCCTTTAAAAGGAAGCAAGGGTGACATGTATTCCTGATACTAGCTATGATCATTTAAAAAGTGGAATGTTTTGAGGATTCTCACTCCCTCCTCTTAGACCACCCCACCCCTAAAACCTCCACTTTTTCTCCAGTATACTTTTCTGTGCCTTCCTCCACCCCTGTCCGAGGAGCGCTCACTCGCTCTGTCGCTCAGCGAACTCGATCAGCTGTATCTGGGAAATGAAGGGGAAAAAAAAAAAAAAAAAAAAGAGACCTGCGTCCTGGAAGAGCGAGTGTGAGCTGAGCGGCGCTCGCGCGGTCGCCGGCTTTGCACAGCGCCCGCAGATGGCTCGCTCCGGCCCGGGCGCGGCGATCCGGTCGCCCCCAAGCAGTGGCTGCGCGCGGGTGAGGGGGGGGTGGGGGCGGGGATGGAGGCGGGGGAGGGGAGCGCGGGGCCCCTCTCCCCTCCTCTCCTCCCAGCCCCTCACCCCCACCCCTTTTATATTTTTTTTCCTCCCAAGTTCTCTTGCCTCGCTATCCCCCCTTGAATCCGAAGGCGCCTCGCGATTGGGTGCTGGGGCCGGGTACGTCAGTCAGACTGTGACGTGCAGTCTTCCTGTTTCCTTCAGCTGTGTCTTAAAGTAAATCTTGTTGTGGAGCGGAGCCCTCAGCTGAGGGAGCGCTCTGAAATAATACACCATTGCAGCCGGGGAAAGCAGAGCGGCGCAAAAGAGCTCTCGCCGGGTCCGCCTGCTCCCTCTCCGCTTCGCTCCTCTTCTCTCCTCTCCTCTCTCCCCTCTTCTACTCTCTTCTCTTCTCTTCTCTCTTCTCCTAGTCTCCTCTCTCCTCCTCTCGCGTCTTCTCTTCCTCTCTCTCCTCTCTTCTTGTCTTCCCTCCTCTCCTCTCCCTGCCCACCCTCTCCTCTCTCTCCCCTCATTCTCCCCGTCGGCCCGCTCGCGCGCTCCCGCACGGACTCACCGTCCCTTGTCCAATTATCATATTCATCACCCGCAAGATCTCACCGTGCGTGTGCGCGCGCGTGTTTTCCTCTCTCCGCCTGCAAAAAAGGCTCGGTCCCACTGCTCTCTGCACCGAGTAAGTATCTTCTCCCCCTCGCGAGTCCCCTCCCCTTTTCCAGAATCACTTGTACCGGCTTGTTCTTGAATGAGAAGAAAAGAAAAGAGACTCCCATTACTCATACTCGTGTAAACATCTTTCCACCCTCCCCAGGAGAAAATGGTGTTCTTTAAATGAATCATAATAAAATAGTGTCTAAACAGTTTCTAAGCAGAAGCCTCAGTGGAACTCAGCGCTCCGCCTCTCCCAGTTCCTACGAGTAAGTGATCCGCTTGGCTTTTCTTTCTTTCTCTTTCCTGCTGGTGGCTGGGGGGTGGTGTTGGCGAGAGGGGGGAGGCTGATAGTGCTGGACTTGTCGCTGATCTTGTCACCTTTTGTGTACTGTTTCTGGAGGGGGAGGAGGCTTTTCCTTCCTTTCCTTCTTTCTCTTGCCCTCTCTTCCCAGGAGAGAGGACCGCGAGGGGGACCGGGTCGCTTTTTGTTCGTCTGGATCCCCGCTCTCCTCCCAGCCTCATCCTTCCCATCTCCCCCGGTGAAAACTCCTGGGCTAGTCCCCACGTCCTTGCTCTTTGTCTTGTTTATTATAGCTGCCTTTCTTCCAGGAGCTTCCAATTTGCTTGGCATTTGCATACCTTTCACTTCTCCTTTTTAACCCCAGCAGAGGGCCAGGGAGTAGGGAGGAAGGGAGAGGGAGGTGTGTGTGGGGGGGGGGGGGGGCGCTCTGTTACTTTCCTCTCAAAACGCTGTCGAAGCCGAAATGTTGAAATCAGGGTTGGAGCAATGGAGAGATGGTCCTGGGAAACGAGCGCGGCGCCCCTCCCCTGTGCTCCCAGGACCCAGGGCTAGGTCAAGTTGAGTAGGGTAAGGTGGCACCAGGAGCCTCAGGGGTCCTGTGGTGGGAGGACTGGGGCTCAAGCGCGGCGGGAGGATGGAAGGATCGAGGTCCGGGTGGGGGTAGAGGATGTTCTCGGGCAGCGGATGTGCTCGCAGTCACCGCTGGCAGTCGACGTGGTTGGGCTGCTTCGATCTGATCTTGGTTCGTCTGGGTGGTACCTGCAATTTTGCCCCACTCCGGAGGACTGGAGAGGGAGGAGTGAAGAGGTGAGAGTGATTGTTACTGGGAAGAATAGTGAGGGGGCGAGAAGAGCTGCTATCTTGCCTGAACCTGCAAGGAGGGGGACGACGGGGGCAAGCTGGGGGGAGACATTACCCAAAGCCCAGGTTAGCAAATTGTTGGTTCTTCTGCTGTGCCAGCCACTTACTCCTCCTGCTAAAACTGAACGTAGGTGGAGGGTATGGATTGGAGGGGCGAGGTGAGGGGGGCGGGGGGCGGGAGGGAGGCAAAGGGGGAGTAGCTTTGGAGAGAGACTCACAGGTCTCCCGCCACTTCTCAGCTTTTTTTCGGAAGTTGAGAGTCCTCCAGGCTGGCCGACAGAAGACCTGGGAGGAGGGGTTGAGCGACAGTCTTAAATAGCCCAAGGAGGCAGGCTGGAGTGTGAAACTTCTGTTCTTGGCAATCCAGAACCCACTCCGCCTGGGGGAAGGCTGGGAACTCACCTGCTTGTTTTTATTTTTCCCAGAAGGTCTGTGTTGTCTCCTTGAGCTTATAATAACAGTGCAAGCACAGGGTGGCCTGCTCTCAAAGTCAAGGCTACAAGTCTCTTCTCTTGTTCTCCCCCCCACCCCTTCTCTCCCATCTATAACCTCCTTTACAAAAAAAAAAAAATTATAATAATGTCCTTTCCTGGATTAGGTAGACAAAGGTCTGTTAGCCGAGAGCTGCGCCATGGGCAGGGCCTGACAGGTGTGTTATGTCAAGGAAGACAGGTGCAAATTTCCTCTGTGTCTGTGTGTGTCTGTACAGTTCCAGACCTCAGGGTGTGCTCCAGGGTTGCGGAGGTTTATGGGTTTATGGTTGCCTTGGTTAATAGGATTGTCCGGGCTCATGGGAACTGCGCTGTTGTTATGTTTTGAGCCCTGCCATGTGAGTTCTTTGGTTGGGGGTGGAGGACAAGTTGGTATGTGTTTGTTTATTTTTCTTAAGGATGTTGGCAGGCTGCTGCTGAGGCTGTGTCTCGGGCTCCTGTCTGCCAGGCAGCTGAAAGTACCCCCACTTCAGGCAGCAGGTGGAGGGAGATTGACTTTCCCTTCGCTTCCCTCTGGTTTACGCCTATTTCCCAGGTCTTTGGGGGCATTGGGGGGGGGGGGAAGTAGTGAGAGCGTCTTGTGTGTGTGTGTGTGTGTGCTTTGGACATCCATGGATGGTGTGTGTACCTGCCAAGAATACCAAAGTCAGTTTGAAAGTGTTACTGTTTTTAAAGCTTATGTTCTTTAGCGCGCTTTCTCCCTGCCCAGAAGGAATAGGTATGTGCATAAACTCTTGCAGGTCGTATGTTAAATACTCTCATAAAGTAGAATGAGCCTGTCATTGTACCAGACATGTGCCAGATGTCCTAGTTATTACTTTGATGGAGAAGGAAAATCTCAAGTATGTGAGAGGTAACTGTGCTTTTCTATTTGATGCAAGATGTAGGCAGTCAGTCCTCTGAAGTTTCTTGCAAGAACTTCTGAGCATTATCAAAATGAAATGGGCTGTGGGTGGTGAAGAAGAAAAAGGGGAGTAATTTGGTTAACCTGTCCATGTGCTACAACATGGACCTGTTTCTGCAATAGTAAAATAGATGAAAGTAAGGACTGTGGCTTCATGTGTGAGGGAAGCGATTGAGAATTCAGGGTAAGCACAGTATATGGATTCTCAAAATCGGACCTTTTAATTTTTTTTCTTTAAACAGGCTACTTCTTGAGTTGCATAGAAATAGATCAGATGGTGAATGGTTTTTGTTGGTTGGTTTGGTGGCTTGGGTGATCATCCTTGTTTCATGAAAATTAGATAGTATGTGTCATTTTATTCTTTTGACTTAAACATCCAAGTTCCTCCTAATACTTTCTTTGGATGCTTTTGAAGTTCTTTCATCACTAAAATGTCATCTGTGGATATGTCATTTGCTTTATTTTTAATAAGGGTTATCTGTGCTTGGCACTTATTGATATTTTTATATGTCCATTGTGCAGAATTCTATTTAGGTTAATCACCAAGACCTTGTGGGGAAAAAGTCATGCATACCTAACCTAACATGCATCTTTGTTCTCACTTTATTCATTCCCTCGCATCTTTCCTCTATAAGTAGCACTTACAATCTTAAAACATAACCTAGCTGCCAGGCGTACTCTTTATTTGTTCAAAATGAAATAGGCCTTTTTTCATGAATTTCTTAGAGGCATTGTTTTGCATTTGCAACTGTAAATATAAGGAATATTTAGGTTCAAGGTTAACAAAAGATTATAAAATGTTACTGATTTTATAATATGAAGATGGATTGTGCCTGATATATTATTACTGGGTTCTAATTAAGTATCTGTATAAACTGGAAAGGACATATACATAAGGAATTTCTAAAACCTTATTGCCTGGTGTATTCGAAAGCTTCAAAGGACATTTAGAGTATTTCAATTCTCTTCAGAAAAAAAATAAATGTAAGTGTTTCTTCTTGAAGTTATTTCTCACTCTCTTTTATTTACTAATTTGGTGACTTATTACTTTTTAATATTTTAGGCATGTCTCAGAAAATACTCTGTGTTCATCTTGCAGGTGAAAAATGTATGAAATTTTTGATAGAATGGAGGAATTTAAGATAAAATGGTTCTGATTTGAGATCTCTGTTATCATAGGAAAATTTAAACCTGATATAAGATTTTGACAATACAATGTTAGTTAATTTAAGTATTAACTAATGTCAAGTGGGTTCCTCACAATAAACATCAAAGACTTTCTTAGCCTGATAGTGAGCAGAAACATCTCCAAAGGAAAAGTTGCTAATTAGCAGAAATGAACTCTTAAATACAGTGAAGGGGACAGCTTGGTAAAGGGCAGGGGTGGGGGAGTACCTAAATCAATTCATCTGATTGCCCCCCTTGAATTACTGATTTCCAGATGGATTTACAAGGTTCTTTGTTAGTGTTCTTCCACTTGCAGTTTCATAAGCGGCTTGACCCAAGTAGATCAGAGGCCCACTCAAAGGTTGTTTTCTAAAAGAAGTAAAGTGTAGGCTTGAACAATTTCTTCAAATCATTTTATCAACAAAGACAGATAGTCTAAATCATCCAAGCAGGAAACCATGCCAACCTTACCCTTCCCCTTCTCATGAAAGATTTGACTGAACTATCTGAGTAATAATCATAGTGATCACTTCTTTGTCTAGAATCTGGACTCCAGATCGAGGCATAAAAGTTGCATCCCCTTCCCCAAATAACTTCTTTATTAAAGCAGAACACTTCAGCACTTTCTACTTCACACTGCAGTGTTCCTTTGAAATGCTTCCCTGAAAATTCTTTTCTACTAACGTTGTCATCAGCTTCCTTAGGATTCTCCATGTTAAATTATCTGACGTTCTCCAGATAATTCAGATTTTAATGAAGAATCTTTTGGAGTAGTTAAAATCTGACTTGATCATAGTTGAACGTTCTTACCTTTTTCTGGGAGGAATCTGCTAATGTTAAGATACCCTTCATATAGGAATTATTAAAGTGTTTATGTAGTTAGATGCCAAGTGGTACGACACAATATTTAATAATAAAAATATTCTATGTAGATTTTCATATTAATTACAGAGGAGTTTACAGGAATAGAATATGTGTATCCAATCGATAATACATTTGGGTTCAAATGCTACGTCAGTATTTTTCTGCATACTTGCTGATACTGATGTTCACCAGTGCTGATCAAAAGGTTCATATCGCTGGGTTAAACTCAAAATTAATATAAAAATTAAAACATAATAAGAATCAGTAATAATTGTAGTTGAAACATATGGCTTAGTACATATATTGAGAAATAAAGGAATTTTTAAAAATCTTAATGGACAGGATGATATGAGTGATAAATTAATTGCATAGCATTCTCTAAATTCTGAATTGGGAAATCATGGAAGCACCTTTGAAAGTGTTTTCAAGTGATTTAATTTACATTATAGTCGTTTAACAATGCATTTTCTTATGTGGTAAAATATTCATATATATATATATATATATATATATATGTTTGTGAAACATGATGCTAATAAAGTACTACAGTCCACCAGTTATAATTATTTAATCTTGCCTATAGCCTTCATGGGTTATAATCCCAATGTGTATGACTACTATACCTTTATTTCTGAGTTTAGGTCAAAGCTATACATAGAGATCTATTTATTCACGCCTACTAATATAATGCCTTGTCTTGCTGGATTATATAATTTTTCCTAGTTTTCTCATTTGTTTTGTCCTGATTGTTATGTCTCAGCTGTACATTTTACAATAAGGCCCCCAAATATTTAAATTTTCTTAGCCCCAAACAGAAACAAATCATTATTTAATCCAAGAATGCTGACCAGTTGAGAGAAAATTGCAAAAATCAGTTTCGTTCAGTGAATTTGAAGGAAGTTACAGGATATTTTCTTCTTAAAAGACCCAACAAGCACGTTTAATTAACATGTATTCTCCACTGAAGATGAGAATGTGATTTCTTTCCACCTTAGGAAGAGCACAGCCTTCCCCTTGGCTCAGGCATGAGGTAGGGATGCAGCTGTTGATACCTAGGCTAGATGAGAGGAAGTGCAGTTGACGCAGAGGTAAATGGCAGCTGGGAAGGGAAGGATGGCTGGAGATGACCTTGTGCTCATCTCTTACACCAGCGTGTTGTTTCTGAGCCTCTGTTGCGGAGATGCTCTTCCTGTAGCAAGGATGGGTAGGGGGAAAACCCAGATTGGATGTTAAGAGGAACAGGGGAAGAAAATACTGCAGAAAGTTTGTTCAACATTTTGATTGGTGATCTATGTGCTTTTCAGGTGATATTAAAGAGAAAATGATTTGCACCCAAAAAGACAAGAGGTAAAATTTTTAAAGAATGGCAATAAACTCTATTTTTGAAAAGCTGATCTACACACACAAAGTCCTCCTCGCAAAGACATCCCACCTCAATATGCAAGTCTTTCTGAGCTTTAAAATAATTCATCTTTTCTCTTGTTTGTCTCCGTCTCCCCTTTTTTCTTTCTCTCACCTGACAGCTGCACCTGATTTATCAGATCTAACATGTTAGTGAAATATTTGCCATTGCATTTTTGTATTCCTGAAACCAATTTCATTTATTAATGTGTGAGGGGTCACAATCATCTTGAATTCAGTTTTGAACCCTATACATTGAAGTTATCAAGATCTGTTTCCATTCCAAGTTCAGGAAATTTTATCCTGAGGCACACAAAAAAGTATTTTACCCTCAAGCATCCAAAAAAACATACAAAAAAGCATCATGTTGCTTTCTTGACACTCTGATACAGCCTTTATTTAAATGTATTATCTTCATATAAAAACTGAGAACAAGGGCTACATGATGAAATCTTTGTCGCTTAAAAAAATACACATTGCCATCTAAGCATTGAGCATTTTCTTGATTTTTACAGGTTATTTCATGCTGAAATTATGCCTATTTGCATGGATAGTCATTCTTTAAAACTAGCCACAGATGCAGTCCTAGGGAGCACGTAGATGTTTTTACAGGTGAACCGAAAGAGATGGGAGCTGTTCCAAACACTCTGCACGCTGCCTTTGGCAATAGACCCTGTTATTGTGAAGATGTGCTCTGTTAAGCAAACGTGAAGTTTAATATTAGATAAACCCTGTGTGAAAAAAATTTTTCATTTTCTTCATAAAACGTTCATTGTAAGCAAAAAGATGCGACATCTTAACATTTATACAAAATTTGGGGTTAGCATCGCTGGTTAACGTCACAAAAAATGTCATGCAAGTGCCTTTTTATATTGTGTTCCCAAGAAACAATGGAAGTTCATATACAGAGACGGTATTTCCCTTTCTCACATATTTAATTGATGTTATTTTCTTTCTTCTTTATATATCTTCCTTCAGTCTTTTTCTTCCGCCTGTGTTTTTCTCATCCTTTAATTTGGCACAAGAAATAAGATTCACAAATGGTGTATGTTAAAGAGCTTCTTTAGGCGTTTGAAGTATTATTTTGGCAGATTATAGAAAAAAAAACTAGCACTGAAGATGTATTTATCCTTGCCTAACTCAATTTATTGTTCCACAGATTGATTTCTAAAATGTGACAATGTCCTTCTTCTGCACTGAGTCCAACTTTATAATAATTGAAGTCATCAAAAACGACATCATGAAAATTTTTAAATATTCTCATACTTACATTAAAATCCAGCAACAGATACCGTCTTCAAATGTGATTTTAGTAATAAAAAGCACATATCTGTGCTAAATAAGCAGACTTGTAGAATGAGTATTTGTGCACTTATTTCCATGCTAAATTGGCCATTTATGTTGGAAAGATGCTGGTGGGAGTGTTCTCCTCCCCATTTCACATATGACAAAAATGTTTTAAAATTCAGTAATAAAGGGTGTGTGTGAAATATTTGCATTTTTAGAGTCATTTTTTCCCCTTAATCGCGTTAAAGCCACAATAATTTTATCGCAGAAATGGAATTTTTCATCCAAATTTCACGCATCCTCAAAATGTAACCTTATTTCTTAAGTATAGACCACTTTTATCTTCTTTTGTAATATGAATCTCAGTGCCCAAAATTTAATCAATTGGTTGTCAGAGGCTGTGTTCTTATAATCTACTGTTTCTTCTGAAGATAAACAGTATCATTTTAGGCATTTGTGAAAGAGAATCATATTACTGGTGCTTAAGCAGTTTTTGCTTTTTTTTTTTTTTTTAATCTTAATCCATCTTAAACCAGTGGAGCAGAAATATTTAAAAATGTTTCATTTCAAGCAGAGTGCATAATAAATTGCAATAATTGTAATGTGCCATAAATCCCAGAGCCTATGCATTTTGCATTTGATTCAGGATTGAGGTCAGGAAATTTGGAGAAATTTAAAGAAAATGATTCATCAGTCCTTTTGTTCTGTTGGCCAGGGTCCCAGGATTCTTGAGCTGTGCCCAGCTGACGAGCTTTTCAAGATGGCACAATAACTGTCCAGTGATGCCTGACCATGACAGCACAGCCCTCTTAAGCCGGCAAACCAAGAGGAGAAGAGTTGACATTGGAGTGAAAAGGACGGTAGGGACAGCATCTGCATTTTTTGCTAAGGCAAGAGCGACGTTTTTTAGTGCCATGAATCCCCAAGGTTCCGAGCAGGATGTTGAGTATTCAGTGGTGCAGCATGCAGATGGGGAAAAGTCAAATGTACTCCGCAAGCTGCTGAAGAGGGCGAACTCATATGAAGATGCCATGATGCCTTTTCCAGGAGCAACCATAATTTCCCAGCTGTTGAAAAATAACATGAACAAAAATGGTGGCACGGAGCCCAGTTTCCAAGCCAGCGGTCTCTCTAGTACAGGCTCCGAAGTACATCAGGAGGATATATGCAGCAACTCTTCAAGAGACAGCCCCCCAGAGTGTCTTTCCCCTTTTGGCAGGCCTACTATGAGCCAGTTTGATATGGATCGCTTATGTGACGAGCACCTGAGAGCAAAGCGCGCCCGGGTTGAGAATATAATCCGGGGTATGAGCCATTCCCCCAGTGTGGCATTACGGGGCAATGAAAATGAAAGAGATATGGCCCCGCAGTCTGTGAGTCCCCGAGAAAGTTACCGAGAAAACAAACGCAAGCAGAAGCTGCCCCAGCAGCAGCAACAGAGTTTCCAGCAGCTGGTTTCAGCCCGCAAAGAACAGAAGCGAGAGGAGCGCCGACAGCTGAAACAGCAGCTGGAGGACATGCAGAAACAGCTGCGCCAGCTGCAGGAAAAGTTCTACCAGATCTATGACAGCACTGATTCTGAAAATGATGAAGATGGTAACCTGTCTGAAGACAGCATGCGCTCGGAGATCCTGGATGCCAGGGCCCAGGACTCCGTGGGGAGGTCAGACAATGAGATGTGCGAGCTGGACCCGGGGCAGTTCATCGACCGAGCCCGGGCCCTGATCCGGGAGCAGGAAATGGCCGAAAACAAGCCGAAGCGAGAAGGCAACAACAAAGAAAGAGACCACGGGCCAAACTCCTTACAACCCGAAGGCAAACATTTGGCCGAGACCTTGAAACAAGAACTGAACACTGCCATGTCGCAAGTTGTGGACACTGTGGTCAAAGTCTTCTCCGCCAAACCCTCTCGCCAGGTTCCTCAGGTCTTTCCGCCGCTCCAGATCCCCCAGGCCAGATTTGCAGTCAACGGGGAGAACCACAATTTCCACACCGCCAACCAGCGCCTGCAGTGCTTTGGCGATGTCATCATTCCGAACCCCCTGGACACCTTTGGCAATGTGCAGATGCCCAGTTCCACAGACCAGACAGAAGCACTGCCCCTGGTGGTCCGCAAAAACTCATCTGACCAGTCTGCCTCCGGCCCCCCTGCCGGCGGTCACCACCAGCCCCTGCACCAGTCGCCTCTGTCGGCCACCGCAGGCTTTACCACGTCCACCTTCCGCCACCCCTTTCCCCTCCCCTTGATGGCCTACCCGTTTCAGAGTCCATTAGGTGCTCCCTCCGGCTCCTTCTCGGGAAAAGACAGAGCCTCTCCTGAATCCTTAGACTTAACTAGGGAGACCACGAGTCTGAGGACCAAGATGTCATCCCACCACCTGAGCCACCATCCTTGTTCACCAGCACATCCACCCAGCACCGCAGAAGGGCTCTCCTTGTCTCTCATCAAATCCGAGTGTGGCGATCTTCAAGACATGTCCGAAATCTCACCTTATTCGGGAAGTGCAATATCCTTTCATTTGCCCCCCAAGGAAAACAAGCCCAAACCAAAAAGGCTTCCCAGAAGGTCAGGTTTACACATTGTTTAGAATGATGTAGATGACTATCTTCTTAAGAATGCAGCCTTTCCTCTTCTTCCCAGTAATAGGCTTTTATCAGCAGGCGTGAGGCACTTCTGGTTGCACAAAAGCTTCACAGGAAACCAGCATTTTTGTAACTTTCACAAGTTGTTAATTGCCCTAAAGTGGTAGTATTTAATTTGTGCTTTTGCAGCAGGGTTTTTTCTGCTGTTTCTTCCGGTATTATCTTCTAATCCTTTTTTTTTTTTTTTTCCCAAGAGTAGATTTAGAGGTGGAAAAAAAAAAATCTCATTGTAATATTGAATTCTATCAGGTTTTATTTTAATCTAAGTTTCATAGCAGAATAAAGAGAGAAAAATCAGTTTTCAGATCCCTAAGACTCCATAAGAAGAATTCTCCCCTTAGTTAATCTATAAGGCTCCTGGTCTGTTTAAAGAAGGCCTGATTAAATCTTATGAGGAACAGTCTACTGATGGGAGGCTGCAGTGGGAGAAAGATGGTTGTGGATAGGGAGTTAGAGTCTCTCCTTATTCTTCAAGTGAGGTGTGTTCTTTTGTTTGTTTGTTTGTTTTAAAGGAAATATACAGGTACTGATTTATTCAGACGGTATCCATCTCTCTCCCGTTCACCCAAGGTCTGTTCTTTGGGTCTGGTGCAGCTGCCTCTATGCATGATTAACCTCTGTTCAGCCATACACAGAAATCTTTTGTCCTAACATACACAAAGCAAATTATTTTGGAAAGCGAGAGAGCACAATTAAATATAAAACTCAGCCGTATTCGACTTTAAAAATGCCTCTTTTATGTCTCTTTTATATTTTGAACCTGACTTTTATGTAGAGATGCCAGTTATATTTTTTTATTAGACCTGTCCTGAACTCTAGCTATTTTTAACTCACGATTTTTTTCTCTGTAAATTGGTCCTTTCAGTAAATTTTTTAAAATCTTGTGGTTGTTGATGTTTTGGGGGAGTAGAATAGTAGCATTGGGGGGCAACTAGAGACATTTCTTTTCTATAAATTGCCAGATGGATATGAAATTTAGCAATTAAGTTGGCTGTTGCTAAATTAAGGGTTTTGAGCAATCGTCTTGATGACCAGAGATTGACATTTTCATATCTAACCCTACTCCAGAGGCTGCCGTGTAAGTGCAAAGTCCCAGCTATGGTGGAAATGTGTTTTCCTTGATATGAAGTTCATCTCCTTCCAGCCAGCTCAGGATAACAGTGAAGATTTCTGATAAGGTGAATGGGAGCCACAAGTATGAGACACACTTGGGTAGTTAAGCACATTGTCTCTTTCCATAGAGAGGAAGAAGAGAATGACGTCTTGAGAGAAAGATTTGAGGACTTAAGATGTACATAGAAATCGAGTCTTGGTTTGGTTGCTGATTTAACTTCTAACTTTCAGAGATCTAAAGTTTAATCCACCAGTCATGAATCAAAGCTGCGCCAGGCACCATGCCTTACACATCATAAGCAGGCAATAAACATTGGTCCAATTGGACTATAGCTGTTGGTGATGAGAAAGGCAAAGTACATAGACACAGACCTTGAACGTTTTTTTTTTTTTTGCCCTCTGCAGGAGAGCACCTTCTGGGGTTCATACCAGGCTCATGTCCAGGGCTAGACCCCATTGCTCCTCAGAGGTCCCTTACTTCATTTTGAAGCCAGTGGTAGTGATGGTGGGTTGTTTCTCTCTCTCTCACTTGTGCGCGTGTGTGCGCACACACACAGGAAAGGGACGTGCCCATTTGGATGAATATGTGAAGCCAGGTTTCAAAGTCTTATAAGGCCATACTAAACTCTTTAACTCAAGATTCCAGTTTCTGGTTTTGTTTTGTTTTTTTTTTAGACTTGTCACCGTATCCAGATAATTATGCCTGTGCTTTTTTTTTTTTAATAAGTTGGGTCTTCTAAGAAAAAACCTTTAGATCGCTCTAAGTGTTGACTATGCTCACTGTCTCACCCTCTCTAAATCCCCTGAGGAATTTTGAGGATTTGAATAGAAAGAACTTCCTTTTCTTTCTATACATATCAAAGACTTTAAAGAGAATTTAGTTGCTGCTTCTTCAGAGGAATAACTTCACCTCTGTCTTACCATAGAAGATTCTGCTCAACAGCAACGGTTTGGAAACACCTGTATTCATAGGAAAAGTTAGTTGCTTACACCTGGAGTTGTTTATTTTGTGTAGCTAAATAATTTTGGCCTCTTGCTGCAATGAATGATTACATTTCCCATATGCCGGCCTTCCAGCCTCTGTTTCTTTCTCTTTTCCCTTCTATGATCTCGCCCTTTTAGCCGTTTATCTCTTTGCTGTATTATTTCTCAGGAAGAAGATAGGCAATCATCCTTTTCTAGAGTTCACACAGGTCTGAAGCCAGTGAGGATCTGAGTGTTTGCTGAGAGGTTGGGTCTGCTTTTCTCCTGTCTCCATCCTTGTATGGCGATGAGTTCTCCCCTTGACTTACCTGATGGTGTCTGGGCAAAATTCTCAAGCTTTTAGTTTAAAGAAATCTCTGGGAACCAGAGATTCTGGTTATCTTACTGAAGTAAGATAACAGCAAGTCATCTTACTTCAGTTTAGGTAGACAAGGCCATATGTGAACCTGTTATGCAGTTACTCTTAGAAAAGATCAATAGAAATGAGGAGAAATGGGATGAAATGGTACCTTCATGATTGTCATTATTGTTTTTATTTTTAGTCCATGGCTTTCCAAACTGTAATGAATAATTGAGTTCTTAAGGAACAATTCTTTCCCACCGCAAAAGACATCATCTGTTTCCCTGAACAAAGTAGCCAAGATAAGAACTATTAAGAACACCAGCTTATCGGATAAATCCATTCTGAGTTCAGCACATTAGGCATATATGTTGTACGTAATAGAGCACACTACCTTGTTACCCCTTCTAATAGAAAGGAACTAGTGAATGTGTGTGCATGGTAAACTGAATGTCAGTGAACCTGCACCAGAAGGCAGGTGCATCTTGGATATAAAAACTGTGTTCAGTATCTTTGCAAATGAATCTGTTTAATCAAATATTGAATTTTATTCAAATTCCAAAAGAAACAGCCAGCCAGTTGTTTTTCCTCCTGATGTTCCTTGTCATTCATGCTCTTTGCATCCCAAGAAAAATAGCCTTGTTCGGGCCTCAAACATTTGCATGCACCCAATTAGAGCACAAGAGCGGTGTTCTAAGCACTTCAGACATGCAAGGGAAGAAACTGAACCTCTTCTCCGTGACAGTCAGCTTTCCCTGTTCGACTTTTAGGGAGAAGGTTAAAAAACATGTGAAGTTCAAAAAGGAAAATGATTTAATAATTTGAAACTAAAATCCATCTAGAAAACCTGAGTTAAAAATGAATTTCTAAAATGGGAATTAATCCATAGAAGTTGATGTTTTACATCTTTGGAAGTGGTGCGGGGCCATAGGAATTCTGTTAGGTGTATTAGCTGTAGCGAAACATGTATATTAAAGATTGGAAGACTCTGGATTCCCCTTCCCCCTCCCCCCAATTATGGACTAAGTAAATTAAAAATATATATATCCATAAACTACACATCCCACCGATTATGTTAAACTCCTTTGTGGAGCAACAACTTGCTCTATCCCTTTAATTACATGTGAGGGTTTAGATCTTTTCTCCCCCTTTAAGGATTCTAAGGGGGGAAAACTAGAAACATAGCAAATCAGAGCCTAAGGAGCAAGCTAAAATTCTCCGGGTTTCAAAGCGCTTTAGAAATTGTAAGCAAGTGGTCCCGATCCATTTGGTTGGAACTGCAGCATGTAAAACCTCTAGTCACAATTCAGGGTTCAGTTGGAAAAAAAGAGTTTTCTTCCTGCAGCCTTCACAACCTATTATTCTCCCATTTGCCTTTTTGCTGCCTCTGCTGCTTCTCCCGCGGCTGCTGTTTAGGTGAAGTTATATTGTGCTTGGTAAACAGACAACACTTAAATTCTCAGGTTGTTTGCACACCATTTTAGGTTCAGCTGCAGTACCCTACTTCTCTTATCTTTTATATTCCCGAGCAGATGTCTTTCATTAATTTATGGATTTATCATCGTTTTTTTTTCTTTTTCTTTTCTTTTCCTTTCTTTTTCTTTTCTTTTTTTTTTTTTTTTTTACACCTGGCAGCTGTCTCAAGTTTCAGCAGTTATTGTCTATTTTGCATTATACATAGAATTGAATGTCATCTGTCTTCACAAAGCTATGGCTAAGAGAATTGAGGCAAAGCCACATGAGCTGCCGGGACAGATCTTGTTTGCGTTCCATCCCCCCTCACCCCACCCCCCCCTTTACCTCCTTAATATTTATTTGTGCTCATTTTCTTTCCTGGCCTTGAATGGAGCTTAGCTCGTGTTCAGTACAGCTGTATGTTTACTGAATCTATTCCATCATGAGTCATTGTGCGTGTGTAAGTATCCTGGAAACAGCTAGTGCTTTCTTGGAAGAACAGTTGCTTTTCAGCACAAGCACTTAAAAGGGAAATTAACCAATTGGTCAGTTCAGATTTATTTTGAAGAGAAAAAAAAAGGATTATCTAACTGTTGGCTTTTAAATCTTTCATTAGCTATTTTTAATAGTTTATTAGAAACATATATTTTATGGGAATTTTATCTTAATTACACGATGAGCAAGAAATAAAGATGTATTCTGTGTTTCATTTCCACTGATTGATTCCAAGTATTTCCAACAGGAAGCATTTTAAAGCAAAAAAACGTACTTGAGAAATTCAAATTAGGATGATTTTTTTTCATGAAATAAAAAGCCTCTAAATCCCAACCAAAATACGATGGATACTTTGCTCTGTCTTTTTAGATAAAAAAAGACGAAAACATCTTAGCATAATTTAAAGACACTGAAAGCTCCAGGAAGTTTTGGTGGCTCAATAACTATCTGAGAACCACAGCAAAACAATTCGTTTTGTATGAGACCAAATTTGAAAAGGTTTGGAACTTTTCCCTGCTAATAATTAATTGTACTAGGTTGTTTGGACGTAGCCTTCTGAAAGAACAGATTAGAACCCAGATCTGAGGATGTTTGTCAAAGTTTGGACTTGCCTAAAACTCTTATCACGAGGCAATAGGAGACAGCTTGCAACTATTATTTCACTTATCCATTTGGACAGATGGTCCTGAAGTGTGCCGGGCTCCTTTAGTCCCCTCTCTCAGTCTAATGGAGGAGGGCCTTTCAGCCCTCTCCTTGGCACAAGAAGTATGTCAGTCATAAATTATCGTCTTTGTAATCATTAAGGATCTCAAACAAAAACACAAGTTCAGTTAAACTGCTTTGGCTTACAGATAAAACATCAAAATTTCTTTCTTCAGTGTTTATTTACAGTGAAAACAAAAGGCTCAACATTTAACCTTTCAATTTACAAACTAAGGTGATCTTTTTCAAATTGCGTGATATTAACGGGAATGCTAATTGATCAAATTCTCAGCAGAATATTTGGTCAAACCCCCTGTTATAAGTAGTCAAGAACTTATCAGTATTAATTCGATTATGCTTCTCTAGGAACTTTCTGGTTTCCCTGTGTTCCTAAGCTTGGTCATGCCGTACTTGATGATGGTAATTTAGAAACTTTCACCTTTCCTAAATATTTGTGTTTATTTGACCTTGCTTCATACGGTGTGAAATTTTTGTTGGGTTTGTCAGCCAAGTGTGTGTGTTTGCTTACGTGTGCGTGTGTGTGTGTGCGCACACCCACATGTACATATTTTCTTTTCTTTTTTTTTTTCCCTTATTTTTTCCCAGACTCTCTTTTAAGAGAAAATCCTTAGAGAAGCTTCTAGGAAGGACCCTTAATTGACCTTGTGGGGGACCACATTGATTTTCTCCACGTGCATCTTCATTTCTGATAAATTATAAAGCCATTAATTTGCTGAGGAAATGGCAGGGCCAGGCTGCGGCACAGATGTGACCAGAGCCATCCCAGCTCCGAGTCTGCTGAGGAGTGCCAAGAATCTGGGGGAGAATCAGGAAGCCTGGATGGTTATGCTTAGCCTCACATTCTCTTGGGAACTGTTTTAGTTGCTGCTGTTTACAGATCTAAAAGGTAATGATGTTTCCAGATAAATAGACCTTCTTATTTTGGGTAAGTGGCCATTTATTGATCTGCTAACCCACATTTATTGATTTGTTAGCTCCAACCACTGTGCCACTCTCAAAGGAGTTAACTATAAATCCAGGAGAGGCAAATCGTATTTGGTTTTGGATCGTTGCTCTAACAAAAGCGACACCCCCTCCCCGTTCTCTCGGTGCCCAAACTACCCCTCCCCAGTTTTAGCTGTTATTGAAAAGGAAACAATTAAAAGGATATAATAATAAGACAGGAAGAAAGTGAGTCAAGATGCTCCGTTATATGAGCGCTGAAAGGTGAAGTGTGAAGCTTGCCTGACAGTGTTCAGAATAATGCATTTTATATTTTCGTGTACATTAGTATAATAATTGGATGTCATCTGCGGAGAGCGGAGAGAACAAACAGAACTGTAATTGTGAAGAAGGAAACAACTCTCACGATAAAGAGTTGTGCAGTACCTGTTGGGTGCATTTGTCTCCTTAGCAACAAGTGAACGTATAGATAGCGTAAGGACTTCAAACAGGGGGAACGTTTTGCCATCCTCACCACGAAGTCTCCAGGATTCCGCAACTAAATTGTGCATCTTCGCCATTATATTCGGCAAATTCTGACCGGCAGTGGTCATTGTGAGCAGGCAGCAGCAAGTTAGTGGTGGATTCCATGGCCAACGCCATTTATCTTCCAGAATTCCTATGGCTGCTGGGTGGTGGGCCTCCAGATTCCTGGGGGGGGGGGCAGGGGAAGGGAGGGATGGTAGGTGCTTGTGTTTCAAGAAATTGTTTCCTTAACCAATTGCATCCTACATGCAGGAAGGATTGTCACCCAATCACTTGAAAAAAGCAAAGCTCATGTTCTTTTACACCCGTTATCCCAGCTCCAACATGCTGAAAACCTACTTCTCTGATGTAAAGGTAAGGACATATTTCATTATTAATGTTTTCAATTTCTGTGCATGAGGTAGTGATTTGAACTCTTGGAAGTTAATGGAGATGAGTGTGGAGTTGGTTGGTGAATACACCTACGTTGTAATTGATTTAATGCATTTGTCCTTTGGTCTAAGGCTTCGCCAAGCAAAGAGGAGGCTCCTTGTGTGTTAAGACAAAAGGATTGGGCGCACAGGTTTTCATTCTAGTCTGGGAAACTTAACCTCCGTCTTTATGTGTCTTAACTCCTGGGGAGAAATTTCAGTTGGTCCTGGAGGGATGTGCTTTAGAGAATTTTATTTTCCTCCCCTCAGCCACAGTAAACTGTTTCTGTTTTTGTTTCTGTTAGTTTCCCCATATTTGTGCTTAGGAAAGCAAACACTAGCACCTCTTTTTCCCCCTGTCGAAAGGAGCGTACATTGAAATTCTCTCTGCAGTAGCTGCTTAAAAACAAAAGTGATGATTGTCTCTTATTTACAACTTAATTTGTTGTTGATGTAGAGTACACTGAGCATAAGGAGAATGAATAAAGTGACAGATTCAGGACACATTATTCAAATGAGGATATGAAAGCTGTCGGCCTACAGCTGCAGCCTCCCTCATTCTACAGAATATGGGGACCTCCTGGTTCTGTGTGTGTGTGTGTGTGTGTGTGTGTGTGTATGCGTCTGTGTCTATGTGTGGGTTTTAAGTAATTGTTTGCAACAACTTGATGTTGTGTTAATCATCTGTAACTTTTTAAAACATAGATTGGGTTTTGATGATGATAATGACACACATGGTATCATTATCCAACGAACTCGATAAACATTACATTAGCCGAGATTAGTTTATTAAGGCTGGGTGCTCTTCCCCCCACCCTCTCCTGCCCACCCCCGTGTGTACAAGTTCTTATTTCTGCCACGGAGAACCCACGAGCTGCCAAAATGTGCCCCTTCCTCCGCGACTCCCCTCTCGCTGCAGTGGGTTTTGTGCCCGATGTCTGAGTCGTTTCATTGGCCCCTTTCGCAGGCCGACCCATTTCAGTCTTGCCTTCACTGGTGTTTTACTTGGCCTTGTAAGAAAAGTTCTGTTTTCCCTCCTGTTTGCTTTTAAATCGTGTAGCAACTTCAGCCTTTTATCTCTCTCCTTCCCTGGCTGAGCTCCTTAAGGAAGGCATGTTTCCTCCTCCTTCAGTGCCAGCAAACTGGGCAGGATGGGAAGGCAGAGAGAGGCAGTTACTGAAACAGCTGGATAAGAATCATTAAGCCCAAGAAAGGTCGAGTGCCACAGTAGACCAGGACAGGGTTGGGACCTTGTGGGGGACCATCTGAAACTGACAAACTGAAGGGCATTTGTCGATTGGTTGAGGACCAACCAGCTTCTAGAGCCTAGTTCTTCTTCCAGGGCATCCTCCCAACCCTTTAGTTCTAGGAGGGGGACATTGAGGAGAGGGAGAAAATTGTTATTTTGTGTGTGTGTGTGTGTGTGTGTGTGTGTGTGTGTGTGTGTGTGTTTAGATGTCCATGTTACCTCCTTCACTCCTCTTGGTGCTGTGATCTGCAGTGTTGTGATATAATGATAACAACACCTTATATTATCTATAATACAATATCCTTTCATTCAGAAGGCCAAAGAGCTTTACAAACTGCATACATAGGGATCACTCATCTACCACTGACATGCAGACACCTAGAGGGTGGAAAGTAGAAGCCATTCTGAGCCAGCAACACTATCCAACGGTAGATGTAAATATTAGAAGCATTCATGCTTTTGCACACGTGTGGCGGGGGGAAGGGCAAGGGTGGGGGAGATTGTGGATTTGTAGCTTTAGAAATACCGGGCACTGTAAACCAACAAGAAATTGTTCCCATTCCTTTAGAACACATCTAGTAATTCAGCTTTGCAAATAATCACTCACTTTATGTAAATAACAATTAAATACCTGGGTGACCATTTCATTTAAAAAAGCATTAATATTCAGATTATAGATTCCATCCATATTCTATCCATACTGGGAAAGAAGGCTGTTAGTTAGAATGTACGTGCGTCTGGTTAACTCCCAATTATCCACTCTAATGGAGGGGAAACAGTAGGGCATATAAGGCAAAGCAGAAAGTCACCGAAGGTCATTCCTCTTTTATTTTTGGAATGAATTATACATTGTTAACTTTCCTAATTGTGTTTTTTCTTTGGCTAGTAATAAATGAATTTATATTCCCTGAGCTTACACGAATGATAGTGGAAAGTCATGCATAGAAAGGGAAGGATAGTCCAGACAAGGTGTTCCAGAAACTTTCTAGGAAGCAATGGCAGAGCGTTCTTGGATTTCTTTAATATTAAGGAAAATCCAGAATTTGAATATTGACAGTGCATATACTCATGCATATGTATGTGTTTTATATATATATATATATATATATGTAGTGTGTTTGTATGTATATATATATATATATATACACACACATATCTCTATCTAGATATATAAATGTGAATACTTATTTGCAAGGCTGAAATAACTATATAGATATACGATCCAAAATTTTATTTCAGTCCAGATTCAAGAAACCACAGAATTGAGAAATCCCTAGAAATTGGAGAAGAGACCTTAGGGTTTTATCAGAAATGAAACCCTGCATCATATATCTTGAAAAGGACATATTCTTGTGACTCTGGACCAAGTAATACTTGTCGCAATGATACAAGCGTGTACTTGTTTGTGGCCACATACATGAAGAGAAAATTCCTAATTCTAGCAAAATGTCGCTTTCTGAATCACAGAGTCACTTCATTTCAAATAGTGATCAGAAGTTCGTTTTGCAAGTAAAAAAACCAAGAGACTCACACGAGTGGAAAATATTTTGTTTCATGAATAAGGTGTAGCCTAGGTGTCCATCCAAGACACAGTTGGGAGGTAGCGCTAGACCGAGTTAATCTCCAACCAGCTCCTGGTAGGTGAGCCCCACCAGAGCGATCCTCCCTCCCTTGTATTTTTCCTTAGGAAGGGAGACAGTGCTTCACTCTCCACTCTGGGAAGGAAGTGAAGGTTTTTAAATTACCTTGGAAAAAAAAAAGAGGTAGGAGGAAATCCTATACAATTCAGAGACGTTGGCTTGGTGAGAAAAATTCTTCTATGGTGATGATATACATGAAGGATGAAACCAGGCCCGTCTTAGTTGAACTCCCAGAGTAAGAATCTAAACAAAGTTCCGTGTTCTCACAGAGAGTCCAGCTTAATTCCCTCATCCCAACATTCAGCCGGACAAAAAGCTCGGCTCATGGGCCTTCAGCTCCTTTGAGAAGGGCAAGGGGGCATGTGGGAGACGGAGGCCGAGGATCCATGGGCCTCCACCGTCTTCCCGGGCACTCCTGGGTGCTGATTTTAATGTACAAACTAATAACTCTTAGACCACTAAGTACAACAGATTCAGTGCCATTTTAGCTTTGAAGAACAGACGCTCACGGCTTTTCAAGCCGGCGGTGTTAAATGATGTATCTCATTCCCTCCACCCCTTGAGTCAACTGCTGTCCGGCCAGATTAAGGTGTCAGATTGATTTGTTTTATACATCTTTTGACCATGCTCATTGAATATTTAGGAAGTTTCTCCAGCCCATATTGAGGCTGAGATGTCCCGTGGGAAGCATTAATCAAAGTCACAGAGACTCGTACACTGTGGAAACACAGCCTCTTTATTGTAGCGATCAGTTTTTGCAGTAACACATTAACACGACAGAGCTTGCCTTGATAGAACAATTGATCCTTTTCTGGGAAGCCACTACAGAATGGGGGACATTAACTCTTTCAAGTTGCACACTTTTTCTCCCCCAAGGTGACTCTCTGGAAAAGAGGGGGCCGGCCTCTGCTGGTGTGGCCAGCAGCCCAAACGGAACGAATTTCAGTAAATTTCAGTTACCTCCCCGTGGAGCAAACCCTGCTCTTCAAGCTGTTGTGCTGGTCATTTTCCTTGTCTCATGTTTGGGGAGTCTGTTGTTTTTGCCCATTCTTCCTCTCTGGTATTTCCATTCTCTAACAATAAGCTTTAAATCTCCCTTTATGTCCCATTCCTAAATAATGGCGAGTGCACTTACTTTTTTGTCCTTCCCCATTAGGTCATTCATGACCATTCTAGAAAAAAAATACCCTTCTATTTTTTTCCTCTACAGTACTCTTGTCCATATGAGACAATGTCTTGTAACAATACAGAAGCCTAATCTCCATGTCAAAGCAATTTTCATTCCCCAGTGCACAGCCTGCTATCATTTTGTAATGTTTTGTTTCTTATTCTAAAAGAATTAAAAAGGAACAGTAAGCCGTCACGGGGGCCTGTAGTCCTTATCTCAGTGTCTGGAAATTTGGACAGTGTATTTTACTGCTGAGATAAAATGGAAAGAACTCCAAGTTCAGCAAATCGTAATGGGTTTAAGTTCTATTGAAATCGGCAACCAGAAGATCAGATAACGGGGGTCCTTCAGTTGTCTTTTTAATCGGGTTCCCCGCAAGGCTGAATAGAGACAGAGCAGACACACAGAGTGAAAATATAATTCTTGGATAGGTTAAGTACATGTTTGAACTCTAGCAAGCAGAAGCGATTTGCTGATGACTTAATCATTTTCTGGTCAATTATCTGTAAGGGCCCTTGCAACTCCATGGCAATTATGATGCAAGTTGGCCTTTTGGGAGAAACACCAGTCTCCCTGCTTCTGTTTCCTTGTTACTTCCATTCTCTGCCATAAATTTTCATTCATTTATTATCTTTGCTGGTATAGAAACAACTTTCTGTGTAGTAATTACAGCCCCGATACACACTTTAGCTGTCATCTTGCTGGAGTCTGGATGTTCTCATGGCCAGTGTTTGATAAGTGGTCTTTGTTGATTTTTGATGAATGTCCATCTTTTTCTGGGGGCCCAGCGAAGGGAATGCCTGTGATGACAAAAGGCAGGGGGTTGTCTGTCAGCCTGCCTGATATAAAGCTATGGATTTATTGGTTTTGACTTGGCAAGTTGAGATGCATCTGTCCTTTACGTGCACAGAGGACTGTCAATAAGAATGGTATCACTTGCAGTGAATCCAGGAAGACATCTTCATTTAAAAGGTCATTGGGAAACCTTGGTAAACAAAGTTGTAAAGCCTGATCATGTTGTTGTAACTTGGCATTTAAAAAACTGTAATAAAGATTCTGTCTATGCTGTCTGTGGACTGTGTCTTAAGCACACCTCCCAAACTGCATAGACTCCAGTGGGAAGGGGGCATGGGTCCTCTCGAGTGCTGGCTGTAGGAAGTGTATGAACAGGTACGGAGGTTTGACCAGACAGCACCAGCCGTGGGTACCGGGTGCAGACATTAAGTGGAATCATAGCCGACGGCCACGGGGATCACCCACTACCCAAAACTAAGCGAGTGCCAGATTCCTCCCCTTTTGTGTGAAAGCCATTTGCCAGCATTGAATGAGATTGTCACGTGGTGACACAAATTCTCTTTAAAAAATAAATCACGCTCGTGGTGAAGTCACGTGACTCACCATCTCTGGTACTTGAATATGACGACTTCCCAGGATTCTGTGGCTTGAACGCATGTCCATAAGAAGTATACAAATGCAGTTTGTTCTACCGAAAGATGAAGAACAACGTTTCAAATAAGACATTCAGCTTAAGGAAAATCAGATTTAGAACATGAGGTTTCCATTTGAGATGTGGAGGGTCGTGACGCAGTTTCCATCGTTAGTTGGTTTTATAACATCCCGTAAGTATATCATTGCTCTTGCCACCATTTTGGTGGAATTAAACACATACCTTTCCAAGTAAGGAAGGGAGGGGAACTTTAAAAATTCTTCAAATGCTTAAAGAATGAATGAAGAAAAATGGCAATGTTCTTATCCTTTTCAACATTTAAATTTAACAGTTCAACAGATGCATTACCTCTCAGCTCATCAAGTGGTTTAGCAATTTCCGTGAGTTTTACTACATTCAGATGGAGAAGTACGCGCGTCAAGCCATCAACGATGGGGTCACCAGTACCGAAGAGCTGTCTATAACCAGAGACTGTGAGCTGTACAGGGCTCTGAACATGCACTACAATAAAGCAAATGACTTTGAGGTAGGAACTCATCTTTGTTTTTCGGTCATCTCCCTTTTTTTAAAAAAAATTTATTTTCTTTAGAAATGCCCCAAACCTGTCTTTTTTTTTTTTTTTTTTTGCTTTGGTATCTCACACAAGCATCCCCCAGTAGGGTAAGAGGTCGAGTGGCAATGAAGAGCCCCCCGTGGGTCCCGTCAGAGTCCTGGGAGCTGACCCACTTCCGTTTCCTTTCCCATCCCCCGCCTCTGCTGCTTGCTTGGAAGACCCATGTGGCCACACAAGAGGGAACTGGCGAATCCAAAGAAACGGCAGCAAGGAACACACACAGAGTGATTCCCTTTCCAGAGAAGAGGTCCCTCCCCCAATAGGCCTTTTTCACATTTAATTCTGGCGTGTGGATTGAGTTGACATATGCTGTGTTCAGTGGTAGCTTCAAAAGTTGTTTTCTTAAAATGTCTAGAAAGATTGATGGGGAAGTGATTCCACGGTTTCAAACTTTCATGAGCATTCATTTCCTTTCTGGAAGAAACGGTGTGAGAATTTCCCAAGTACCTATGATGAGAGACCCATGGACGTCTCTGTTCGCTTGTTTGCTTCTGGTTTTGTTCTTCTGGGAGGACACCCTTGTGTGTTCATTTTGCACACGTGCAGCTTCACGGGCTTGCTGCCCTTCCTTCATACGGTCTTATACATACTTGCATGTGTCTGCAACCTGCATATTCCAGGCACATATGAAGCAGTGCAGATGGTTCCCAGAAAGCCGTATCTATGCAACTATAAGAGATGTGTGGCTATGAGTAAGGCATTTCTTTACTGGCTGATGTGGTGCCTCAGCGTTTTTCATTGAACGGGATGACTTTCCATGAGACAACAACAGCGAATCTCCCAGTACCCACAAAAGCATTTCGCTGAGCCCTGCTGACTGGGGCAATGATGGCTGGAAGTGGGAATGTGGGAAGGGTTCTGCAGGCTGAACCTCTGATGATGAGAATGGACAGGCTGTGGCTTGACAAAGGTGGTACTTCTCTTGTAGTACCTTGAGGAGGAGAATTTTTCCCCCACATCTGCTCGTGCGCGGACCTTATGTTAATATTCTTGCTTTCCTTACGCAGATAGGTACCCCCAAATGCCCGCAAAGTTCTCAGTGTCAAAGGAGAAAGGGGCGGGCTTCCCTGGTGGCGCAGTGGTTGAGAGTCCGCCTGCCCATGCAGGGGACACGGGTTCGTGCCCCGGTCCGGGAGGATCCCACGTGCCGCGGAGCGGCTGGGCCCGTGAGCCATGGCCGCTGAGCCTGCGCATCCGGAGCCTGTGCTCCGCAACAGGAGAGGCCACAACAGTGAGAGGCCCACGTACCGCAAAAAAAAAAAAAAGGAGAAAGGGGCACCTCGGTCTGGCCTTGTCAATACCGACCTGAACCCCACTGTCCCCCGCTGCTTGCCCATTCCTCTGGGGACCCTTCTCCTTAGCAGATCAGTTTTTGTGGCTTATGAAGAACTGAATGGGGAAGTTTAGCAGCGGGAAAGTCATGGTTTTTCCTTGAAAGTTGGAGTGTTTATACTGCAAGCCACCAATTTCTCTTTGCTATCCAATACCAATGTATTTTTCTTGCCAAATGGATTATAAGCAAAGTTTTTCTTTGGCCAAACACATTAAAAGTGAGGCTCCTTCTTGTACTTACTGCTTCAGTATTTTAAAGTCTCTGTTGGAACAGAGCACTGGTTTACTGTTTCGACAGAACACTCTAGCAGAGTTCTTCTAAAGCTGAAGATTGTGACAATGGCTAAACTTTTTTTTTTTTTTTTTTTTTGGCCACACTTTGTGGCATGTAGGATCTTAGTTCCCTGACCAGGGATCGAACCCGTTTCTCCTGCATGATGACGATGGCTAAACATTTTAAAGAAATCTTATTAAAAGCTTCACTTCTCCCCACCCCCTTTCTGATAAGTCTTTTGCTGTCAACTTTGAGCTAAGAGAATTCAGCGGTGTGCTAGTGAACTAATTGCAGTTTATTATGATAAATATTCGTTTGGCGGCGTGCGTCAAGCTTCATAAAAGAATTGCCCGAGATCCACGGGATGGTTTGTGCATTTTTGCTGAGTGACATACTCAAGAGAACAAATCCTGACAGTGCCCATTAGGATTTTTTAGGGTCGTGTAAACCTTACCTGGTTGGTTTTAATCCCCTACTCAGCGCAAGGGCCAAAATGACACAAACGGGATGGCTGGAATCAAGAGATACCCAACAAGCTGCTCCGTTTAGCATCATCTAAATCCTCCTTTAATATGATTACCATCTGATATTCCTCTCTTTGTGAATCATATCCACTTCCAGCCAGGCCACCTCTCCTTTATCTGCAGTGTCTATTTTAAGACTGCTTCAGTGCAAAGAGTATGGGGCCCAGGGAGCAATTTTGTCACTTCTCATGTGACTTCAGACAAGTTATTGGACTATTCTGGGCCTTATTCCTCCTTCAGTAAAAACTAGGCTCTTTCCGGAAATGTGCTAAGAACAAAGCAGGAGCTGGATTCTGCCCTGCCCCCTCCACTTACCCACACATATGCACATACACACCCCTACCACCACATATGATCCTAATATCATGAAGTAGTTTTTAATTTAGCCTCTCAGTTTGGGGCACTTACTAATAAAATCTTCAGATAAGATGATCCTTCTTTTCTGTGCCTTTGTGCATGGAGGTCAGTGCTTAAGTGAGATGCTTAAAAAGCCGCTGGTCCAATTGCGGTGAGCAGGGGCTACTCTTCGTTGCAGTACGCGGGCTTCTCATAGCGGTGGTTTCTGTTGTTGCGGAGCAGGGGCTGTAGGCGCGGGGACTTCAGTAGTTGTGGCTCGCGGGCTCAGTAGTTGTGGCTAAAAAAAGCCTGCGCGTAGCAATGAAGACCCAACGCAGCCAAAAATAAATAAATAAATTTGTAAAAAAAAAAAAAAAAAAGCCACTGGTCTTATCATTGTTGCTCTTCCAGTGTGGACCGTGGCTGTGAGCCAGAAGTAGACCCAGCACCTCTATCTGGTACCTTAGCTGCTATTGCATGCACTGCTTGACTTTTGCATCTAAGTTTCTCCCCTGAAGAGCAAGTCAAGTGCATCTGCAGTCTAAAATGAGCAAGTGAAGAAGATGGCAAAGTAGAGAACTGTACACCTGGTTTATTCTTAAATTTTTAACCAGATATGGGGCCTAGTAGAGAGATGGAAGTTATGCCTACATGATGCCCAAAGATCCAATCAATTTAAAGGAATATATTAAACCAACCATTAGCTGGCCAAATAATAAAACGTCTTCTTGATTGCATTTTAAAATTCCTCAATCAGTTAATCAGTGGTTTGTAGCAATGATAAAATAGCTCACATTTATTGACTGTTTAGTATGTTCTGGGCACTCTTCTAAGTGGTCTACCCATATTAATTAATTTAATGTGAGTCCTAATGATATGGATATTAATAGCAGAAATACTTCAGCTTGCCTAAAGCTTTATACTGTTTCTAAAGCAGTTCTAAGTGGGTGGGAACAGGGGAGCCAGGCAGAGAGAGCGGGGGTGAGGCTAACGCTTTTCTGTCCCTTGCTACCTTCTCCTTCCTTCTTTCCCTCCTCCTCCTCCCCTTGCCTTTTCTCAGCTTTCTGCTCCATCTCTGCCTCTGTCATAAGCTTGCTGGCGGCACCTCTGTCACTGCTAAGCGCCACCCCCCTCCAGCCCCTGCTGCTGATGGCTCTCAAGGCTGGAGTGGCTGCTGACCCCTGGCCTGCGGGAAAATAAAGCAGATGGGGAAGGTTTATCACTAGTGCAGAGGGAGTGGCTCGCATCTCCCTGCTCTTCTAGACCCTGCGCATTTCCTGTCTCGTATGAGTCAGAACCTTCTAAGTGACAGGAGAGCCTGTTCTGCCTTTTGTATCAGTTTACACAATTGCCAAGATTCTTGGCACGGCATTCAGACTTGGGGTGGTGAGAGCTTGAGAAGTCCCAGGGGATGTGGAAGAAGACACTGAAGGGGGAGGGTAGGGGGGGGATGAACCACGCTTTCAGCTTGTGCTCAAGGGAAGAAAGTTGGCTACAGGACAGGGGTCGGGCATCTCCCTCCCAACACGAGTCCGTGAAGGTGTTCAGACAGGCACGTTCAGTGACAGGCCGCATTTTTTTTTTTTTTTTTTTTTTTGCGGTACGTGGGCCTCTCACTGCTGTGGCCTCTCCCGTTGCGGAGCACAGGCTCCGGACGCGCAGGCTCAGCGGCCATGGCTCACGGGCCCAGCCACTCCACGGCATTTGGGACCTTCCCGGACCGGGGCACGAACCCGTGTCCCCTGCATCGGCAGGCAGACTCTCAACCACTGCGCCACCAGGGAAGTCCAGGCCTCATTTTTAACTCCCGCTTTTCACGTTAAATGAGATGGGTAACAATACGTTCGTCGTTCCAGGTGTTATGGTATATATTGCCATGCTTCATTCTCACTTCATTTTGAAGAGCTTCCAAAATTGATTTTTATAGGGAGGGAAATGAGGTTTGGGATTCCTTCCCAGTTTTTAAATCACACTGATACTTCTGACTTCAGGGGCATAGGAGTTGAATTTTATTACTTCTGTTTCCCTCACAACTGTGGCAGGGAAAGAAGGCAATGAGCGCTGTCAGTTTCCAAGGCAGGTTGACACGTTTTTGCAGAGAACTCAACTAAGGCAACCGATCTGTGTAAGTCACAAAGGTTAAACGCACTGCTCAGGGAGCCGGAAGACAGCCACCCTAGGTTGACTGAGGTAGGCTGGCCGCTGGGAAAGGCAGGATGACCCAGAGCTTGGGGTCTGGGATGGCCTGCATGGAGGTTGGGAAGAGAATGTCGCAGACCCCTTCTTCTGGGCTGACCCTTCTGACCGCAGGGGCATGTGCTTTGGACTGTATTGCTTTTCTGTTTCCCTCACAACTGGGGCAGGAAAGAAGGCAAGGCTTGCGATCAATTTCCAAGACTTCCCTGAGCACTCCTTCTCCTTTTCTCCATTCCCATGAGCTAGCTCTTCCCCCGCGGTGGTCAGCCAGGTGTCCCCCGTGGGCCATTAGTGGCTAGCCAATTAACTGCGCACAGGGTCCAAACTCGCAGGAGGAGTAACTAACTTCCCTTGCCCTCAATAAAGACCCAGGGCTTTGGATGGAAGGCTTAGAAACAAATAGAAAAGAGAACTTGATTCATTGATTAGTGGGCTTGTAACTGTCATTTCCTAAGATACTAATAACTCACGGGGCAGACGCTCCATGGTGGAGCCAGTGGTTTGACTTATTTCTAGGTGTCACATGACAGGCAAGAAGGGTACTTCTGCAGGCCTCTCTCTGTGTCTTCTCACTCTCCTCTTAGAAAGAGAAAATGAAAAGGCAGCACTCCTCACATCCCCCCACGCACACACCCACCCAAACGCACGACACTTAAACACATAGAGAGCATCCACTCCCTCCACCAGGCTCACCCCCATTCCCAGCCCACTCCCGCTTTCCACACGACGCACGTTTAAGAAGATTTAATATATTTGGAAGTCCTTCATTCGCCCTGTCCCCTCTTTAAAGAAAAATGAGGACAGGTGGATTTAGGAAGCGCTTCCCTCTGCTCCAAATAGATACTTAAATATGAGTGATCATTTGGAAAACTGGCACAGGAGGGAAACCCTTTTACTGCTCTTGCAGTCTTTTGGCCTCAAAGCCGAGGTGTCATTTAAACGATCACACAACGCACTCTTGGTGGGTGGCAGGAGGAAAAGAAACCTTTGCCGTTTCCTTCCCTGCCAGTCCCCCCATTGACAAGCCAAATTGATCTTTTAAGAGACTAAATGAATGTTCTCTAAATATATGTACACACATGGCTATCTGGAAACATATTCCTCGTACAGAATGATTGCCTGAAATTTGAAGGAGGGAGCAGTAAAGACGCCAGGCTGGGTGGGGAAGGGTGGGGGGAGGTGGCAGGGGTAGGGGAGGGCACAGGGAGAACTGCGTGCCCGAAGCTTCATTTTTGCACCGCTGTCCATCTGGGATTCAAGGTGTTGATCAGTATAATGAAGCAGGCCCATTGATTTATCATCTATTTGGTAATGTCGTTGCATTTTTAGCGCCCTGTGTCTTTTTTGTCATTGGGTTACATTCAAGCACAGTAAGATCAACGTTCAAACCTCCTTACTCAACAGCTTTATTAGTTATAGCATTCCATGACCTTTCTCAACATTCTTAAAGAAAAAGATACAGTGTAATGTCGCTTTACTTTGCTTATTGTCCTTTGTTGGGGGGAACAAAGCATTTTCTACAGTGGCTATAGCACATAATTATACAACTTTCAATGGCAGTGTCTTGGTATCAAAGTTCAGAGGAGCCTTTAGAAAAAAAAAAAAAAAGATGTTTTGTGGCAGCCTAGGGAGGGTCTCATCTTTCCTTCAGAAAATAGTTCAAGGCTCTTCTGTCAAGCTTCCCTACTTAGAGCTTTTTCTCCTCCTGCTTCATAAAGTTTAAAGCAGATTCAGTGGAGTTCTATGATCTATTTCCTTTGAAAGATTGTTCCTCGGCACAGAGAGGCCCTTTGACTTCAAGAGTTCACAGATTCATGTCTTTAGGTATCATATGTCTGACCTTATCAGTTACTCCATTTAATGTCAGAGAAAAAGTCTCAACTCTTTGTGTTTGTCTGTTTTGCCTCTGTGAAATGATTTGGTGAAAAGACCATCCTTTTTAACACACCACTGAGAGGCCGTTTCTGCTGCAACCTACCCTGTGGCTTTTCTCTCTTTAAAAAAAAAAAAATTGTCCTTGTGTTTTGTGTATGGATGAGTTCACAGTGAGAATAGAATTATACAAGGGCAGGCGCACACACAAAAAAATCTTTTGCTTTCCTCCCACACCTCCCCCCGCCCAGTGATCTATTGGCTCTCTTGGTGGCTGTACCCCAACAGGCAAAGCCATTTAGCAAACACAGAGGTGGCAGCCGCGTCCACTGCTGGGACAGCATTGGGTTTTTCCCTTGCTTCGACCTACCCCTAAGGCCTTCATAATTAATTGTCCTTCAGAGATGAGGAAAGTTCAGAGACAGTGTGTGGCATGATGGCCATTGTCTGACGTTCAGTTCTCCTCGCCTCGCCTCTTTCTCTGTGCCCCACAAAGGGTTATCAATAGGAGAAAGGGAGCCCGTTCTCTGCTGAGAGCCGCCGGTGGTGGTTGGAGCTTTCAGTGGGTCGGTATCATTGTGTTCGGCCCATCCTGGATTAAATGTCTGCAGGTCTAACCACCTCTTGAAAAGCAGCCTGTTTATTTCGCCTAGATTAAACAAACTCATTTAGCGAACCCCAGGCTTGTTCAAAAGTTGGTGATCCCTTTTCACGTGGCAGATAACATTTTAAATCACATTTCCTCACCCCATCCCACCCCGGCCCCGCCCCCAGGATTTTATTGCACTTTTAACTGTTGGGTTCTTTTTCAGCCATAGGGCAGAAAATGAAATGATCATTCAGTCACTTCTCTTAACCACTTCAGTGTACACTTGCCAGAATGAATGTTTTTGCAAACATTCTTCTGACGAAGCGTAGGACTTTGGTTCTTGAAAGTAGATTATCCTCGTTTTAAAATATTGTTTCACCTTCAACGATTGCCTCAAGCCAGTCTTCAGTGCTATTTGGTAACAGGACGTAAAACAAATACAACCTGTTCCCCACCCCCCCTCCCTACCCCTGCCCTTTTGGCTGAGACACCAAATAAAGATGCACTATGGAGACAGCTATTTGCAAAGTAAAGGGAAAAGAGAGCGATTAACGATGATTATACTACTGTTCCTGTTAAATAGAGTGAAGCCAAGAAAACAAATAGAATCGTTCTTCCTAGGAGCAGTTGAACCAGCACGTTAGAGAGGTTTAAGATCGCTTCCCTGTAGTGTTCACAGAGACCTCAAGGCAGAAGGAAACCGTATTTAGAGAGCATTTCTGTGTCCCTGAGAGCAGTGTCTTCTGGAGAAAGGGGCCTACAGGATGGGCAGAATCTATTCTGTCCCTGTTGTTCTTTGAAGACACTCTCACAACAGACCCTTTGCTATTGAAAGAGAACCTGGATCTGGAAGTTGACACAACTACTAGAGTCATACCAAAAAGGGGATCATAAAAAATTAAAGTTATTCTTATGAATCTTTCATTAGAAGTAATGAAAAGGAACAGTAGTGTAGTCTAAGTCCTTTGTGTTGCCAGCCCTTCTTCCGGCCTCTGGGCTATTGTTCTTTCAGCTCCTCAAACAGACTTTTCACTTTCAAACTGACAAAAGTCACTTAAAAGCCAGACAGCTGTACTAACACACCCACCTTACGAAGCTGGAGCCAGGGCAGGTGCCGAGGCCAGCTGAGAGACCTTGTTTAAAATGGGCAGGGGCAGCTCCCTCCTGCCTTCCTGTTGTTTTCGTGCTCTGCTTTGAGGTGGACCATTTATTGCTACTGTGCGATCCTCCCTCCAGGCGCCCCCAAATATTTCTTGCATTTTCTTTGCAGCAGGAAACCTTGACACTCATGCTAATGTTTGTCCCTCGGGTTGGGTTGAATGGCTAGGGTCAGGTTCGTGGAAGGTGGAGCACAGAACTTAGCAGAATCACAGGGAGTTTTACTCAAAACTCTTTCCTTCCGTTTCTCCCCCTTCCTTCTCTTTTTCCAGCCTTTTCCAACCAGTCTGAATCTCTCGTAAGCTTTTCAGATTTCTGTGGCCTCTTCAGGAGTAGCTGGGATTGGATAAAACACAGCCACCAGTGGTGGGGACAAGCCTCACCTTAGGATGTGAGATACAGCTAGAGAGAGGTAGGCAGGTAGTCCTGCCCGCATCCCAGGCCTCAGGGCGCAGCCGCCATGGGCCCTGGCGAGTCCTCCCCGTGTGTGTATTACAGCCCCCCTGCTCCCCTGTCACCTTGTGTACAGTCTGGTCTGTGACACTGATGGTGATTATGTCATTATTTTGCTCTGGGGGCCCTGGCACATCTGCAGAGCCCAAGCACATCTTCTTTGTTGCGCTGGCAATCGTCCTGCACCACAAATGCTTCATTAGCCCTGCTGGCGGCCTCCTTGCCAGACGCGAGTGCCCAAATCCAGGCTTCTTTCTGCTCCGTTCTTTTGTGCAGCTGATGATCGCGTATTCATCTTCCTGGTTCTTCCCCATTTTCCTCGACTTCTGAACTCCAGATGTCCCAGTGTTCTTGCCCAGAGCCCTTGAAAGTGCACAACGCGAAACAAGGCAACTCTTTACCCCTTAACCCATCCTCACCCCTTCCCACCTTCCTACTTTTCTCCTCCCCAGACGAAGAGTGATTCTGAATATCTCCCCAACATGAGGACTAACGTTTTCAGACTTGCAGTTTGAAAAGATACCACGGGATTGCTCCCAACTTACAGTGGTACTTACGGTTAGAATGAGGACTTATTAGGCATTTGCTTGGAGATGGGTGCCTTCCTCCTGCAGCCCCTTCCCTCTCCTCGGCTCTTTTATTTCCTCCTGCACATTGCCACGTTTTACCAATCTTCAGCAAGCAGTCTAAAATGTGAGTACAGAAAATATTCTTCATGCCTCGCTGAGCATGTTATAGTCATCTGAAGGTTCTTTTTCTCTGCATGGCATCTTCGTCTGCACTCTACCCTCTCCCAAAATCCCCTGCCCCCTCCTCCTGCTGTCATAACCTTTTTTTTTTTTAATTTATTTATTTTTGGCTGCCTTTGGCTCCCCAACAATGACCTATTATTAGATATTGAAAGTGACGAACACGTGGCTGTTTTGGAACCGAGCTAAAACATTTCTCTCGAGTTTTATTCTATATGTTTAGAATACATACAGCACAGCTTTTCTTAAGGTGTGCTGATTTCTACATTAACTGCAGGAAATTTTAGAGCTTAATATCTTGGGCTGTGATGGGTACTACATAATCGGTATGTTTAATTTACCCTTAAATGTGAGTTAATTGATCTGTGTTAGGAGCTTCTCCAATAGAGAGTTTAACCAGTTCTGTCCCCCCACCACTGCAACATAAGATGTTTCCAACGTCTCTCTGTTTGAGTAAAATGTAGATTTTAATTTGAAGGTCTACTGAAAGGAGTAAGTTCATATTTTTATAGGAAGCATGGTCAGATCACTGTCCTGAATTCTAATTCGGAATCCGAGGACAAAGACCCTGGCAAGGATTAAAGAAAACCCCCTCCGAGGAGTGAGTTGCTGTTTTGTACTAGGTTTCTGAGCTTACCAGTCATTGACCCCTGTTCTGAATATTAGGAACAAGCTAGGTAACAGAGTGAGGACAGAGGTGGCCAGATCAGTAGGCCAGCAGCCCTGGGCAGGGAGCATGTCGGGAGAGGCGGGTACCTGTCACTGATTGCATCATTTTCGAAAGACTCAGGATGTCCCCAGAACATTCCTAACCTGCCATTTTTAGATCATTATGGTTTTATCACCCTTGGGTTTATTGAAACCTTTTTAAAAATGTAACTCCATTCTCAGAACACACCACTTCTCAAGGTAGTAATTCTCTAAATTTCTTACCTGCTGTGAAAATAGTATCTTCTTTGTATGGCTGTTAAAGTGATTTCCCTGGAACTCCAAAGGGATATCCCTTGTTAGAATATCCTGGGATTTGTGAACAGGACTGTGGCCATATTCTCCATTTCCTCTCTGATTTTAGAGACTTTGATCATTACTCCCTCTTAATCTTCATTTCTCCAGATTAAGGAGCTCTAATCCTTTTTAAAAGTCTAATCTCATACAGTAAGTGGGTTGCGTCTGATCATTTTAGCAGCCCTTCTGTAATGCTCTTCCGGCAGGACCATGTTTTCCTGAGGGACAGTTACAATTACAGGACAACAGGGCAGAATTCCAGTGGGCGGCCACATCACGGTTTTATACCTCACATACACCTCCAGTGCGGCTTTTTTGATCGCCCCCAAAGTTCATCCTCAGAGGCTGGATTTCTTGACTAGCATCTCAGTAGCACTTACTGGTTCAAATGATCCTATGAGACCAATTTATGAGACCCTTGGCAAGTATTCTTGCAAATCTGATCGTTCTACGGAACATATCCAGCCAAATAAAAATTGCACAGATCCACCCCGCTGTGCAGATGTTTTCAGTGTTTTTGTAGGTAACGTATTGGAGTGTTTGACATCATGAAGACACAGCCTTAACCTTGGGCTTGAGTCTATAAAAATGACAACTAAGGCAAGAAAACTCTGATCTCTGTATTATTCTCAAGCAGGAAACAAAATGTTCACTTACAAGTAGGTATAATTTTATATAAAAACATCACCTTGAGATCTTAAAAGGGACTTCCTTTGGGGGAGTCTTTCCAATGTCAGTGGTCCTGGACTAATAATAGCGTAGAACTTAAGAGCATGGTTTCTGGAACCAGTCCCTGGGATCAAATCCCAGCGCTGACGCTTTCTAGCAGTGAAACCTTGGCAAGTGTCTTACCCTCTCTGTGCCTGCCTCAGTGTCCTCATCTGTAAAATGGGGGAAATGATAGTGCCTACCTCACAGAGTTGTTGTGAGAATTAAATGAATGTCCATGAATATGTTAGCACAAAGTCAGCGCTATATAAGCATTTGCTTTCATTCATTTGTCAAGCCAAAGAGAAGTTCCCTTGTCGCCACTGTCAGTAACCCAACTCTTGCATCATTTCCTGCTGACCCTAAACAGGAAAACAAACAAACAGAAGAGCAAACAGGGAGTTCCCGTTAGAATTGGGACAAAGAGTCAGTGCAAAACTGGTTTTGAAAAGAGAAAGTGATTCCTCCTGCCCCAAGGTTGGCTATAAAGATGACAGCAGCCTGGAACAGCTCCGGGCTTCTGGAGTCATGGGTTCCAGATGAGAAGGGCAGCCACGAGATGACAGGGTAGCGTGGAAGGAGCCCCAGATGGGAGGGTCTGCCCCTGGCAGCACCTGCCTCTGTGGGCTCCACTTCGTTCACCTGTAAAGTGATAAGATTCAAAACAGAGCTTTGTTCTAGCTCTGAAATTCTGCGATTCTAGAACAGAAGACATTATGCCTTCTCTACATAAGTCTCGTGCAGGATGCAAAGCCTTAAGCAGTGACTGTGGAGGCCCTGGGAATACAGATGGCAACCAGGTGGGGCCACTTCCACCCTCGGGGTGCTGCTGTGTCTTAATTATCTTAGTAAAAATCTCCAGGGTGCCCAGTTTAGTGTTCTCCCAAGGCCCTCTTTGCAGATCTTTTAACAGTGCCCTTGGAGATGTGGCAACTCCCTTGCTGGGATTATAGAGGCGAATTTTTCAAATTCATAGACAATTTATTGGCATTATATTTGCTGCTCACTTTGTTGTGGTGGCTAGGGCAGCCAAACAGTGAGGTCATTCATCCGAGAAGCCCTCATGCCTGTGGGTTTTCTAGGAGACGATATGGACCTGAACAAACTAACAGAGAGCCTGTATACCTGTCCCCACACACGTTCCACCGAGGCCACAACTCAGCCCAGACAATCGGCCTGTGTAATACGTATTAACTTCTGTAGAATATACAACATCTCCCCTCTTTCAAGACAGAATTGTTTTAGATGTTATAACTACCATCACTACTAGGTTTGGTTGGTAGTTTTTGTAAAAGCAACATCATCCTTCCCTTTAAGCATGTCTCAAATGATAGTAATCAGGAATGTCTTTTCCACTGGGATTTTGTATGTACAGCTTTCTGTTTGGGAGGTATCCAATCCTCACACAGGTCACTTGGATATGTTTTTTTCTATCTTTCTTAACGGTAATTGTACCCAACCTCTGGTTTTTTTTTTTTAAGGCTACCTTAACGGTGGAAAATAAAATCTGGTACTAAAAATGACTTTTAGTAAAAGGTAATACCATTCACTGAGCACAGATATGGGGGTTTGAGTAGGGGTGAAGGAAGAGGCATGATCAGAAGCAGAAGTCGGCTGTGCTCTCAAGGCCACTGTACTTCCTTTAATACAGAGAGTATTTTTCAAAGATTTATCATCTTTTTTTTTTTTTTTTTGGCTGTGCTGCACAGCTTGCGGGATCTTAGTTCCCCAACCGGGGATTGAACCCGTGCCCTCAGCAGCGAAAGCGTGGAGTCCTAACCACTGGACTGCCAGGGAATTCCCAGAGATTCATCATCTTAAATGACCTGAAGGTGTACAAAATAATTTGTATGTAGACTCCTGACCCTGCCTTTCAGCAGGGCCAGTCCCAGGTCTCGACAGCATCCTAAGTCTTCCCACCGCAAACATTACCTCCAGACCCATGAGGTGTCGGTAGGGTTCTAGAGGACTTCCAAAGGCTCCCGGGGCCCTTCTGGAATCTGTTTCTCTGACTTTCCGAGCTATTTACCTTTCTTGAGAAAGGAATGTCAAAGCCCTTCACAAAACTCTTAGGTTGCTTTTGAAATACGGCTCATGCTTAGTTTTGCAAAGGGTAAGCCTGGAGGAGAAACCCATAGAGTTCCCTAGAACACAAAGCAGAATTTTTCTGACTTTTTTGCCTTTCATCCCAGTCCCTTCCCAAAACAACCCAGGTATTATTGGGGCTGCATCAGCTGTTGTCAGCAGAGTGGCGGTGTCTCCCGTGACCCGGCGTTCTCCGAAGCTCTGTTCATCTAGCATCCGTATCTCCCAGTGCCTTCTTTGGTGCTTACTCTGAGCAATGCTATTTCATTGTCCTGCCTCAACCCCACTTCCTAGCAATCTCTCCCTAGGCTTCTCTCTCACATTGCTCCATCCACGTGAATAAAGGGCACACGCTAGTTCTGATGTTAGCCTGGGCAAAGCGGAATTATGAAGGTAAACCTCTGCAGAAAACAATCACGGAATGCATTCTCCAACGAAACAGGAGTAACTGCGATTATCCGTGCCCCAGCTTCCTTCGTGCAATATTGGAGGGTTGATGCCATGTTGTTTTTGAATAATCTCCCATCCAAGAAGGGCAGCAAGCTTGGCCCTATTTATCCTACTGCCTCACCCAGTAATGGTAGCAAAAGTTAAACTTCAAGCACTATGAGCCTGTCTTGAACTCAGACGCGGTTGGCACATAATTCATGGGGTTGACTTGAAGGGAAGTTAGTTAAGGCTGCAGAGTGACTGGTATACTGCTTATTTTCCCCTCGAAGCTGATTCATTACCTGTGTCACGAAGGAGGGATAGATTCCTCCGTGTAGTTCGTTTGAATATTTGCTGGCAGGAAAGCTCCTAACGAAAAGCTCGCTGTCAAAGCAGGGCAAGACTGAGGTCCACCTGGTTCTTCGCATCTCTCTGTGTGGTCCATTAATTATTCCTGTAGACACGGCCAGCCTTACACGCATCTGAGGAGTGGCGTGACAATGTAGGTTGAATTCGGGTGTGTTGATCCCAGCTACCCTTGCAAGAACTACTAGTGTGCTGACACAGGATTAGAGAAGAATGAAAGAGCATTAGGCCTTCAGAAAAGTGGTTAGCTCTTAAGTGTGGCTGAGAGCAGGGCTTGGCACACTCTGGCCTACAGGCCAGCTCTGGCACTGAATCTGTTTTTTATGACCCTTGTTAAGAAAGGTTTTTATATTTGTAAAGCAATGTGAAAAAGATGAATATGCAGCAGAGACCAAATGTAGTCCACAAAGCCTATGTATTTACTGTCCAGCCCTTTGTAGAAAAAGTTTGCCGACCCCTGGCAGAGGCTTTTTCTCTCTTTGGTAGAACGTGAACTCTCTGAGATCCTTTCTAGTTCTGAAGTTCCAAAACTACGCTTCTTTGATGCAGTAGTCTCGGTCCCATCTTATCCGAACAGCCTACCAGATGTGTCCTTCCAGCAGAGAGCTCACCCTGGTTTTTAAGATGGGAGAGTATCTTTATAGTCTCTTGGGGGTGGAGGGATGGGAGAAAATATGAGATTTTAGCGTTTGATGCCTTTTCTATGATTTTGTTTTTGTTTTATTTTGACTGATGCTCATTTAAACTTGGAGTCATGTGTTGAGACGTGTTTGGGAGAGAAGGAAAATTTAACTCATGACAACGAATAACATGACAACTATTGTATTTCCTAATACATACAACACCAAGACCTCCAAGCATGAGCAAGCAAACTAGCCACTTTAGGCATATTTGGTGAACCAGATTTCAGCGGCACAAAATAATTCTGACAGCCGCATAGAGTTTATTATAAAGACATTCGTCATTCCATTCCCAGCAAGCTAGTACTTCCTTTTCTGGGGCTGTGGGAGACATGGTTATTTATCTTGGTATCTATAGGCAAAGTTGCCAGTGGGATGTTTACACAGTTTAAAATGTATACACAAATTATTAACAGGTAGCATCCATGTGAAGGCAGTCTTTTTTATTACCTAAAGTCACAGTTTTTCCAAATGCTCAATCCCGGCACATTTTATCAATGTGTATGTTATCAACATCTGAAACGTACAGAAATTTTATTGTGAATTCTGTATTTTGTGAATACCCACTCTTAAAAGGTAAAAGATTCAAATTCAGATGAGGAAACAAAGAAACTCCTCAGGGCAGCCTTGGCCCTTCCTTCGCGCTGTTGAGAGAAGTCCACGTGAGGGGTGATGGCCAAGCCCATACGGCCACACCGCAGACCAGAGTCCACTGCCTGGCATCCTTTGCCATGGCGCTCCACTGTCCAGTCAAGGTAGATCCTTAACCTCCCTCCTTGCAGTTCCCATGTGACCCTTCGTTCTTTTTATTACATTCCCTCCAACGGACTGTTTGCACCATGTCCTAGCCGGGCGCCACTTTGCTGGCATTTATAAGAGCTGGTGTGGCATCAGGGGATGGCGGGCAATTTCACTTGGAAGTGTATCCCCACAAGCTCAGTGCAGGTCCCTGCTGTAGCCACAAGACAAGAGACAGGCTTTCCTTTTGCCACTTTTCCTAATTATCCCTGCAGTTCTTGCAGGCTGGCCGAGAGAAACCTTGAGGCTGTTGCGTGGATCTCGCCCACTCAGGGTCCTTCCCCGGCCCTTCCCCAGGTTGGCCTCCCCGCCCCCAGCTCCTCCCTTGCATATTAATATGACACTGCATGGTGCTCACAGAAAGGAGCAGCTTCCACCAGCTGAAACCTCTGATCCCAAACCCACTAGAGAGTTTGGCTTTTGGAGTTTGGCAAGAAAGCCTGTTGCCCATCAGGTCAGCATGAATAAAGATTTCTTTCTTCCTTTCTTTTTTTAAAATCAAGCATCAACCGACACTGCCCCCAGAGCTCTTTTTCTCAAGACAATTTAACCCCTTCTCCCAAGTACATTTATTTTCTATTCTGAATGTGCGCATTATTTTGTTTTTTCTCTTTTCCTGTGAGACAACCAAGAAATCTACCCTATGTAAAATTTGAAAGCCAGATCAATTCTAAACCGTCTTATCACTTTTAAAGTATGTTTATCCAGCTTTGTAGGAAGAATGAGCAGACTGTTTGAAGGCCACATACTTTTCAAACCTTGGTTGCAACACGTTTGCCCCGTTTTGAAACTGTCTTTATCAGGCCGAGAAAACGAAAATCTATTTGACAAAGTGGCACTCTGGCCAGTTTATCTTGCAATATGGCTTTAGTTCACTGAGTCTATTGATTTCCTTAAATTAATGTTTACAGAATGCTACTGAATTTTGCTCAACAGAACATTGTTCTTTTGAAGGTTTACAAAAAATTGATACAGACTGTTACTGCCATGTGTTCCTTTGCTTAGACGGAGGAAACATGGCGGGGGGGGTGGTTCTTTTTTCGTTGTTTTGTTTTAAGGATAGCCTTGAACTCTAGCCACTTCCTATAAGCATTTAGCCTTCACATATTTAAGTAGCAAAACATGTAAGTAGGAGGTGAGCCCACTCATAGGCCTCAAATTGTGTGGGCATCACACTGACCTAATCCTGTAAGGTCCCTGAAAGCTGAAGCCACCTGGAGCATCAGAGTCAGAGAGACTTTAGTCTGAAGCCCGGCTTCAGAGCAAGCAAACTTGCTTGCTCTGAAGCAAGCAAGAATCTGGCTGCAGATTCTTCCTCGGCCTCATTCGGTGTAGCGTCTGCAAGCAGTTTTGTAGCCAGCGCTCCCTGAATAATTCCAGTCCTTTGAAACAGAGGTGCGAGCATCCTATTAAATTTTAAACGCCATGTAACCATTTGGTAGGAACTCTTAAATATAACACCTTGCTCTTTGACTGTGGTGCTCAGTGCCTAATACACAAAACCTAGTCTCTAGAGTTGATTTTAAAATTGGCCTTTCCAGGGAAGCTTATGTGGCCGTTCAGCCCCTGACAGGATTCTAGTCACAATCATGAAATGACTGAAATAAAACTTGGGAAACACAAAGCAACTTTTCTCAGTGTGTTGACTCGGCCAATAAAATCAGCCACGTGAACCTCCTCAAAGCATCTCTCAAGACACTGCTTTGCATACACTTAATAATCACAGTGAACTGGCTCCTAGGAAGTGGATGGACTCCTCCTTAAGGTTCTAACCACCACCTTACGTTTGGATACTATTTGGATACATTTGGATACAAAGCCCATTCGTGCCTGTTTTCCCATCCAATCCTTCCCCATAATGAGAGGGCATTGGAACACAATCTCACCATCCCCTGCACCCTTTCTGCCCTTCTGAAGGGCCAGCTAGTCCCCGGCTGTACACGCAGGATAAATGCGTGTGTGACTGCTAAGGGAGACCCCCTAGTCGCAGCATCTTGTCACCATCTTTCATAGCTCCGCGATTCCCCTCTTCCACCTCTGGCAGGAGAATTCAGTGAGAGTGAGACAGTGGAGAGGAACAGCAATAACGTATCTGTCCTTCCCTTTTTGTCTGATAATCTCAATGAGTTACTAAAGCATCTGAGTTTATCCATTTAAGTCCACTCTGTCTGCAGTCTAAGTCCCCAGTTTGTGCCACTGCCGTCAGGAGATATGTCTCTCCTTGATCAATATTTACTTAACAAACATCAGGGATGGGAGAGTTTGTTTAGAGGAATCACGTGCACACTAGGGTGAATGAATGCTCGGGAAAGTACTTCAACTTTGTCTCCTTTCCTAGGATCTTGATGTTTGTGTGTGTGCACATGCACGCAGCAGCGTACAGATGCCCTTTTTCTTTTTAACTTCTCCAAAGACACTTAGAAGTTGTCTAGAAAAATGCCTCACTGTATATGGTTATGGTTAGTACATTATTTACCCCTTAAGAGAACTCGCGACGTCAATTCAGTTGCAAAAATCCTGGCCCAAAGTTTGCTTTTCCTTTTGTGCTCCAGTACAGGTTAAACATTTTGGAAAGGCTCTTAGGATGAATTAGATGCACAAGCATCTTCCTTTGACCCCTTTCAGATGAGTGGAAGGGAAGAAAATGCAGATGGAAACAATAAAAGCGATTTGATAGGGCAACTCTAACTATATACTACTGATGGCATGACATCTTTTTTTAGAAAGCCCAAGGAGAAAAGTAGCTCTCGAGATTTTCAAAGCCTCTTACCCAGTTTTCGGAATCAGACGTGTTTAACTCTAATAATAAATACAAACACCACAGTGTTGAAGTTTAGAGATCGCTGTTCTTTCAACTTCACTCAAACAATTGCTTGAAGGCTCAAGTCAGTGCCTTCAATGCAGTTGACTTGGAGGCATCTGGGTCTAGTTTGAGGGGTTTTGTTTCTGTGTGGGTAGAGGCCGGGGCGGGGGACTGTGGGAGTTATTTATTTATTTGATTTTGTGAATCGGAGTTGTAAAAGCCATCTGAAATATTCATGCAGAATTGTCTGAGAAGCCCGTTTCTGTTTTATTTACTGCACAGTAGACCAGCCACAGCGGATTAGTTCTACAATACCCGTAACAAAAGCCCAACAGCTGATGCATGTGATGTTAGGAGGTGACAAAACAGTTAAAGTATGCTGCTGGCTACAGGCAAGCAGTCAGCAGATGCAGACAAAAGGGTTTGTGACAAGAATAACTCTCTCTCCAAGGCGAGCAGTGAAGAGTATCCAAAATACCAGTACCCTTTTCTCCTTGACATGGTCTTCTTACAGTCAGCATTTTATTGCCCTTTTATAGTATTTTTTTTTTTAATGGAGGAGGATGAAGAAAGAAAACCCACACGCAAACTAATTCACCAAAATACTAGCCAGGATTTTACTTTCCCATCAGTTAGCCACTTCTGCCCATATATATGTCTCCTTTTCCATTTCCCCACTGAAGTCTGAAAAAGAAAAATAGTTTGAAAGGTGAACCTAAAAGATGATCTCTCTTGATAAGATCGTAATCTACTGATTGATTCGCTTGATAAGCCATTTGAGCCATTGGTTATTGGGGAGGGGCCAGGGAGAGAGGTCAATGCCTGGTTTGTTTTCTGTCCATTTCAGCAAAGATCATTCCACTGATGAAATTCGGCCAGCGGACCAGTTTTTAAAGGGGATGGAGGATGGAAAGGTATCCCCGGGGAGCTGTGAAAGGGGCAGGGTTTAGGTCCCCTGCAAGAGGCTGATGGATGAGCCTACGGATGTTTCCGAGGTGTGAAAAATCAGCTTCTCTATCTCCAGAAAATAGGAGAGGCTGTCTTCTTTTTAACCTTTGTAATTCCCCTTCTATTCTCTGTGACATTCATTCATCTGCCAAGAGCGTTTGGCAAGGTTTGGGCCAGTGAGCACACTTCCAGTGACCGCTAACCTTGGTATGTCCTGACACTTATGATGAGTGTCTGCAGGACACAGAAAGCAGGCAGCCTGCTATGTCAGGCTTTTATTATGTACTGCAGAGGCTAGGGACAGTCAGTTTAATAAAACAAATCATCCTTGAAGGTAAAGCAACTGGGAAGAGGAGGAGGAAGACGGGGGGCAAACGTGTCTTTGCCACTCATTCTGATTAAAAAAAAAAAAAGAACAGCAAAACAACCACTCACCCAACACACGGTGCGTGCGCGCGCGCGCCTTGCGCGCACATATGGGCAACTCGGGCACGGGCTGGCAGACTGGAAAACATCCTCCCATTTCTCCCGTTTCATCTAAGCCCACGGGGCCCTCATGTGCTCTGAGGAGACTCAAGTGCAAACAATTGTGGTGAAATGGGAGGATGCTGATAGCCAACCCCCTTGAAATATATGAGTGCATTCAAGTACCTCCCCGCAGTGATATTCTCCTCCAAATATCAGAGCAAGGAGAGGCAAGACCATTTGGGGTGAGGTTCCTATATTGGGATGCCTTTTATCAAAGCAAAGTTTCCACTCTCCTCTCCTGAAGAACACTCAGCACTCCCACAATAGCCTCAGAGTCCCAGCCAGAGACTTTGGAAGCCTTTTGTTTTTCCCCTGTGGCATGTCCAAAGGCACGGCCTTCCCTCCCCCTCCCAGCGGCCTGCATTGTCTTGCATTCCAGGGACTTGATTGACTGTTGCCACCTGATGCTGAGGAGATAACTCTAGGGTTCATTCTGCAGATTGTTGGGTTCTATTAAAAGAAACCTAGATAAGGGATTACTTGTCACTAAGGGATTTTCTGCAGATGTTTATTAGTGATTGGAAATCCATTAGGTGTGAAGAGGTACTGAAAAAATATGGGCAACACCATTCTCATAACCCTGAATTCGAAGATACCCCCCCAAAAAACATCAGAAAGGACTCCCCGGCCCCTTACTCTGTTAAATGGAGTTGGGGAAACTTTTCTGGCAGAGAGGTAAGGGTCTCTTTTTCATGGGTGATAGTTCTACCTGTGGATGGGATTCCTTGGCACTCAGCTCAGTTGCTACACATCAGTTTACCTCTCTGGAGCCACCAAAGAAAGATTAATTGCTCTAGTACTAGAGGATCTCCTTATAACTTTCTTTTACCTAGCCCAATCCATTGCATGAGTATATTGCCTCAAAGTAAGCAAGAAATTAGCAAACATTTGCAAAGAATTCATCCCTTCCCAAACATAAACCAATAACCGTAGTCCCCTCTTGGGAATCTTTTGTGTCATTTGCACTTATTTTGAAGTTACTAGCTCTTCCGTGGTTTTTCTAAACCACAGATCCACAGCTTGTCAAGGTTTTGATGCCTCTTCTAAGTAGGACATGGCATTAAAAAGGAACCGGCATGGTTTAATGGAAAGACACCTGGATAAGTTGTTTCACGTGAGTCTCTTCATCTCGTAATTTCTTCATCTCACAGAATCTGTTTCTTCATCTATAAAATGAGTTCTGAGATCTATTTCAAGTCTTTAAATTCTGTTTTCTATCCTTACTTTAAAATTCCTTTTTTGTTTCAGTATTTAGGGAGAAGGTAAGTGTGACTCTAGCGCAGTGTAGAACAAAGCAGAAGGCAGGGTCTCATTATGAACGGTTTATCAAAGATGATGCGAAAGAACTCTGTGAAGCATTGTGAGGGATACGCAGAGTAGAAGCCAGGACTTCCTCTCTAAGGACATCTTATGATACATTCATTACATCTAGAAATAAGTAGGTGAAAAGGTAAATAACATCAAGACACAAATACAAAAGATGTTAAAGGACAGCCCAAGATTACTGCCAAAAGAAATGAATGTTTAAAACAGGATAAGACGCACTAAAATCCAGTAACCAGCATGGCGAATGATAAGGAATAACAGGGTGGAGGCTGCACGCGCCTCCAAAGAAATTACTTTGAGTTGCTCTCAGGCAAACCCTAGAACTACGCTTCTTCCCTCCTCCAGGGCTGATGCCGTTCTGGACGCACCTCCCTCCTCTGACTGTCTTAAACATCAGCCCTGCTCCCTTGGTCCCTGGCTCCCCAGATCTCTTGGGGGGGTCCTTGGAGTGGGTGGGACTTCATCTGGAGCCGCTGCCATACCCTCTGTCCCTGCAGCTCTCCGCCAGGCCAGGCCGCATCCCCGAGTGTTCAAGGAACATAGATCTTCATCGTGGATCTGTTGCTAATGGGCAGGAAAACCACTCTGATGATGTTTCTGTAGCATTTGGCTAACAGCTCCCAAACCTAGTAGTTAGAGTGGGTAGTTGCACTGCATAACTGTTCTCCAGCCAGAATCCCTCTCTCAGTAATGCCCATTTGATAAAATGTGAAGGATCATCTTTGGGGAAGAGGGAGGAGTACTCAAAAGGGCTGCTTAATGACTTTTTTTTTTTTTTTTTTTGCGGTATGCGGGCCTCTCACTGTTGTGGCCTCTCCCGTTGCGGAGCACAGGCTCCGGACGCGCAGACTCAGCGGCCATGGCTCACGGGCCCAGCCGCTCCGCGGCATGTGGGATCCTCCCGGACCGGGGCACGAACCCGTGTCCCCTGCATTGGCAGGCGGACTCTCAACCACTGCGCCACCAGGGAAGGCCCTTTTTTTAAATTTCTTTTTATTTATTTATTTTTTGACTTTTTATTTAGCATAAGGTGACTAGGAGGGGTGATTGCTCTTCCAGGCCCTTCCCATCCCACAAATACTCATGTATGTGCAGGAGGTTGGGGACAAAATCATCAAAGTTCAGTTGAAAATACAGATGAATTCTCAGCAGGGAATGGCCTTTGGGGTATATGGGTTTGCACATCCATGGGGGACAAGGTGATGTTTCCATGATTTTCCAGGCAGTGGTGGGGACTGTGTCCTAAGAAACTAGCCAATATCTTTGGGAGGGGCTTCTCAAACTTCTCACTTGTTCTAGATTCTGATCAGCCCCAGATGGGGGTCCTTTTTTTCTGGGGTGTTATTAGGTTTCCTTCAAAGGACAAGTGACTTGCCATGGGATGCACTGAACTTCTTTGTCCAACTCCAAATATGTAAGACAGGGATGTCTGGTATCTTTTTCGTTTTCTTTAACAGTTACTATCATTATAAAAAGGTCCACTGCACAAATTGAGAAAAGACATGGAGAAAGGGATCAAATGTGTTCAAAATGACAATCCCTCCCTTTTACTTTGGCGAGGGGCAAGTGTGAACGAAGATGAAGATATATACCTCTTGTATATGTGTAGACAGATCTGTCTACACATATAACTGCAGTGCATTTTACTTCCTCGTATGTCTGTACTTACTGTAAAAATAAAACATTATTAATGTATAAGTACCCCACTAAAAGAAATCTACAGAGTGTCAGTGTGTATTTGGAAAATTATGAGTACATGGAATGATTCTGTGAATCCATTTCCTTGTTGTGGGGAAAGATAGGCCATGCTTTACCGTGTAACTTACAAAGAATACTGAATAAGTACATCAATAGCTATTCCTTTCCCTAGACAAGAGGTTAGACTATTAAATAAACAACTATTAATAAATAATTAATAAACAAACACAAAAAACACCCACATATATACTCACTGCTCTGGGAGAAAAGGATTAACAGATAGGGATTCTGAAAAGAATATTTGAAGAATGTTTATCTTAGAGTACAATGACTTTGAACGATTCCCTTAATCTCTCTGAGCCTCCATTTTCTCACTGTAAAATGGGGTTAATAATCACAGAGATGGGGGAATTGAATGACATAATTCACATTCAGTACATAACACAGTGCCTGACACATAATAAGCAGTCCAAAAATGTGGGGTTTTATTATTGCTATCAGCTGCATAAATCACTCTCTCATGGAGCAATTCTAATCTCAAGGTAAAGTATTTTCCAATGTAGGATCTTAAGATTCAGTTCAAATTTTGTATTTTGGGATTCAGTGTTAGTATCATTATCTTACTCTTTTTTTGTACATAGAGGACAGGCATACCTCAGAGATATTGCAGGTTCCGTTCCAGACTACCGCAAAAAAGCAAATGTCGCAATAAAGCGAGTCACGTAAATATTTTGATTTTCCAGTGCATATAAAAGTTATGTTTATGCTATATTGTAGTCTATCAAGTGTGCAATAGCATTATGTCTTAAAAAGTACATACCTTAATTAAAAATACTTAATTGCTAAAAATGCTAACCGTTATCTGAGCCTTGAGTTGCATCTTTTCGCAATAGTAACATCAAAGAGCACTGATCACAGATAACCATGACAAATATAATATTAATGAAAAAGTTTGAAATATTTCGAGAATTACCAAAACGTGACACAGAGACATGAAGTGAGCAGATACTATTAGAAAAATGGCGCCGATAGACTTGCTCCACACAGGGCTGCCACAAACCTGCAATTTGTAAAAAACGCACTATGTGTGAAGCACAATAAAGTGAAGCAAAGCGCAATAAAGCAAGGTATGCCTGTACTTTATAGTGCAGATTATTTTAATATACAGTTTAACATCTGGGTCAACAATCCTCTGATACAAGCAGGAAACTAAGATTTTTGCTATCTTCATCTATAGTGTGGGTTTAGTTTAGTTTATATCAAAGGCCAATTATTATTCTACTGTTGAGAACACATTTTGTTTTCATAATGGAAATATGATTCAAATTCTGAACGATTAGGTGGCGACTTGCTTCTGGAATACACCTATTTAATGAAGTGAGGAATCCCAACAGTATGTCGCCTTTTTTCTACTCAGATATTCACAGTGGAATCCCAGTTTTTCAGTAGTTCTGCATGTATCCTTTGCACAAGTCTTTTTCTAAAACTCTATAAAGCTGTCAACCCCACATTACAATGCTACTATATATAACGACTTTACATAAGAGAATAGAGGCCGGCCATTTTTAGAAAATGCAGGTGCCATGTAAGCCCCTTTCTGAAAGAAAGAACTTAGCTCAATTTCCTTTGAAGAACTGGAGACTTGAAACTGAAAACTTTATTAATGCCATTGTCTCCTTGTATCAGCAGGTTCCAGAGAGATTCCTGGAAGTTGCGCAGATCACATTACGGGAGTTTTTCAATGCCATTATCGCAGGCAAAGATGTTGATCCTTCCTGGAAGAAGGCTATATACAAGGTCATCTGCAAGCTGGATAGTGAAGTCCCTGAGATTTTCAAATCCCCAAACTGCCTACAAGAGCTGCTTCATGAGTAGAAATTTCAACAACTCTATTCGAATGTATGAATAGTAGCAGTCCCCTTTGGATGTCCAAGTTATCCGTGTCTAGATTTTGATTTCATATATATGTGTATGGGAGGCATGGATGTGTTACAAAATCAGCTGGTAATCCCTCCTCATCATCTTTCTCTCATTTTCTTCTGTTTTCCATTGCAAGGGGATGGTTCTTTTCCTTCCGCCTTTAGTTTACTTTTGCCCAAGGCCCTTAACATTTGGAGACTTAAAATAGGGTTAATTTTCAGGGAAAAAGAATGTTGACGTGTGTAAAGTCTATATGAGCAAGGAAGGGCATTTTTAAAAGATGCTTCTGCTGGATTGATGGTTTATTGCGCATGGCGGTTGGCAGAGGGAGACCCGTGACACAGCACTATACTCTGTAGTCAGTGATGTGTCTCTTGTTTTTACTGCTGAGAAGGTCAGAAAACTCAATGGAACCACTTGATAAACTTAAATATTTTGTTTGGTTTGAACTCAGTAAGTCGCTTTTTATTACACATTTAAAAATAATGCCAGTGGCAGATGAACAACTCACTTTTCACAAGTACCCCAAAAGGTCAAATTTTAAAAAGAACATAATCACTAACCGTCAAGTCTTTCCTAAGAGAAATGGCAAACGCCACAAGCTAGTACCATTTTCTTTGGAGGCAAAGCAGTTTTGTACAAAAGTGACTCTTTCAAAATGAGACTGGAAATTCATGTGATTTCTAGTCACCTCTCGAAATTTTGCAGTAGGTTCTTCTTGGAAATAAGTAAGTATCTATCGTTCTTCATACAGAAAAACCCCTATAACGTGTTATCATTTTCTATTTATCTTGCTTCAGATACTAAAAGGCACATAAGTTTCAAATTTATTCTTTGCTCAACTTTGTTTATGTGGTTTAAAAGCATTATCATTTCTGTTTAATATTTAACACTTCTTTTTTCAAAAAACACTATTTTCTGAATTCCTTTCTATGGTAAGGAATAAAGGACATCCCAACTTGACCATAAAATTCCTGCCTACACTAGAAGTTTGTTAACAGCTGCTAGCTGACTCGATCTTCCCCTCCTGAGAGGAGTACATATGAGAATGACCTATTTTCCTATACATTTCCACTCTACCCTGATGGATATTCAAAGTGGTGACGGTCTAATTTTTAAGTGTTTCTTCATTTTAGGTACAGCGTTTTAAAGAAATTGATACAGTCTCTTCTAATTCAGAAGCTAGTAATTGACCAAAACGTGAAGAGTGTATAGAATAGGAGAGTTTGGGAGTTAACCCAAAAGACACAATTTCAGCACACATAAGAAAGCTAGCTGCTATTTCATGCTTTCTTCAATGGTTCTCCTCTTTTTTCTTTTTCTTTTTTTTTTCCAGTTTTTCAAAGGTGTACAAAGTCCCGTACTTGCTTTTAAAAAGCCGTGTGGCGTTCACACTTGTTTTCTTAGATGGGTTTTGTGTGCAGATGCAGTAAGAATTCCTTTTTTATTCTAATAGTGTTTTCCAGAACCCTCCCTCCCCTTTGGTAACTTGATCTACATCTCCTAAAGTGACAAAGTAAAAAAAAAAAAACAAAAAAAACTGGTATTTAGATCGTGTACAACATAAATATCGTTTTTTCCTTGATTTTTATAAAAATTACATTTGACTTTGGAGACTGCAGGTTGACCCATGTAACTAGGTGACCCAATCGCTGTAATTTAACATCATTTATAAATTCTGCTGATGGACAGGAATGTATGAAGGCAATTATTGTCAGCACAAAGCCTTAAAACCTGCTGACTTTAAGTTAAACGGCGCGGTCCTGTGATGCCTGCGTCATTCAGGAGACGTGGCCTCTTGCGGTGTGGACAGAGTGCAGTGGCCCGGGCTGGAACACCCTGGGCCTCACTCTGCACCCACAGCCAAACACATCGCCCAGCTCGCAGGCTCCTACACAGAGCCATGAGAGCCAATTTGTTCTTGTTCTGGCTTGTTTGGAAAAAAAAAAAGTGTTTGGATAATCATCACCTTGGAATAAAATGAACCCCCCCCCAAAAAAAAAAATCCAATCAGCACAAAGTAGGGAAGCAATCTCAACTTGTGGTCACACTCTTTCGCCTTGCTTCACGCCCAAGAGTATGACATTCATTGTTCACATCAGCACAGAACTGGGTCTTTGCTGTTCCCGTGTAATTCACATCACCATTGTGTTGCCATTTGCAAGGTAAAAGGCAAAACCATAATGTCTTCACCTATAAAGATAGATTGCTAGTATCTTCCTGACCTGGGGCAAATTCAGTATTGATTCCTGACGTATTTGAATTTTTAGTATTATTCTCCCCTGCCTTTCTAATTGAAATAGACAAATTAAGCAAAAACGTGTGTTCACAACCAAATGTTGATGCACTTATCTACAATAATATCCTCTCAATGTTCACTGAGGCATAGAAATTGTTTCAGAGTAGAAATTGCAGCGTGAGGAGAAACTCACCTCATTGTCCTGGAAACAGAACTCAATCGTTTTGCTTTTAGGTGATTCTTTTCTCTTTCACCATCATAAAATCTTGTGCCTCCCAGTGCATTGGAAAATGACAAAAGCCTATCTCTCAAAACTCCTATTTAACAAGTGTTCTTTAAAACACCATCTTTCCAATCTTAGCTCAACTCTCACCAAGTAAAAATTGGCGACTTGGGAGAAAGTTCACTTTCTCTGATGGGAGGGTGAAGGACTAGGGACAGTTTACATAGGGAAACAAAGTCTAAAGTCCATGTTGAAATACCACATTTCCACTTATTTTCTGCTAACCCTAAATTATTTTTGCATCTACACTTGAGGTTATAGTCTGTGCCTAGACCTAAATGCACCAGCGGGGGGATTTTTAAAAATCCTTCAAAATTCCAGTTTTTTCCCACAAGTACAATTGTTCTTGTGCCTTCTGTGGCTTTCGATTTCATCTTTTTGACTTTATTTCCAATTACTACAGCTGCAATAAACACTAGATTTTTTTTCTGGCTGTTTGACATAACGTTGATAGCTATGCATATTTTGTGTCTTTTTAAAACAAAGCAGGAGAATACGTTTTTGAAGAAGAGAATTTTTAGAACAGTTTGATACCGCAAATTATTTTTTCCTCAATTGTTTGAGCAGCATTCGAGTTTTGAAAATTCTTGTAGAAGCCAATTTTTTGTAACTGTGGTGCAAATCTTGTGTTTTCTTAGCCTAATGAAAAGTAGTATAGAAGCAATATTTCATACCATGTGCTATATATGTGTGTGCAGATGTGTGAACATAAAAACACATACACACATATACACACATGTAAAAATATACATATATATATGCGTGTGAAGTGGAAAGCTTACCTTTTCCTATCTAGATTTAAGGACCTATTTTAGGCATTTGTTATGTTTTGTGAAAAGAATGTTCTATTTGCAACAACAAAACATTTAATTCTTACTGTATCTCTGGCTGTTTAATGAGGACATTTCACTTTAAATGGTAAAACAACGTGGAAGATGGTAGAATGTAGTCATTATTTAAGGAAATGTTCACCCACATATTCCTGAAGTTTGCTTTGTGCCTCCAAGTATTATTTCATTAAAGTGTTTTATGTTTGCAGAATCTTTGTTGCTGTGCTAGGGATGTGGGTGAATATCATTTTAAAAAATTTTAAAAACAACAAAAAAAAGCAAAACAAAAACACTAAAGCAAGAGGGGAACTTTTATAAAGCAATGTAAATATTTAACCTCATGGCTGTTGTTACGTAAGACATGAGATTTTAATAAATAACTACATTCTCACAACATCTGTTGAATTTATTAGGAACACTTCAGTGACTGTATAGACAGTTGAAAGCATTCTTGAAAATCCTGCTCTCTACTTTTAAAAGATAACAGTCTCTTTCATCAGATGTCAAGGGCAAGGGTAATGCAGTTTCTGTAAATTTATGAAATTTCTTTTCTATGTACATGAAGACATTTAGTACGTAATCTCCCTCCCCCCCCACACACACACATACATGCATACACATACAGGTTAATATTAAGTCATAAAGCGAAAGATCTGGGGGCTTTAAAAATAAGATGTCCCCCAGAAGCAATCATAAATTCATCAAAGAAAAAGTGGTTTACAGACTCCCCTGAAAGAAGCAGTGTACATGTGAGGACAGAGCAGAATCTCTTTGCCATGTATATTATAGAATCTTCATTGGTGTGAATAGTACAAATGTTTCGTTCTGGTACAAACTCTGTGTTTGCAAATTACAAGAAGCATTGTTTTCAAAAAGCTCCCCTTAAAAGAACGTAACTGGTTTCTGTGAGTAAAGCAGTTACTGTATTGCACTTACATGTGATGTTGAAGGAAATGCAGTTTTGTTTTCTGTAGATCTGTTGGTTGTAAACCATCCATAAGACTAAAGCTAAAATGCTCATATTCAGAGCTGGGATCAAAACTGGTATTTAACCTTTGCATCTTCTTATAATCATCCTTCTAAGAATATAACGGAATCTGGAAGCATCTGGACTTTGAGTCTTTTCAACTGAGCCCTGTCTCAAACCTGACACCCCCGAAAATGCACAGACATGAACAGAAAAGGCAAACAGACTGGCCCGCTTTTGTGAAAATGGCTTCATTCTTTATTTTTAAAATATTCAGATATTCTCCATAGGTGGGAAAAGCAGTTTAAAATTGTATATTACCACTTCAAAATTAGAATTAGAAAAGCAAATGTATTTGGGGTTGGTCTCAGCAATACCCAGAAAAATCAAAGGTCCTGGCTTCCCCCAATATTGTCCCAGCCATTTCTCATATGTATATAGTATGAACCGTGACAAAACACTGCCTTTATATTATTTAGCAATATGTTGTAAATAGCATTATTAAGCTCTTTTTTTTTGTAATAAAGACCCTTTGATTTGAATATAGTACAATAACTGAACTGATAAAGTCAATTTTTGATTTTTTTTTTTAGCTAGAGGCAATTTCAATTGTGGATTTTTGTTGTTGTCTATTGTTCTGAAGACTTTGCATAATTTATTGGTTTAATTTATCCTAATTTATTTGATGAAGGTGTACAATTTTGTATTACCAAGGATGTACTGTAATATTAATTGATATGATAAAAAAACAATGAGACTCCCTGTCCATATTAAAAAGTAAATAAAAAGGTGCAGTAGACAATTGATTTTAAAGTAAAAGTAAAAAGTTTAGTTTGGCAGCTACTAAATTTTAAAACAGGAAAAAAAAAATAGTTGTGGGGGGAAGGGTGGGAAGGGGGTTTTTCTTTGTGTGTTTAAGCTTTTGTATACTCTCCAAACTTTTACCTTTTGCTTTGTACCACTTAAAGGATACAGTAGTCCAATTGCCTTGTGTGCCTTCCATCTTCTCTTAAACTGAATGTATGTGCAGTATATATGCAAGCTTGTGCAAAATAAAATATACATTACAAGCTCAGTGCCGTTTGATTTTTTTTTAAACATGTGACATTTAATTTTTGGACCTGTGTCCAGCTGTAGGACAGCAGGCTCGTTGTGACTGTAATATCAGTGATGGAGTTTTCCTTTCTCTCCCCACACTTGGCGCTTTATTTTATTTATTTATTTACTTTTGGCCACGCAGCTTGCAGGATCTTAGTTCTCCAACCAGGGATTGAACCCGTGCCCTTGGCAGTGAAAGCACAGAGTCCTAACCACTGAACCGCCAGGGAATTCCCTGGAGTTTTCTTTTTATTGCAGTTCTTAATTACGTTGATACAAACCTAGGATCGATGCATGCAACTCCTAGAAATGATCTTTTTTATTTCAGACGTTTGTAGTAAATGGCTAGATTTCTGTCTGAAAACTCTTCTCACAGATTTAACTTTAGCCCTCAAAATTTAAAAACAACAAACATTTTGGTTCCAAACAATGTTGTGAGCTAAATTCAGTTCAACGATTGCTAATGTCTCACGATTTGAAGAACAAGGAAAGATGTTCCCCAAAATCACAGAATGGTAAATATATTATTTGAAATATGGAGAGTGAGAGCATGTATTGCTTCTACTTGGTTGAACTCAGAACTAAGTCCTAATGTAAATTCAAAACCTTTCTAAAGTGTTCCTTTAACATGACTGGCAGCGTGTTTCATACTAAGAACATTGGTTGTATAGCTTTTGAAATTTTTCTTTATCTCTTTTGCTTTGGGTTTAAAATCATGTCTCCTTTATCTTCCAATCAGGAGCATGAAGAATCAGCAGAAATCATTGACCCTATTAAATGTCATTCACAGCTGCACCTCCCTTTCCGTCTGCCATATTATTGTTCAGTGAGTCTTCATCTCTCAGATGGCTTCATTTGCTTTTCCCCTCAATGATGAAAACTTGGTATTTTGACCCTGTTGTCATGAGGGTGCTTAGAACCAATGCAATCTCGAAACTATTAAGCGCTAACAGTACTTTTCCACTTTCAGCTCTTTTCTATCAATGGCACAAACTTAAATTCCAGTCTTCCTAACTAAATTGTGCAAAAGAGCATGCCTGTGTCCCTCTAGGCCAAAATATTTATTCCCTGATGGGAGAAAAAAGGGAATTCCCCCCAACTCCCTTCTACCTGCTCTTGAAAGGGAGAAGGCATTTGTGGTAATGTAATGACTCCCATCTTCTGATACTTATTTAACACCAATCTGCTTTAAATCAGATTGGATAATCCAGGGAGAGACTAAATCACTAAGAAGTTACAGCAGGTGGTAATGTTTTCTGAGAGGAGGTTTATTTAAAATGTTAGCTTCAAATCATTGCTTTTGTGACTAATTATCTGACGGTACTAGTCCAGAATAATATATACTGTCCTTCTTAACATTGATCTGAACTCTGATCACAAAACTTTTGCCACATATGTCTGTCTTGATGCCTGGCAGTACCCTTGCTATACTTGAAGGGATAAGTTTCACGAACTAATAGTAAAGAAAAGGTTAATTTTATTCATCGGTACCTCCATTTATCATCATAAATGATTTACACGTTTTTCTTAAAGACTAACAGCTAAAGATCATCACATTTTTACAATTAATTTACTCACACATGCTAAGGTGAGGGATAGATGTCCCTGAATACAAGTCATAGGAAAACATCAAATATTTACTGTGTGTTACCAACTTCTGGGGTCTATGAACACTCTCGAAGGCATAAAATACAAGGGAGGTATTTATAAAGGAAAAGAGCTCATACAATTTTAGAAAACAGCTGATATGATATCTAAGCAAAATGGTGAAAGATTACTAAAGAGATAAATTGTGCCACACATGTCCCCCACGCCCCACAAGCAATATAACCCTTTGGAGGGAGGGTCAATACTGTGGAGGAAAAAACCTAAGGGGTAACCTTTCTAACTAAAGGAAAATAAAGAGAGCACTGCCTTGGGTGTCAGAAGACCTTCCTCCAATCAATTCATTTCTAAAAACCTTTATGTGGCCTCCCTGGGACCCCAGGGCATGACACGTAACCCTTGAGTGTCCAGGAGACTCAAAAGAATTATAAAAGGCTAAAGGATTCTTAGAATCAGTGCAGCCACCATATTGACTTTCTCCGAAGGATTTCTACATGCCAAAAGAAAAAAAAAAAGTGTGTCAAGATGTTTTCGCTTCTCATAAGAAAGGGAATTTAAGTTGCAGGGCGAGACAAGGGCAAAATTCTGAAGTTGGCCAAGTGTGACTTTGGATCTGTTTCTCTCTGTTCGTGATCTATCCTCCCTTCAGTAAGTGCCTCTGCCCCCTGCCAAGCATTTAATGCTCTCGTGTGGCCCCAGCCCTTCCTCTGTGCATGGGGACTGAGGCATCTACTAAAGGTAACATGAAGAAATCACTGACTTGGTGTGTTCCTCTTCCAGTGGTATAGGCACTAAAAAATACATGGTGCATTTTACGTTTTCATATTAGGGCCAAGGACGCCTGAGTGATTAGGGGCTGGAGGCCTTCCCCACCGAACACAAGGCCAGGCCCTTTGAGCCGTATCACTCATGGTTACACCTTGCCTGAATGCAGTGTCATCTGTCTGGGCACCCTTCCTCTCTCTCTGCAGGATTTGTTTCCTGCCCGTTTTCATAGAGTCCTTCCGAATGTCTCCAAAATCATTCAGAAGGAGGGACCCTTCTCCACCACTCGACATTGGTTTATTTTTCTGGTTAGACAGGAAAATAACTAGTGCTGAAGAAATTTTAAAGAGAATATAACTCAGTGACTTTTGTTCCCGAGATCTCTAGGGTAATGTGTATTATCTCAGGGGCCACCAAATTGGGACCTCTTTTAACCAAAGGAGCTTTATTTTTATATTGGGGTGCAATAAAATGTTCATTTTTAAAAAAGGGTGTTCCCTGTTTAAAATAACAATGATCTCACCAGGTATAATAGAACAAATCTCTAAGTATGAATGTGAGTATTAAATTCAATAAGTAAGTTCTGTCAAACTTTCATTTAAAGAAAGGAGTTCCACGAACTTATGGTTACCAGAGGGGAAAGGTGGGGAGGAGGGATAGATTGGGAATTTGGGATTGACATGTACACACTGCTGTATTTAAAATAGATAACCAACAAGGACCTACTGTATAGCACAGGGAACACTGCTCAGTATTCTGTAGTAACCTAAATGGGAAAAGAATTTGAAAAAGAATAGATACATGTATGTGTATAACTGAATCACTTCGCTGTACACATGAAACTAACACAACATTGTTAATCAACTATACTCCAATATAAAATAAAGATCTTAAAAATATATGCTTACTGATAAAGTCAATCAATGAAAAAACAAACAAAAACACAAAATAATAAACGTGGGATCAACCCAATTTTCCACTTACAGATGAATTGATTGAAAAATGTGGTATATACATACAATGGAATATTATTCAGCCTTAAAAAGGAAGAAAATTCTGACAGAAGTTGTAACATGGAAGCATCTTGAGGACATCATGCTAAGTGCAATAGGCCAGTCACAAAAAGACAAATGCTGTGTGATTCCACTTATATGAGGTTCTAAAAGCAGTCAAATTCAAAGAGTCAGAAAATAGGATGGTGGTTGCCAGGGGATAAGAGAAGGGAATGGGGAGCTATTGTTTAAGGGGTATGGGGTTTCAAATGGGGAAGATGAAAAAGTTCCAGAGATGGATAATGGTGATGGTTGCAGAACCATGTGAATGTACTTATTGCCACTGAATTGTACACTTAAGAATGGCTAAAAACATAACTTTTATTTTATGTATATTTTACAATATAACAATAAACATTTTTTTAAAAAGGTAAAACAAAATAAGGAAAGGAGTGCTCTGCTAAACAACAACACAATACTCATTGGGTAGAGTAAGAGATCTTTAAGGATGAATGTGAAAATTAAAATAGTACCTTCTATGAGTTCTAGCAAACCTTCAAAAAAAAGAGATCATTTTTATACTATAGAAACAGCACAGAGCCTGCCTGACACATGGGTTTTTTTGCCGAATCACCATTAGTTCCCTTTCTTCTCCCCCAGCCGGTGGCTTTTGTCATCTTGCCGTATTTTTTCCAATTGTGATCTAAGAACTACACCCAGACCCATGGCAGCTTCCCAGGACATTCAAATTTTGAAGAACACAGACGTTCTCCAGGAACTGAAAGTTTCTTCCCATGCCTCCTGTTTCCTGGGGCCCTTGCCCTCAGCCTCAGGCCTATAGCTGCTGTATGTAGCCCCACCTCCAGCCAGCCATGCTTGGGTAGGCCCCAGAATAGGAGTGGAGCAGCTTAGAAAGATTAAGGTGCCGCAACAAGCTGAAACAATCACAAGGGTTGCCTCTACCCTGGCAAAGGGGAGGGTATTATTTGCAAAGCCCCCTGATGGGTGGCCCAGGTGCTAGCTAGACAGGCTCAGGAGATAGTTTGGCAGCCACCCTGGAAAAAATGCCTGTGTCTCTGCAAATAAATCTGCTGGTGGAGAAAGCACTGGGTTTTCCCCAGTGCTTGTGCAAACAGTACTCTGTGCTTTGCTGGTATCGGAAATTCCTTGGTGTGAGCAGCTCTAGACCATGAAAATCGGAGCTATGGATTTCTTGTCATTGTTGTTACCCTTGACCTGTTGGGAAATAATTTCAAAAATCGATAGTCCTATTTCCAATTATTCACAACATGAAAATTGTTGGTAACCAGAAGAAACATTTTCTCTAAATCCCTGTTCACTGCTCAGCAACTGACAGTGAGCAAGAGAGTCTTGAAGTCTGACACAGAGGAAGGTTAATGATCATGAACCCAAGCATGGTGTGGGCATGTGCCTCTGAGTATGGGTATCTGCATTCTAGAAAAAATTATGAATAATATATAGATTACCAACTATTATTTATATCTTTTCCCCACTCAATAGCCAAGAATTTGTAGAATCAACATTATGGTTAGATATGTGAAAAATCTCAGTGAGATGGATGCATCTCTAAGCAAAATGAAGGTATCAAAATTTACACTAGAAGTAAAAAGTTTTAATAGAACCGAGATCCTAAAAGAAATTGAAAAAGCTGTCCAAAAAACAATACAAAAACAAATATAATCTCCTCTCCTCCAAAGGCACCCGGCCTCATAGGTTTATGGGTGAATTTTATTCAATATTCAAAAATATTGGATAAACAGTTCAGATACCTACATCTATACATATATATATATATATATATATATATATCCCAATTTTTTTATGAAGTTCACACTTATTAATACAATTGCAAAACTCCTAAGTAAATTCCAGTCCACCAGTAGAGTAAAAATAAAATACTATACTATACTATAAACAAGCAGGGCTTGTAATGAAACTGAGACGAAGGAAGACCCAGATTTACTGATTTTCTGGGTGAAAAGCAGGAAGAAGTTTATTGATATGCTGATTTGTTTTTTCTACCTTCTAATGACAATGGAGACAAATATATCTTATTGGGGCTGTCAGCTAATTTTTTCTTTTATTAGGGCCAAGTAGCCTTTGCTCTTTCAGCCACTTCAGTTTGCCAGGTTGCCTAATTCAGAGGCCGTGTCTCATTTTAATATGTCTTTTTGGAACTCCGAGTCTTTAAAAGAGTCAGATTCATCTAGTAGAGCTTTAAGGATTTCCCTCAATAATTTTTTTAAAAAAGAATAAAAAAAGGAAAAGAAATCCAGAAAAGTAATGCTAATTAAAGATAGGCTATTTCTTCTACATAAAAGGAATCATGACTTTTTCATTTTCTGGAATATTGACCTAAAATTAGAGCCTATTTGTTTATAGTATGAGAGGAAAGGATAAGATACCAGGCTCTAAAGAAGTATTGACTTGGCCAGCACTGACCCCAGGCCATCTGGTGAAGCTTATGAGAGTTTCCATTGCTTAGAACTTTGGAGAGGGACGTGGCAATATACTTAATTTTTTTAAACGTGCATGTTTTTGCCTCATCAGCTCCACATCTAGCAATCAACCTTATGGAAATAACTGAGTGCATAAGCAGACAGGAATCACAAAAGCACATATTCAGTTAGGTTAAAATGTGTGATTTTCTTTTTTTCTATAACTCAACTTAATCTCTTCCTCAAGCTCCTTTTTTGTCTGATAGTAGAAAATAATCTAGTCACTTTCAGATGTGCTCAACCTTTTCAGACGAAGTTCCATCCCTTTCTGCTGCTTTCCCTTAGGATGGCAGCTAAACTCTTGGGTATTAGCAAGGAGAAGGAGGCTTCTGGTTCTTGGCTGGTGTTTAATAGTGCCAGGTCCTCTGATCCTTGAGCAAGGAGCCCTGAGACTTCTGATTCCAAGGTGTCATCAGGCCACCAGCCTTTGTTTGCTAACATGGCTATTACTGCATTGAGCTTCCGGCCTGCAGGGTTCCTACCACTTTCCATGAAGGCATCTTCAGGCCTTCACTGGCTCACTTTCTTCCCCATTATATTTCCGTCAGGGCTCTGGACACAGGGATGTTGGACTCTTTTCTCAAGTCACTCTGAGGTCTATGCTCTCTGCCCCTGGCACTCATAAAGTCTGTACGTACCCTATGGAGCCACACTACGTTGGCCCATGGCATTTCTGCATGGCTACTATATTCTAGATGCCAGGCAGCACATAGATACAAATCCCTTCGTCTTTACTTGGCTGCTCTGTCACCTCCACCCAAACCCCAGGCTCAGCCCAGGACAGAAGGTGCAGGGCTCCTTTGTAGGGAAAGGGTCTGATTAAGTGCCTCTTGTCTTAGCCATTTTGTCCCCTAGACTAGGAAAACTTCTTCCAACCAGTGAAGGTGGGCCAGGCTGGCTCCTCATCTGTTATCACTCTGTTCTTTGTTGAGGATGAGGCTTTACGCCTTGATTCCTTTGACTTAATTTTTGAGACTAAAAACACTCTTTTCTATCACAAAAAAGTTAGGCTCTGGCAAATTAAAAGCCTTAACTTTCAAGACTATTGTGTCAACACTGAGTTTTAAGACTCTATTTTAAAATTCAAAAGTCAAAACCTTGATTCTTTGTTCTCTGCATTTGCTCCATGAGTCCCTTCTAGAAGCAGTGCTTGCCCGTGACTGAATGAGGACAAGTCACAGATACTGGTTTGCAGCTGGGAGGACCTCAGTTAATATGTCTAAATTTTATGTGACAGGTTCAGAAATACGCATTGCTGGATTGTATGTAATAATAGAAAATGGTAGACAAACTAAATATCCATCACAAGCTGAACTGTTAAAGTGAATTGTGTTACTTTATGCCTCTTTCAGCTGAACTTGACTTGGGTAGAACTGACCCCAAGAATAACCATTTCCCTAATATGTCATCACAGCCACACAAAAATTGTATCTGGCTTCTCCAAAGCTTTATTTGTGCTTTCAGTGGTAAGATTTGTATTTTGATTCCATGGCCTATGGAATATTACGCAGCCACGAAAAATCTGAGGATGAGCGATAGCTATGTAGTGAAATGGAAAGTTTCCACAATACGTTCTTGAGTTTTACAAGTAAATGTGAGAATATGTCATATAACATGACTCCACTTTGGTGTTGTTTTTCAGCTGATATATCTATCTATACCTACAAAGCTCACGCACGCTTGTGTACAGGCACACACACACACGTGTGTGCACACACATACATACACACACCACCACCACAGTAAATGCTACTTTTGAGGAGTAGAAATGGGCAAGGAAGCGTTTAGGTGAGGGGGTAATTGTCACATTTACTTTATAGATTTCTGTAATGTTGGAGTTTCTTTTTAGTGAGCAAGCACAACTTTTGTTTGTAAGGGGCCTACATACCAAGACAAAAGCAAAGAGGGAAAGTGCGCCCTTCACTTCAGAGGGGAATCAAGGTCCTGCCTTGGATGGATGCATCCCCTGTCTTGTCTTGCTCTCCAGTGGGCAGTCTGCACTACCCAGCTGGCCTCAGGTGCCACGGACTCCTGAAGAAAGTAGGAGGCACAGAGCCTGATGGACCTGCCTCGGAAGCTTAATCCATGACTTGTTAGGCTTTTAGTCTTTTTGAATCACCATTCTTTCTTTCACAAAATAACACCTACCTCTCAAACTGAGGAGTAAATGAGATGTGTTGTGTGAAGTGCCTGGTATGGAATGTGCTCCTAAACAGTAGGAGGAGGAGAAATTCAGGTAGGAAGACGTACTGATAACCCTGGGAGCCATGATTGTCCCCACAGGGCGGTTATTGACACGGTAACGCACCATTGGTGGCCTATTCCTCTTTCTTTTTTTCCCTCAACTTAGCAGCCCAGATCCACTCTAATTGAGCATCTGGAAAAGGAAACAAGCAGGGTACACACACAGGAGTGAGCTCTGCACTGTCCTCAAAACTAGCTCTCTCCAGGTGGTGTGTAGGTGTGGGTGTTATGGATGGGAGGGAGGCGTCAAATACACCCAAAGCATATGCTGTGTTTTGCTTGGGTCAGTGTGATAATGGGTTTGCAGTTCCCTACCACGTATGAGGAAGAAGTAAGGAAAGAGACAGGGGAACTTTATTTACGAAGACCAGAGTTTAGGGTGAGTGATCAGAAAAGATATTAACTGGGGCTTCCCTGGTGGCGCAGTGGTTGAGAGTCCGCCTGCCGATGCAGGGGACACGGGTCTGTGCCCCGGTCCGGGAACGCGGAGCGGCTGGGCCCGTGAGCCATGGCCGCTGAGCCTGAGCGTCCGGAGCCTGTGCTCCACAACGGGAGAGGCCACAACAGTGAGAGGCCCGCGTACCGCAAAAAAAAAAAAAAAAAAAAGACAAGACATTAACTTATGAAACAGACGGCACAAAATCATACTATAAGTCTGGGTACAGGGTAAGAGAGGGCAACAGAGAGGATGGTAAACAATGCCCATTCAGACGTCAAAACTTGCTCTGGACTTAGTGAGATGTGACGCTTACACTTCCAGGAAATGGAGACTAGGGCAGAGCGTGTATGGAGGCAGAGCTGGAAGGCAGAGGAAATACAGGCCACCCACATCCCCACCTGCCCTGACCTCTCACCCTAAAGCCTCAGGAAAGGGAAAATCAATAGGCTCCCGAAGTGCAGGAGCCCGGGGTCTAGGGCTGGAATCTGACCCATGCAGAGTGTTTACTGATCTAAAGACGGATAGGTTCAAATGAGCTCATCTTTATCTTGAGAGGAAATTAGGGAGCCCAGACCCAGACAAAGCCACATTTTATTCAATGAAAATTTAACACCACCAGCACCACTGCCGCCACCACCTCTTACCCCACAATGTACACAATATCACACAAGACATCTACCCTAGTAACCTCATTTCTGAAGTTCAGTTCTGGAAGATCAACAAATAGGGAACTATGAGCTTACAGAAAACCAGAAAAGTGATTCCAGAATATTTTACTTTCACCCTTCTTGCTGATCTGTATCCTCTTTTTCCCCCCACAGTTTGCAAATATTGACTAAGTTCAAGGGCAGTGGTAGAAGGTCTAACTTCAGAGTTAGCATGAGGTGAAATACTTAAGATGGTGCAATCCTGTCCTAATGAAGAGCATATCAGATCCCAAGTTTGGTTATGGACAGTTCTTGTCCCCTGCCCCAGTTGATATTTGTTTTATCAAGTCAGAGACTATTTTTGTCATCATTGTTAATCTCCCTCTTGCCAGATCTGTTTTGGCCGAGGGCATGCACTTGAGGTATGTTAGAAGAATGGAGTGCAGTATTGTGGGAAAGAATTATCACTAATTCTGTCTGCCTACAGCTTCCTCAGCCCTGTTCATCTGATCTTAACACACTAAGCAAACTTGTAGATGGAAAGTCCTACAAGTCCATGACCTGGTTCCAAGAAGTAGACTTTTTTTTTTTTTTTTTTTTTTTTGCGGTACACGGGCCTCTCACTGCTGTGGCCTCTCCCGTTGCGGAGCACAGGCTCAGACACGCAGGCTCAGCGGCCATGGCTCACGGGCCCAGCCGCTCCGCGGCATGTGGGATCTTCCCGGATCGGGGCACGAACCCGTGTCCCCTGCATCGGCAGGCAGACTCTCAACCACTGCGCCACCAGGGAAGCCCTAAGAAGTAGATTTTGAAGCTGAAAGAGCAAGAGAGCAGCATTCCCATGATGACTTTAGGTCCTCATTCTGTTGGAAATTTTTTGATTTGCCCGTGGGGAGAGCTTGATAGAATATTTTGCCAATAAAGAAACACACTGCTAAATGGAAAGCTCCAACTCATTTAAACTCCTCTTTGGCTTCAATATTACACAAATCTTGTCTTAAGAATTCCTGGAGATGTGGCCTAAGTCTAGTAGTTCTAACTGGAACTGAGAATGAACTGGCACTTCTGACCCATGGGTTTTGGAGTTAGATAGACCCTGGCTCAAATCTTAATTTCTCTGAGCCTCAGTTTCTTCCTATGTGAAAATAATCATAACAGTGCTCTCCCTGCAAGATAGCCATGAGGATTAAATGTGGTATTATATCTGAAAGCATTTAACACAGTGCCTGTTGCTTAAAATGGGATTAATACATTTTAGTCTCCTTCCTTCCGCTCAGCTCCTCCAGCTGCTGGTGTATCCCCTTTCTCTGCTGCATACATTTGACATAGTGGAATCAGGCCAATGACACTTGAGGGGATACCATCCTGATAAGAATGAATAGAGAAAAGGAAAGGTTAAACAATGTTCAAAACAGCAATGTTCACTTTTAAATGATCTGAGTGTAAACTGAGTGAGTTCCACTGACATTTTGAAAGAATGCAAATATATAAGTAAACTTGTAGTTGTGCTTTCTAGACCTGGACACTGCCAACAAAAAAACCTCCATGTGGAGACCTTTGGGGAGATTTTTAATCTACACACCATAGAGGCCATTGTATTCTGTTGATATTATTAATGATGTAACTTGGTTACCGAGTAAATGAAATGATAAATCTCCTGGACAGTTTGTTCCAAGGAGAGGTAATATTCTTTCAGACTCATACAGCCTTAGCTGCTATGTTCTACCTAGAGTTCCAACACTATCTCTTGTTTGAAGTTATCACATGTAAAAATTGTAGTAGATTATGTAACCCTTGGCCACTTCCTCTCCTAGCATTCTTGGAATGGCTGGAATCCACCAAACTATATCCTCTTTTTGGGCCTCCCGAGTTCCCCCAGGTGTCTCAAAGCAAACTTGCCTCCTACCCTTTAGATAAATAGCTATATGCAAAGTAGATGGTCAAATGTGTATTTTGTATAAGCCAGTCTTCAAAGGTTCTGACAGCAATAATGACTTCCATATGCAATACAATCAATTCTCCAATGTACACAATCTGGCCAGAGGGAAGATTGATACGAACAATTGAGCATTGAAAACGTATTTATGTTTGATTCTGGAGTGATAACCCATCAGCCTTGAGAGGAAGTCACACAGTAACCCCTGAATCTGGCCTCTGTTTCTCCACTTTTGGTAATTCCCAATATCACCAGAGCTAGACTGGAGGAAGGAATGGGAAGAGACCATAGAGGACACTCAATAAATATGTGGCCAATTAGCATATATTTCAATTTATTTTTCTATATGTTAAACAATGAACAGCTAGAACAAAAAAATGGAAATAAAGTAACACTAAACCTATAAAATATTAGGAATAAGGCTAAAAATGGTACTGTAAAGACATAAAGAAGACCTAAAAAAATTCAGTCAGACAATAATGATAGCACTAATAATGATGATAACAGTAACTAACATTTATCATGTTCTTATAATGTGGCAGGAATTATCTACATGATTTCTTTAATCTCAGAAATTTTATGAGGTATTTATACTATTATCCTCATTTATAAAAAAAGGAAACTGGGGCACATAAAGGTAAGGTAACTTTTTGAATAGAAAGATCCAAATTCATAAATTTTTATTTTGTCTAATTTGCTCAATAACTTTATAAATTAATGCAATCAATTTACTCTATAAGCTAATGCAGTCCCAATTAAATTTAGAGGACTGTTAATGGAACTTGATAAACAATTTTAAAGTTCACCTAAAAAAGGAAATGCTAGCAAAACAGAAAGCCGAGAAAGTGTTGAAAAATAATTTAAAAAAAATCAATTTTAAAAACTATTAAAATTATATTAAGGTTTAGTACGGTTGTTAGATACACTCAAGGACTTAACCACAGAGCCAAGGACATAGAGGACAGTCAAAAATATTTCGAAAAGTAATGCATATTTCTACCTATCTTTTCTATGGCTTGCCCCAATAGATAAAGAAACAAAATTTAAAGTTACTGTAATTAAATACTATGTTATTAACACCAGGATTGAAAACAATGGTTTAAGAAAGCAGATTAGAAAATCCTGAAACAGATATATAGGAAACATAGGAATTTGGTCTCTAGTAAAGATTACTTTCAATCCGGAGGAAAAAATAAACTATTCAACAAATAGCATTGGGTTAATTTGCTAATGATATGGATAAAACAAAGTTAGATTCCCATCTCACAACATATGTAAAAATAAATTATTGATAGACAAAAGTTTGAAAATATATATTCACACACATAGGCATGTGCACAAACACATGTACACACACACATAACACATGCATGAACATTCTGGAAAACTAATTTTACCATCTTACAGTTTGGAAGAGATTTTAAGCAACACAAAACACTGAAGCCATAAAGAAGTAAAATAAAAGATATGGCTACATAAAAAGCACATATATATATACGTACATATATATGTATGTATGTATATATATATATGTCACTCAGCCATAAAAAAGAATAAAATTTTGCCATTTGCAGCAACATGGAAGGACTTGGAGGGCATTATGTGAAGTGAAATAAGTCAGACAGAGAAAGACAAATACTGTATGATATCATATGTAGAATCTAAAAAATACAACAAACTAGTGAATATAACAAAAAAAGAAGCAGACTCACAGATACGGAGAACAAACTAGTGGTTACCAGCAGTGAGAGAGAAGGGGGAGGGGCAATAAAGGGATAGGGGATTAAAAAAAGGGGTTATTATGGGTTTATATGAAATCACGTATGTGAAACTTTTGAAAATTGTAGAATTTAAAGACTCTTTCATTCAATAAAAAAAACTAAAAATTACATCTCAGGAATAATAACCAAAAAATCATGGAAAAAGAGAAAGTAAATATGGAGAAAATACATAGTAGATACATATAAACTATTAGCCTTACTATAAAAGCATCTATAAATCAATTAAAAAATTGTGCCACTCAATGGTAAAATGGTCAAAGGACACGAATTGTCAGAATACCAGAGAAGAAATGAAAGAGGCTAATGAATATCTGAAAATATGATTAACTTCTCCAGCAATCAGAGAAATACAAATTAGAAAATAATACCATTTTTGTCAATTTGATTAGAAAAAATGAAAAATATTGATATCATCCAGTTTGGACAAGTGCATGGGGAAATGGGCACTCTCAGACATTATTGCAGCATTATAAATAGCCTTTTTAAGGGACAAATTGACAGTAATTGTCAAAATTTAATATGATCTAGTAATTCTACATCTAAGAACTGGAAATGTTCACAAAATACATTGAAAGTACAAGAATCTTCATTAAAGCATTGTTTTCAACTGCAAAAAATAAAATCTCTCGGTAGATGAATGATTGAATACATTATTTTAATTTTTTTAAATAAATTATTTTATATCTTTTTTTTTTTTTTTTTTGCGGTACGCGGGCCTCTCACTGCCATGGCCTCTCCTGCCGCGGAGCACAGGCTCCGGACGCACAGGCCCAGCGGCCACGGCCCACGGGCCCAGCCGCTCCGCGGCATGCGGGATCCTCCCGGACCGGGGCACAAACCCGCGTCCCCTGCATCGGCAGGCGGACTCTCAACCACTGCGCCACCAGGGAAGCCCCTATTTTATATCTTTATATGGGATACTATAGAGTGTTTTTTTTTTAATGATGTGGATCTTTATATATCAACACAGAAAAATATCCAAGACAAATTACTAACTAAAAATGTCTAGGAGCAGAATAATGTAGTACTATATTCTGTTGATTCTAAAAATCATTTCATTCACATTTCAACACTTCTGACATTGTGAGGCATCATGCAATCAACAGTGTCTAATAATTGTAATAGGTGGCATTTTTCTCTTCTTAGTAAAACATAAAATTATGACATGCTTTACAATTGATGCAGCTTAGACTTGATGAAATACAGTAAATCATATGATCCCACTTATATTTAAAATTATATTTATTTATGTATTTAATAGAATGAGTAATTGAGAACTTAATTGATGCCTTTCTTGTGTACCCGGCTTTAACGGAAATGAAGAGGTGGGAGGAGAAGAGGGAGGAATAGAATTTTCTTCCTTTCCCTTTAAGCGTCATCTGGTTTTTATGTTCTTGAATTTGGCTCACTCATTCCAGGGGACTTTACCTGCCTTTAACCATCAGATCTATGGGTTGATAGCACTATCTTTGAGAAAAAAAGGATGGAGGTGTTTGTGCCTCGAGGGGAAGAGAGGGATGTAGACCAACTCCATGCCCTGGTGACGTGGAGGAGATGGGAAATTAGGGTTTGGGTGAAGAGGTGAGAAAGTCACTTCCCTGAAGTGAAAGGATGGGTGGAATTGCTACAGAGGTGCCTGTGGAGAACAGAGTGCTAAGCATGCAGTGCCGATGGCAGAAGCAAAGATGTCTGCGACCAAGCTTGTCATAGTGGCAGAGATGCCCCATCAGACCCACTTGCCTTAGTAGCCTTTAGCGTTATAAGCAGGAAGCACTGGGTACAGAAACATAATTGATTGAAGACCCAAGGTCCATCCTCAATCTTGCTGGATAAGCCTTTGATCAACCTCAAGGGAGACAGAGTTCCCTCAGGTAATCAAGTTTAGATGCCCAGCCAGCTCTGCTGCATGGGCGCTGGGGCACATTATAAAAGAAAATGTCTTACTTACTGCTTCATTCTGAATGTTCTGGACCAATTTGCACCAGAGAAAGACAGATTATATAGATAGATAGGTGGATAGATAGATAGACAGACAGACAGACAGATAGATATAGATGATAGATAGATAGATACATAGATAGATGATTAGATAGATAGATACAATAGATATAGATAAATGATAGATAAAAGAGAGATACTTGGGATTAGAGAGAAAAATTGAGTATCTTTAATTTTTCATTAAATAATCTTTTTATTATTTGAATGTTTACAAGCTTAATTGCCTTTATAATTTTAAAACAATTTTTAAAAGAAGAAATTTTACTTTAAAAAAATGTGATAAGATGCAGATAAGTAGCTCTGTCTTAATGTATACATTTGCTTATTTAACACATACACATTGAGCGCATCTTATGTGCCCAGCACTCAGCATGGTCCAGGGGAGGTCTTGGACAAGACGAGGCTACCCCCAGGGAGCTCACGGTCTACAAGATGGCAAACATCCCTGAAGTAAAGCACTTAAGTTGTGTGTGCCCCCTCATCCTGTAGTAAAATCGTAAGCCTCCTGCTGGTTGCTGCCCAGAGTCATCCGGCAGCAAGTGTGGCTTCCCCAGCTCAGAACTTGAATTGGTGCATCCTGAAGGTCTTGAGGCTACAGTTTTGCCTGAACTCTGTGCAGTGGCCCCCCACATGGCCTGCGGTGAGCTGCTGTCTGGGAATTAGTCCCGTAACTTCTCAAACAACTGCTGAGCGTTGTCGGAGAAGAGTCATTTCACTCCGGGGGCAGAGCACCTCTGAGGTCACAGCCACGCTAAGCTTCAGGGCATCCTTCCCATAAACATTTGTCCTAGGCTTCGCTGAAACAGCGATGAGTAAAGCAGACGTGGTTCTTATCCTGACAGAGGCTATACTCTAGTGGGGGAGAGAAGTAGGTCCTGAGTTTGGAGAAAATAGGGAGCATTTGAAAGCCTGAGGGAAGACTGTAGCTCTGGAGCCAGGGAGCCAAAGAGAGGATGTTTCCAGGAGAGGATGTTGTGATGGCGAGGATGCTCTATTACACTGGAGGAGGAAAAACACTCAGCTGTTAGGTTTTTATTTTATTTTTGCTTCACCCGACAGATAAAAGTGATTTATATTTAAGGAGAGAGAAAAAAAGAGCCACACTTGATTGATCTGCTCCATCCCAGATTATGGCATCCTTCCCGCAAAATCGTCTTCCCCTAAGTAAGTGGTGTCATCAGCCACCCATCTGCTGGCCCAAACCGAGAACCCGGAAGTCATTCCGTCTTTCTTCTCTCAATTCCCACATGTAATCAACCATTATTTGGCTGTCAATTCACATTCCTCATGTCACTCAAATCCATTCTCTTCTCTCTACACACAGGTCTCAACTCTGATCTCTGCTTCTACAATGGCAAGAAGTAAACAATATCAGGATTAGCATGTTTACCTCCAGTATTTCCACCCCAACATGAATTCATTCTCTTGTACTCTATCCAGAGTGATTTTTCTAAAGTATTAACTTGTCCCCCTATTCAAAATCTGGAGTTTTACCATTGCCCCAGAATAAAGTTCAAACTCCTTAGTGTGGCTCTGAACACCCCTTAGGATCTGTCCCTGGTTACTTCCTTACCATTCTCCACTCCTGCTATCATGAATGCTTCTTTTGTGCTGGTCCTTTTTCTTCCAATCTCATGGCCATCCTCCACACTACTGTTATAAGCAATCAATCTTTCTATATCACATCTCTGGTATTTCCCAGATTAAGACTAATCTGAGGCTCCCTTTCACTTCAGGATTATAGCCAATCCCCTTAGCATGGCAGATAAGACCCCTTAGGATATTACCCCTACCTCTTCCTTCCGCTGTATTTCCCACTACTTTCTCCCTTCCCTCTAATTCTTGCCCTTTATGCCCCTATAATATTGACTTGCTTGTACTGTATTGTAGTTCCCAAAACATCCCCTGTCATTTAATGTCTCAGTACATTTGCACAGATGTTCCCACTGCCTAAATGTTTTTCTTTTCTTATTTGTTGCTTGAACTCTTTGTTACTTCCTAAAACACTATTCAGATGTTGAATATGAAAACCTAGAATACAATATTAATCCAAACTATCAACAAGCATAAGAATAAAGACTCCAATGTGCACTGATTCAAAAGCTTATTTTCCATATAGTCTTTCTGAAAAATTTACCTGAGCTATATTCCAACAGAATGAAGCTAAAATCCAAAAAAGAGGAAGATGTGGAATAAAGAAAAAGTAGAACAAACTGAGTTATATAGAAGACAGGTTGACAGCTGTGCAACAAGCTTAGAGTACAATTAGTTCAAATTAGAGCAGGAACTCCATAGTTGCAAGAAAGATGTCTTTAGAAAAGTTAAAAAGATTCTACACAGTGGGCAGAATGAGTAAGTAGCTTGAAAATATTTGTGAAATGATAATGAAATTCTGTTTGGTCTCATAACAAGGAAAAAAGAAAACAACCGAGGGAAACTCCAAGACAATCAAAAAATAAATGAAACAAAAATACAAGAAAGTGAAATTAAAAGAAAATAAAACAGTATGATTTTAAGCAATTGATAAATTATGTGAAGAGAATGCATTTTGGAAAAATATATACCATGCCCACACTAACTCAAAGAAAGCTGGTATAGTGACACTAAAATCAGACCAAAAGAGGCTGATAAAAGGGACAAAAGAGGATTTTTAATAAGAGAATACTTTTGAATGTACTCTAGATGCATTCTCTCTCGAGTGATAAAGAGTCCATGCCAGAAAGAAGGTAAGCGTGATGAGGGCAGGCAATTTGATTTGTATAATGCTAACAAATAAAACAGTGCCTGTGATGCGGCAGAGAGTCAATAACTATTTAGTAAATGAATGATTTGAACGCATAAAGAAGGAAATGTACTCTTGGCACTCAGCATGGCTTAGCAATGCCCAACACTTATACGCTTTCATAGTATAAATGCTGTTTACTGTTTGTTACCACTGAGGATCAGCTTACAGACCTAACAGACAGAACTAAAAGGTGGTTGCAGAGAAGAATGTAAAGGTTATCAAAGTTGGCAAAGTAAAAGCAAGGGCACGATTGGCCAAAATTAGGAGGTGGAGAGAAGGAGGAAGTGGGGATATTAATACCCTCAACTAGGGAGTCAAAAAACACAGTCTAAAGATGATAGAACTAGAATTAGAGATTTAAAGATGATATTTAAGGTTACAAAGGTAAACAGTAGTAGGACAGGGGCACCCAGGAACTGTTATCAGACTTCTCTCCAGTTGCGTACAGCACCTAAGTGATCTTATCCAGCCTCGTGGCTTGAAAGACCATCTATACACTGCCAGCTCCCAAACGTGTGGTTCCAGCTGGATAATCTCTCAGACTCTTACATCCAAGTGTCTATCAAACATTTCCTCTTAGAAGTCCACTAAAGATTTCAAGCTTAACATGCCCAGTCTAAAGCCCAATAGTGCATTTAAAGAAATTCTCTCTTGAAACAGTAAAGTGATTAAAAGCACCTCAAATCTTTATACAGTCTCTGGATGAAATGCTACAAGACAAAGTGAAATGCTAAAGCTCAACGAACATATAAAAATTTCTCTTTCTCCATCTCTGCTCCTTCTAAAACCTCCCACATGTCAGCATCAGCTCCCTGACACTCACTCTCAACTCCTTCTTTTCACTCCCAACCTCCCCAGATTCTTGTGTAAACATTTTTCCACCCTCCCCAGTCTCTTACAGTGTTTTACTCTGTGAATGGTAATAATAACAAATGCTTAGATAGAATTACAACATCCCAGGCACTGTTCCAGCTACTTTACATATATCAACTCATTAAATCTTCACAATCACAAAAGACAGATACTACTATTATACCCTATACCTGAAGATATAGATATTGAAAGAAATGATTTGCCCAAGGTCACCCAGCTAGTAAGTGGAAAAATTGAGATTTAAACCTCGTCTGTCTGGCTCCAGAGCCTGTGCTCTTAACTGCTATGTTATCTAGTTTATGAAACACTCAGGTTTCTTTCTTTCATATTCTCTATCATATGCGCATTACTTTGATTTTCCACAACAAAGGAGAGCCTGAGAGCTGCCTCTACAAGCAATAATTATTCCACGTTAGAAACCAGAAGAAAGTAGGAAAATTGCAAACACTGAAAATAAAAACATCCCCCCAAAAATAGTAATAATTTTTGCCCCAATAGAAATAGGAAGAATAAAATGCATGGATGAAAATGTGTTACTGAAAACTGTGGGAATGTGCAAACTGGAAGTCCTGAATTTCTCTGGACTAAAGGACCCCAAGATGCGTTGCCTTGGAGGACCACAGCATGCAAATGCCATCATCCACTTGCAAGTTCCCTCAAGCACAACTACACATGCTGGAAATGTAAACTGGTGCAGCCACTAGGGAAAACAGCATGGAGGTTCCTCAAAAAACGAAAAAAATGGAATTACTATATGATCCAGCAATCCCACTCCTGGGCATATATCCACCACTATTCACAATAGCCAAGACATGGAAACAACCTAAATGTCCATCAACAGATGAATGGATAAAGAAGATGTGGTATATATAGACAATGGAATATTACTCAGCCATAAAAAAGAATGAAATAATACCATTTGCAGCAACATGGATGGACCTAGAGATTATCATACTAGATGAAGTAAGTCAGACAGAGAGAGACAAATACCATATGACATCACTTATATGTGAAATCTAAAATATGACACAAATGAACATATCTATGAAACAGAAACAGACTCACAGATGTAGAGAACAAACTTGTGGTTGCCAAGGGGGAGGAAATGTGGGGGAGGGAAGGATTAGGAGTTTGGGATTAGCAGACGCAAACAATTATATACAGAATGGGTAAACAGCAAGGTCCTACTGTATAGCACAGGGAACTATATTCAATATCCTGTAATAAACCATAATAGAAAAGAATATGAAAAAGTATATATATATACACACATACATATAACTGAATCACTTTGCTGTACAGCAGAAATTAACACAACATTGTAAATCAACTACACTTCAATAAAATAAATTTTAAAAAGAAAGGAATTATACCTGCTACATCCTAACCCCTCCAGGTCCTTTAGTCTTCAGACATGGCTGCACTCTCTTTATATTCTATGGGGTTGGCAAAATTTGGGCAGTCCCTTAGATTCCTGTCCCTTGTGTACATGTCTTGAACAGTCCCCTTACTTTGTGTGTAGGCAGAACCTATGTATATGATGAGCTATCACTCCCATGATTAAGCTCCATTATATGGCGAAGATGAAGGTACTTTGCAGATGTAATTATGGTCCTTAAGCAGTTGACTTTGAGTTAATCAAAAGAGAGTTATCCTGGATGTGCCTGGACTAATTAGGTGAGCTCTTAAAAGAGATTTCCCTGCTGGCCTTGAAATGCCATGTTTTGAACTATCTATATAGGGGCCCACATGGCAAGGACCTGATGGCAGCTTCCAAGAGCTGAAAATGGTCCCTGGTCACCAGCCAGCAAGAGAGTAATGCCTTTAGTGCTGTGACCACAGGGACCTGAATTCTGCCAACAACTGGAGAGCTTGAATGAGACTCTAAAGCCTTGCACAAGATCACAGTCCTACCCCACACTTCGATTTCAGCCTGAGACCCTGAGCAGAGGACCCAGCTAACCCATACCAAGACTCCTGCCATATGAAAACTCTGAGATCATACATTTGTCTTACTAAACTTTTTCTAATCATTGAAAATGATTTTTTTCAATGTGTAACTAAATGTGATTTTTATCTATCACTTCACAAGGCTTTATAAATAAATCAGTTCCCAAATCATAAAACAATTTCAATCATAAAATATGTAAATCACCAGACATGCATTTCACCAAGGCTGCCAAATGCAGTTGACTTTTCTTAACTCTCAAATAATAAGAAACATCCAACTCTGACAATGCTTCTCTGACTTTCTCTTTCTCCACTATGGCAAGTTATGGTGGTTTTCTCTGGGCAGCCGAATTTGCGGAGTGTCGTCCAAAGACCACAAGTGAATACAGAGGATCGTTCTGCTGCCTCTCTCTGCTACTTAGTCTCCAAGTCTCTAACACTTCTGATTTCCAGAGGATGAAGCTGTTTCAATGCACTGTTCTCGGCTTTTGGTTCCAGGGGTACTATGAATTCTTAAGTGGTTTCTGGAGTTCTCTTGAAGGCTTTTGGACCGTGTAATATTGCTAAGTCGGTGTTTTTGTGGAAGAACAAAGCCTGAGGCTTCCTCTTCCACCATCTTGATGACATCATCCTCATCATGAGTATTTTTTAACTTCATTTATTTGTTCCACAGACTTTAATAAGTGTCTTCTACATGCTAGTTCTAGACTAAGTGCTGGTAAGTAGGCGACTCAAGAAATCCAAAACTTGAATCCAAATCTATCTAACTGAAAAGCCCTCCTTGTTGTCTGCACTATGCCATGTTGTGGCCCACTGTACCACTAAATTTGGGGTGGTTTGTTACCCAGCCATAGAAAACGAATTCACACTGCAGTGTCAATGATGGTGTCCAGTAGGTGGTGTGGGCACCAGACCAGTTGCTCTTGTGAAAGACTGCTGGAGCCTAAGGTATTATAGCTCCAGGGACATCGGCCCAGGAGGCAGCAAAGGTGACTGTTGGGAAAATCCTGTCTGGACATGCTCAGGATGCTACGTTTCTCTGAAGGAGGGCTTGGCACCCAGGGACATAGGCAGGGGATGGGTTAGGTTTCTCAAGCACTTTGCAGAAATGACAGCGAAGAGGGAGAAATTCAAGCATGTAGTAGGATCTTCATATGTTACCGAACCGGAAAGGCAATGGATTGGATGGAAGCTGGGAAAAAAAGGAATAAATCACAGTTTTTAAAAATTGCCCCTTCACTCCACAACCATGCAAGGTGGATGTCATTACTCCTTATAACAGATAAGTTAACTGAGCATCAGAAGGGTTAAGAAATCTACCTCTGTTCTCCCAGGTGTTTGGGTTTGGGGGAGCATAGTTTGCTCTGAATACAAGGCCTATCTGTTCTTGAATATTTTCTGGATACGTGTTAGAAGTATCCTGCTCTAATAATGTTTATGTCCTTGTGCCACTTTTACTATTGATACAATAGAATATTACTTTCAGTTTAAAAAAATTGCCTTATACATTATTGGTCTGAACTCTAGACAGGACAGACCTGGGTTCAAACCCTTCAAACCACTCTTATTCTGTGCTCTTGACAAGTTACCTGAACGTCAGGGTCACTGGCTCTTTCAGGTACTTCCATCACCAGGTTGTTGTGAGAATCAAGAGAACATGTGTATATACCCTAGTTCAAAGTAAAGTGCACGGTTGACACCCAATAAGGGGTAGCTGTTACTATATGATAATAAAATATTGCAACACATATTGGTTTTCTACGTCTGCAGAACAAATTACCGCATGTTTTGTGGCCTAAAGCAACATAGATTCATCATCTCATAGTTTCTATGGGCAGGAATTCAGGCATGGACTAGCTGGGTGCTGGGGGCAGTTTACCCCAAAAGCAGGACACACGAATCAGGCCCATTTGGGAAAAGTATTTATATCTCCTTTCTTCAGAGATAGTCCAGCCAAGGTGATTGAAATATGTGCCTTGGAGATTCTGACCCTCAGTGTAGGAGTGATGATGGTTTGCTGGAGAGAAAGGACCAAGAACAGGGAACAGAGCCTGAGCCAGGGCCAAACACCCCTCCCGCCTCTCTGCTCTGGATCTGGAGCTGTGTCTTCCTATTTAAAGGAACTCTTTAATCGAATAGCATTGATTCGTCGCAGAGAGATACTATTTCTGCTCATCAAGTTCACTGTTATTTGAATTTCTCATGGGTTAACATAGCCTCTTCCAGAGCTGGTTTCCCTGCCTATGTGAACATTCACAAGTGGTCTCTGTACCTCCTACACACTTGCATAGTTTTACTTAAAGTTTCTGCTTATAAGGTCTGGGGAATGGGTAACACTCAGTGGCATATTCAGAGAGAAGCTCCATCAGCCTGGTTTTGCATCAGCAATGTCCCCTCCATTATGACTGCAGTAACTATGGCAGCCACCACAAAGATAACTCACCAACCCTGATTGGCTGGTTAGTCAGTCACCTCCCTTCCCACTACCCTGCAGTGCGCATGGCCTGAACCGACAGCCCCAACTTGCCAGCCTCTGTACTTTACCCTCTCATATTCACATCGTCAACCCCGGAGCTCACAACCCTGAGACTCTGGGAGAAAGAAGACCTGATTATTCCTCTCTCATGGGTAATTTCATTAGTCTGATGAAGGATAGGATTTGAGAGCAAACCCAGGACTTGTGAATCCTTGCCTAGCCCGCCTTCTGTGACCACTGCCTTCCATTTTCCTCCTCACTCTGGGTACTCTGTTAATGTCTCACAGTTCAATAAACTGATATTCCAACCACAGGAATCTCCCATGCATTGCAGAGATTCCAGATGGAGGTGATCGGAGAAGGTCTCCTTTCCATCCTTCCTCTGCAATGAGGGCCAGCTTCATAGGCATGAGACCTGTGTGGTCACTCGGGGCCCCACACTTAGGGAGAGTCCCACGTTTGCTTTACTGCCCTGCTGGTACCGTCTTGATGTTCTTAATAACTTGTGAACAAAGGGCCACACATTTGGACTGAGCTCTGCAAATTATGTCACCAGTCCTGTGTGCAGTCAAGATACAGAGGGCTTTAGCATACATTTGCAACTTGGAGAGATCATCTGAATCCCTTGTTTTCATTCGCTAATCTAACTCCAGGCATTTATGATAACTCAACGTCCTATCAGCTGTTTTTTAAATTTTTATTTTTTATTGGAGTATAGTTGATCAACAACGTTGCGTTAGTTTCAGGTATAGAGCAAAGTGATTCAGTTACACATATATGTGATCAGCCTTACCCTCACTAAAACCAGGTTGATTTCTTTAACCAGTTAACCAATAAAGATAAGCAAAAAGAAGAGGTCTTCGTAGGAGCAGCGTGTGAAACATCACAGGATGGCCCTCCCCCCTAGGTGGGTACCTGCAAATTCCCCCCTGTGCCCCCCTCCACCTCCATGCTGGTCCCATCCAGAGTGGCTCTCTATCCACCCCATCCCCACTGGAGTCCCTCGATATCTCCTCCTGTTCGTCTTGGCACGATGGTTCTTTCCCTCACCTCCTACCGCACATCTGTGTTTGTTAAATACTATTTGGCCCACGGTAAGCTCTTCAAAACAAGAGACTTGGATTGCAGGGGCTGGGCAGTGGGCTTGCAAGCCATGCAGGGATGAGGCTGTGCTGCCCTTACCTTCCTCTCCCCTCCCACCACACTGACATGGTATCACAGAACTGGGCACCACGGTGCTGAGAAAGAAAAGTAATAGATCCAGATAAAGCTTTGGAAACGGAGCCTGGTAACTTACCGAGACTTAAAAGCTTGGATTCTGAATGAGTCTGGAATGGAAGCTGTTGAATCCACATTCTTCTTCTCCAAGTGTGTCTGTTTCCTGGCACTACACTCAGGACCTCCACTGAAAAGGTTCTATCATTGACCGGGATCTCACAGCACCACAATCTCTAAATCACTAATCCCCATAAGTCCCTAATTTGAAAAAGCGAAACAACCATTTGGAAGACGTACCTCTCTAGCCAGGGCTTCTGCTGGTCTCACATCATTTAATAAGCCCAGTTTCTGATACCACAACACTTTTCTCGGACCTACATGGAAGGAGAGTGGACTTCTGATTGAGAATTCCCAAGGTACAGGGCGATTTCTCCTTTCAGTGCAAGACACCACACTCTCCCATTCTCAGCCCTTTCTAATCCAGCATTCTATGTGATCTTCTCTGCACTTCTGAGACATCAGAGAGGCCGACGTTATCCCCATTTTACAGAAGGGACAGCTGAGTCTCACCAATGCTCAGACTGTGCTAGCGGCCACCTCAGTGTGTGTTTGAAGCTGTAACCTGGCTTCTGTTTAAAGGTCGAGTTCTCATTGCAAAGCATGAACGATGAAGTCTTTTTCCTTAGACGACGGGAACTTTGGCAGCCGCTTCCTATTTTCCCCTAACTTTGGGCACGAGCCTGCCTTGGACGAGGCTATGCATTCTCTGATCGACACCATGGTTGTGAAAGACGTGATGGTGAGGTGAGACAATTTGCCGGAGGGAGAGAGGAGTTTTTAAGGCTGGAGTAAAAGAGGCTGGAAAGGGAGGCGGGGCGTGGAAGAGCAGAGAGAGGCCCTGATTGCAAGAAAAGGGGAAAATTATCCCAATTCTAGCACTGCTGGAAAATGGGAAAGTTATTGCTGCACAAAGACCCTCTCGAAGCGCCTGCCTTCCAAAATTTCTACTGCACTCTCTGCAGTTACTTGTGTATGGCAGAAGCAGCATCTTTGTATTATATGAACAGTCTGCTTCATAATCAAATACCATCTGTCGCTACATCTGAACTTGTTTTCAACATCTGTGCGTTCTGGTCTTAACAAAGCTTTAAAAACTAATTCAAAAACTTTCACAGATCACTGCCTAAATATGTACATTGACCATCTTTCCATGTTGGTGTGTGATGTTTCTTCTATAGGTGCCTCCCTCTGCCTGGGAAGAGTGAAGACATATACACTTGGAGACTTCATTAAGCTTATTTCCTAATGGCCTTGGGTAGCCAAGTGCAAGAGGGGGACACTTGTTTCTGCACCGAGAGGACCCATCATATTCTTTCTTGGTGCCAATAGGGTCCCTTTCTGCCAATGAGAAACCTGTAAGTTGATCAGCTACCATACCCCAATTACTCAAAATGACACTACAGATAAAACGGCAACCAAGGGGAGAATCAACTGTATAGCTTCTACGCAGCTAAAGTGTGTTTGAACAAATGGTGAAGTAAAAGCATGAGAGCTCCCAGGAGGACAAGGACGCCGTTACTTTGCACATGCTTCAGAAATGTGAAGTACATCTTTACAGAACCTTTGGCCACAGCCCCCGGCAGATGTTGACCAGTTTCGCTTATGTATACATCAGTTGCAGAACACTAAAACAGAGATTGGAAATTTTAATTTAGTCAAGGCAGTTGGGCTAAAATGATGGCTTTTGTTGAAACCATTAAATAGAGCTGCCTAATGAAGTACAGTGCCGGGCTGGCAAACAGAGCCCTTATGAGAGTCAGCTACTTTCGAGCAGGAGAGAGGGAAGGCAGTGGCTGCTCGGGTCTCAGAGGGCAGGCAGCATGGCATCCTCGGACAGAGAGAAAGGCTTGGGGTGTAGGGGCAGAGAGGAATGGAAGGCTAGGAGCCATGAGCAGAGGGGCATCTGTGCGCAACACTGACCCTGGTGGCATTTTAACAGCGCATGCGTGTGTGTGCCTGTGCATGAGTGTGTGTAGCTTGTGTGTGTGTGTGTGTGTGTAATGGGGCAAGTGGAGGTTTTATTTTGGAAACATTCTTTTAAGTTTCAGCTGCCAATTTGCAAGGGGCCAGGAGGGAAGTGTGGTGCAGTGAGCAGGTGCACAGCCCCTTGAAGGTGATTTGGGTGAGTTTGGAACAGAGAGATGGGAGAGTGGTGGCAAAGTTGTAAGGCTGGGGAACTCGTGGGAGGGGTGGAAGGCTGCCAGATTAATGAATCCGGTGATTGATTCAGCTGCTTCAGTACACTTGCCCTTCCCACGGCTGCTTGACGGCAAGTAGCCATTAGGTGTGCCCGAGCTATTCTTCCTTTCCCACTCAGGGTCAGGAGAGGCAGAGCAAAGATAACCTCAGTATTGATAGAAACCCACTTTAGCGTGATGGGGCTGACAGATCACTATTTAGAGGACTGGACATTGACTTCTTACACAGTGATGAATATATTAAAAGCACCAGACGGTGCATAGTTTTCAATTGTTTTCCTGTTTTAGTGGGAATTTTTACCATGTGACCACTTAATACTCTAGTAGTCATGCATGTTTTAAAAGAACAAACAATACTATATTTTAGTGAAGATGACTATTATTATTATAGTTATACCTCACACAGTGAGGTATAATTATTTACAGCATATAAATAAGTGAAATTGTCTTCAGTAAATACCTATTATTGGCCAGGTTTTACAGGAAATAGGAGAATCAGTCCTTGTTCATCTTGTAGAGAATAGCATGAAACAGCAGTGTATTCTCATCAAACATTTTACTTTGAAAACCACCAAAGGAATCAGTGGATAGTTGCTGGAAATGATTGTCCAAGATTAAGCAGTGTATTTTTTTTTTCAAGCTGGCTCAGATGTATAGACATAGCCTAAGTACAAAACCAACCAACAAGCAAAAACACATGCACACAAAAACATGTTACTGCTCTTTAGTCTTTTGGATGTGTATATATCGTGTCGCCGTTGGATTTTTGTCAGGGAGAGGATCAGACTCCTACTTCTTCAAGTGAAACCAGCAAAAGCTCAGGATTAATCCCTGAAAGTTCTGTGTTCCAGAACATCTTCCCAACCTCTCAGGGATGGGGACACTTTATGACCCCCAGCACCCTGTAACATAAATTCTTTACACAGGTGACACAATGGACACAGTGAGCATTCTAACATGTACTTTTAGCTCCAATTAACTCTAGATCTTTCATAATTATAGAGATATATTAATCCCACCCAGTGAAATAGGCAAAAGTCTGTTCTATTGGGTTAAGGAATATTCATGTTCCACTCAGGTAATTACTGAAATAAGTTTGGCTTTTTAAAAAACAGATTTACTGACAGCCTGGGGGGGACAACCAAGAGAGTTCTGAGTGGGACAGGGAAACCAGCATGGAATTAAATAGTTCCTAAAATATTTCTATTCTAGCTCTCAAAAATGGATTCTTCCCTCCCTACCCCGCAAGTGATTGTGATTTGCCTGTAATGTTTTCCCCACTGCTTCAGTTAAATATCCAGATTTATCTCCAAATGAACAAATTTCCAGGAGGTTGGGAGAAGGGGAAGAAGGAGAATTCCAATTAGATACTGCATATTTTATGTATCCACTAAAGAGAGAACAGCAGATGCAATTTTGAAAGCCAAATTATTTGCAGGGGGGTGAGAAGAAAAATCAGAACTCAGTTGACACTGATGATCACCCTGATGTACAGTTTTCAGTTCATTTCTTTTTCCTAGGATGTAGTGTCAGTAAATGGCACTGCTCTTAAAGGTTTGCCAATATGACTGTGAGAACCCTCCATCCTTTCTACTCGGGCTTTGCTATAACTTGGCAATTTGTAAGCACATTGGGTTGAAGCATGGTATACACATTGTCGGTCCAGATGCAATTTTCTGTTGCAATTACCAAAAATGAAATCAAAGAAGCTTCTTGGGATTTTAGTTGACAGGGAAACTTAGTGAAAGAGGAATATTTGTATTGCTGTTTTCTTGCTCCACATTTTTTAATCCTTGATTTTGTTCAGCTTTATTTTGGGTTATCCTTATCTTAGAAAAACTAAAGTTTAAACACATATTTAAAAATCAAGGCAGCTTCCATTATAGAATACATCTTTGTGATGGCACAAATGTGGTTTAAATATGGTTTTGCTGCTAGAAGTTGAGGGTAGCACATGTATGCTTTTCTCAGCTGCTGCAAAACTCTCTTCATTGCTGTGCTGATTTCCTCCAAGTTTCATGGAATTCTCTGAGCACCCTACATTTTAGTCTGTGTTGGTTCACTGGGGGACCGGGACCACATCTAAGCAAACCATTGTGTATGAGGCCTCATATTATGTCACCCCTTTGGCCACATCAACGTGTAGCTCTTGACTGAAGAGTCACATTTCTTTAACTACTGACTTAAATTTTTTCAGCTGAATCCTATGATTCTTATGACCTTGTAAATTTGAAGACACATATTTAAGTCATGCCTAAAAAGTATGACTGAAATACGAAGGGAGGGATCGCTAGAACCATCGATAGCTGTGTGAAAACTCTTGGATTCAGAGAAGGAAGAATGTTCATTGACTTCAACGGAGTAGACCATGTCATAGAAATGGAGTTGATCCTCAAAGACAAAACTCTAGCTTGATCGCTAAGTTGGTTGTTCTCAAACTAAAGATGAAAAACTCCAGGAAATGGATAGAAGCTGACTTCTGAGGAAGCAGCACACGGTGAGTATTGGCTGGATGAACAAGGGGCCCCAAGAAATGGACTGTGAAATGAGGTCAGGCTCACTACCACCAGCGCTTCTCCCAAGAGGAGAGCTGTCGTTTTCACAGATGTGTCATCTGCTTAAGAGAAAGAATCAGGGTCCTGCTTGAATCCCAGGAAAACTTTAGAGTCACAAGGATGCTTCCATCAGGGACTTACCAATTCTTCATAGTCTCACCATCTTCTCCTTTCTCCATTTTATTCTTCCAAAATGGAAAAGAAAAGAAGAAAGGAAAAGGAAAACAGAGGATTGAAGGAAGAAAGAAAGAGAGAGAGGGAAGAAGGGAAGGAGGGAAGGAAAAGAAAGAAAACCCAGCAACTCCTATGCATATTCAGGAACTTCCATTTGATTTCCCACTTCAAAAATGGCTCCTCCCATCACCCTGTGCTCTGACGTGCTGAGCTATGAGGCATTTGAGGAGTAACAGCAAGAGAAAACCTTGGCATTGCTGACAAGGCACACTGTAGCATCTGGGGTGCTCCTTGGAGACCTGTGGCCAGGCTAACCTGGCCTCACTCTGCTGAGCTTGCAGAACCTAGAGGATGAGGTCACATTTGGCCATGACTATAAATAGACATCAGTGACAACTAAAACCAAAAGGGAGCTTTGCCTCTGATTCACAGGCTAACATCTCTGAACAAAAGAATTGGGCATCCATCGTTACCTAGAAATCTCAAGAAGAGCAAAACACTCTGGAACGTAATATTTGTCCCCTTCCTTTTTTGCTTCCCTTGAAATCCTTTGATCTAAGATAGCCCTTGGATTCCAATATCAAGATGAGGAAGGATTCTGAGGAATTCCCTATTGCCTGGGATTCCCTAAGAAAAAGTATCCAACCATTGCCTTATGGCAAATGGAATCATGACACATTTGGAAGCTGCACAATGACTTTCTCACAGGAGCAACCTTATAGAATACATTACCTATTCACAGTGAGACCTAACACGGCAGCCCGCATCCCCCTTCCTGCCCTCGGTGTTACTTATATTACACATAACTCGTTGTCTCCCCAGAGCCCACCCTTAGCCAACAACTTAGTAGATCTGAACAAGAGTAAAATAGCCTCCCTCGTTTCCAGCACAGCCTGTAAGAACCAGGGTCCAGCCATCTGCAGCACCTGTTCATAGACAACTCAGTGGAGGTATTTGTCTTCCAAATCACAGAGAGAATTCACACGGGGAGCCAAGGTTCTTCCAGTTTATGGAGTGGTGGGATCGGCTGCCTGGGAGTCAGCCGTGCACTTCCCCAGAAGCATAAGCTGCTGCTGCTCTCTGACACTCTGAACCCCCCTGCAGCTGAACAGCAGGGTCAACTTGCATTGGTCAGAAAACAGGAGCCCGAGCCCCGAGTTCTAACATGAATAACAGTATCCGAGCAAAGTCTACTCCATCAGAAAACGCAAGTAAGACTCTAAAAAACTACCATCTGGACGAGGGAAACGTGTCGTCTCTCAGACTCTGCACAGCATCAGTGTTTTTCTTTTCACAAATTTAGCACTCTGCCCCCTCCTCCCTGCCACCTTGCCCCTCTTCCCTCACTACCCTCTCCACAGCTCTGTCATTTGAGAAGCCCTGTCTTCACTTTTCTCTGTATTTAATTTTTCATATCATTCGCAGGACGTATCACATATTTGTTGTGATTTATTCAATACCCATCCCTCCTCTGACTTTGGAGAAGGCTATCACATTCCCCTCCTGCTCTGGGGGATACTGCCTAGCCCACAGGGTGTGATTTTTGTCATAATCCATGTGCTTAAACAGCCAGGAGAGACTGTCTCAAGATTCTGCCTGTCCCCGAAGCCACCTTCCACCCATTATCTGCCCACTCGGGTTTAATTCTAAGGAGAAGGCAGGGTATGCCTGGGCTGAGCACCATGTGATGTGACTTTGTTGAGAATAAGAAACTCACTTTTTTCTTCTCATTTATTCCCTAGGGATGAAGATATTTGGATTTGCTAAAATGTGTAAAACTGTATTTAAAATTTGCCCTAACATGCTGGGGACACAAGTGTCAGAAAATGAAACTGCCATTTGCTTTTTAAAAAACATGTATAACCATTTTTTTTATTGAAGTAGAGTTAATTTAAAAGGTTGTGGTAGCTTCACGTGTACAGCAAAGTGATTCAGTTTATATATCTATATCTATCTATCGATTCTTTTTCAGATTCTTTTCCATTACAGGTTATTACAAGACATTGAATATAGTTCCCTGTGCTATGCAGTAGGTCCTTGTTGTTTATCTGTTTTATACATAGTAGTGTGTATATGTTAACCCCAAACTCCTAATGTATCCCTCCCCCACCCCGCTAGCCCCTCTGATAGCCATAAGTTTGTTTTCTGTGTCTGAGTTTATTTCTGTTTTGTAAATAAGTCCATTTATATCATTTTTCTTTAGAGTTCACATGTAAGTGATAGCATATGATGTTTGTCTTTCTCTGTCTGACTTCACTTAATATGATAATCTCTAGGTCCATCCATGTTGCTGCAAATTCTGCCATTTGCTTTTAATCATGAGGGGTATTGGCACCATCTCCCAAATGGCAAAATATTCATATTTAGAGTGAGTAAGGGAGAGAGAGAGACAAAGACAGGGACAAAGAGAGGGCGCGATGGAGAGACAGAGAAATGAAAATGAAAAACAAACAAACTACTGAGGTAGGTCAGTTGCTTATTGAGATCATTCTCAGTAAGAGATCTTAAGGAACCAAAAGGGAAGAGGAAACCGTCATCTGGATGTTGGCAAATTTTGATGAGCGTCAGCCATGTGCAAAGTTCTACTGGGGAAACCGAAGAGAGTAAGGCTCAGTCTGTCCCCTGTAAAAGACCTAGATGATGCCCTCACAAGCTAGCATAGAAACTAGGGATCACAAGCCTTTTTTGTTACAGGTATCACTTTCCTCCTTGCTCGTTATTATACAGGCACACATTTTAGCCCTCTTACTGGAAGGTAAACTGCTTGAAGGCAAAATCCATCATCACCTTAACCTCAATGGTAGGGACCAACAGGAAGTCGATTCCCAATGAATTTAAATGAATGAATGGTCACCTGGAATGGACAATCTCATCAGGCAGGTCAGGCAACTCTGCGATCCTGTGGAGGAGAGGCCAGAGGGAGAACACTCAGGAATTCCATCCACTACTGTTTCTGCACCCCCTCTGTGGGCAGCTATAAAATGAATGGCATGCCACCACAGTCCCCTGATGGCTGCATACATAAAATAGTACTTTTGGCTGAGGCAACACCATGAGGTAAAAACTAAAGGCTTTTGCATCTAGTTGGCATTCCATAACTGCGGGTTCCGCATCTTCAGATTCAACCAGCTGGGGATGAAAAATATTCAGAAAAAAAATCCAGAAATTTGCAAAAAGCAAAACTTGAATTTCCCACACTGGCAACTATTTACATATCATTTACATTGTGTTTAAAATGATTTACACAGTATTTACATTGTATAAGATATTCAAAGTAATCTAGATATGAGTTAAAGCATGTGCATAGGCTGAGTGTAAATACCATCCCATTTTATATAAGGGACCTGAGCATCCATAGATTTTGGTACCCTCAGGGGTCCTGGAAATAATCCCTCAGGATAGCATTTGACCTAGATGCATCCCCAGCCCTCCTGTTACTGTTCCCCAGTTTGGCATCTCTGGGGCTCGTATTCCTCAGCCATGCTCCTTTCTGCCGAGTCATCAGAAACGGAATCTCAGTATCTCAAGGTTTCCTTCTGCCCTTCCTGCTTAGAGTCACACCACTTCATTTCTCCAGAAACGTTGTCAATGCACATGGGGTATCCAAAAATCAACCCCGCTACTGACTCTGATTTTGGGCAAGTCACTCAACCAGTCAAGGTCTCCATCTTCCCATTCTCCAAAATGAGAATAATACTGGCCACCCCTCCTACCTCCACCTCAGGATTCTGTGCCGCTCAAGTGAGGCAAAATTATATGAACGTGGAGCAAAACTATAGAATGTTTTCCAGATGCAAGGTGTGACTCTCATCCTGGGCTGTCCAAGGACTTATTCTGGGAAATTGGGATTTTCCCTTGACATTCGTGCGTCTTTGTTTTGCCCACCTATCAAGGCAGAAATTTGCTTTGAGATCTTGAGCAAAAGATACTGTCGTACTACAAATTACCATGATCTAATTAGGCCTCCCTCCATAAATCTGTCATTTGCAAGCCATTCAGGCCTGTTCAGCCCAGCCCTTGATTTAAACTGCTCCAGGAGTCTAGCCGAAGATATGTCCAGGACAGAATCCAACACAATATTCTGGTCTCCTCCCACTGCTCCCTCGAGAATGGGTTGCTCACCAGTTTTGGCCACAATAACAGTTATGTAGAAGAGAGATTCATTATAGTTTGGGCATAGATCTTAACCAGTGCCCATGCAACCTCGTGACAACATTATTTAGCATTCAGATTGGATGTGAGCTCTTACTGGGAAAAGAATATTGCTGAAGATTAGCATTGCTGGGCCCTTGAAGCAAAGAGAGACAGATAGGAAAGATGCATATTTTCTCAGCTGAATTGACAGATGTATGCAGCTTCTCCTAAGTATGATGGATACTTTGCAATGACATATAAAGCAGAACTATGGTTTTTTTTTTTAAATTGCTGGTGCTGGCCAAATCAAATAATGTCCATTCCTGGTTGTTCTGGCTGAAGGAGATAAAAAACGGGGTATGGAAAATTCAAAGCAAGGGGCAATCCAAAACTCATTTATACTGGGCTTTAGAATGTGTGTTTATACTTATCTGATGATGGGTGTCTCTGCGGTTCTGGGAATTCATACGTACCAATGGAAAATCTAGGAAGCAGTGTCCTCCCCTGGAAAATCTAGGAAGCAGAAAAACTCCCCATCTTTCCTCTTCTTACCTCCTTCCCCACTACTGATATTGCTGCTTTGCTAACCTTGCCCCACCATCCACAAACACACCCCTACACTTCCACCTTAACATCCTTCAGCACCTCATTCCAGGCTATTTGGGTTTCAAGGTAATGCTCTATGTGCAAAGCAAACAGAAAACGGTGGAATATCAACAAAGCTTTATTAAACAGCTAATGGACTTACACTCCCCGGAGGAGCCGATGCTGGGCTGCTGGGCTGGGAGAGCCCGACACCACGCACGCACACAGTGGGATGTGTCTCTTACAGCTTTCTTTTCCAAGTTGGAACCGGGAAGGACACAGAATAATCATGTATAACAGATGAAGACGGCATTTGGGGATGACAAGGGTGAGGTAAGAAGTGGTAGAGTCAGAGTCCCAGGAGACAATCAGGTGATTCAGTCAGGGGCTGGGAGAGGAATTAGCATTTCGTACAGCTGTAAAGGGGCAGGGGGATAAGATGTCAGAGACCCTGGAAATACTGAGGGGCCACACTGGGCTTTGCCTCCACACCCCTGGAGGGTTTTCTAGGCAAGTCCTTTGTTCTAATGAGCAAAGGCCAACATGAAGATCCCAGTGTTTATCTAAGGGCTGAGGGATGAGGTGATTAGGGAGGAGGAGGGCAGGAGAAACGAAGCAGAAGGATCAGAGGAAAGAAGAGGGAGAGGAATCAACCAGTAAAGGACCGTTTTAGCGTCCCCTTTCACGGGGGCTCAGATTAATGGGGGAGGCGAGCACCCACTCACATCAAGGAGAACGCAGGACCAAGGTTTTTAAGCAGAGCTTCGCAGGAAGGAAAGTCTGAGGAAACGTGAGCAGGGGCTCGAAACCTTACTAAGGAAAGGGGTCAATGAATGTTTTCAAAATAAAAAAGGCTGAGAAGAGAACAGTGAACGGGGTGGCACCGGAGGTCAACCGGCACATTCAAGTGTTTTATTGTTGCTATCAAAAAGATGCCTGGAAAGGAAAAGGAGGAAGGGAAAATGCTTTTAAGTTTTAAATTCCTTTTTTCTTCCCTCAAAAAGAGGCATGTGAGCAATGGAGCTGAGTGTTATTTTTGTCTATTTTGGGAGACGATGCTGGTGTCATTGGACTCTAACCAGCCAGGGAGAGGAGAGGCAAGCAGCCGAGTCCAAGCCTGGATTTCTGAGGCTGAAAGTGGCGGTGATCTGTGTGCACGGAAGCCGGGCACAACTGCAACCAGGGTGTGTGCAAGGGAGAGCCCGTGGGCCTCAACCCCTGGGGGATATGATCAAGACGCAGGCAGAGCTGCCATTTTTATGGCTGTGCCCTTTAGCTCTCTCCAGTCTCCAGGGGGGAAAAAAATTCTGGGGGAAAAAAAAAAACCCTTCCTGAAGGACCGCTCTGGACTCAATGCCAACCTGAGACAGCTGCTGATGGGGAACAACAACATCAAGGACCTACTGTCCCTTCCTGCCCCGCCTCCTCCACCCCTGAAAGAACTGTGAAAAGACCAAGAGTTGGTGAGCGGCCAACAAGAACGAAAGAACTTGCAGCTGGTAAAACCACCTGGGCCTTGTCAAATTCCAGCCAAAACAATCCCTTCCCCCGAGTCTCCCGTTCAGGAGAAGGGGAGAAAATCTGATAATAAGATGAGAATCAAGGGGGTGGAAAGTGAGTCGAGTGGCTCCAGACCAAGCGCTAAGCCGGTCGGGGAAGCGAATAAGGGAGGTCATGCCCATGGAAGTAAAAGCTTTGGTGCTGGTCCTTGAGGAAGAGAGCAACAACTGTGCGCGACCAAGCCAGACGGGCCACGCTGAGGATAAAGCTCCCCTGATGAGCAGAGCTTTGCAGCGCCGAGGCGGATGTCTGGATCCGTGTGGCAAATGGTGCAAGAAGGGTGGCACCTTCAAATGCAGGGCGCCCATGGGAATATCCCAGAAAGGGCCCCCTCACCCTTTCCAATTTCAAAATCAAAAGCTGTCTAGAGGTTTAACGCTCCCCAGTTGGCACTGCTTATCTGCCATGCTTGATCTACCTGGGAGATTTTTGTTCAGAAGGCCAAGGTCCCGTGGCCAGGCTTCATAAAAGGTGTGTGAATGACAGTAATAAAGAAGGCATTTGAGGATCATGGAGAAACAACACATCTTCGAAGGAGATGTGTTCTCAGATTCAGTCTCCAATGGGAGTTCCTCCTCTTTCAACCCCATTTCTTTTCTTTCTTCCGCTTGCTGAGAACGCTTGCTTTCTTCCAATGCCGTCATAAGTTGAGTTATCATTCCTCTAGCAGGGATGTTTTAAAGTAATCACCCATTCATTTGAAGTGCTAATAAGTGCTGGTGCTAAAATTAGAAAGTTCTCCTTGTCCTTTGAAGATTAGCTGAATCTCTAACTAATGTTATCATTGGCCAGGTAATGTTGGCCCTGAACCTGAACTGAATTTTTGCTGGCATCTCCAGCTGAAATCCACATCACAGTTATAGCCATTAAAGATTAGTAGGTCGTTCCCTGTGTTAAGACTTCATTTTCAAAGTATTTACTCATTTCACTGATGAGTGCCACCCCATCTGGCTTTTTCATTAGAGCATCCAAGAGAATGCTATGACCAGAAGGGTGGTGAGAATAAATAAACCCATGGTCAGTGTCCATTGTAAACACCCAAAGCAATGTCCTATCATTTATCATGGGAAGTAGTGGTGCAATTGGTGAAAATAGAGAAAGAGGGTTTCTTTTTTTCTGGTATTAATATTAAAATCTTCCATTTTCTATACAAAAGTAAATCTTCATCATAACAAATTGAAATAATAATTATTCAATAATAATAATTGAAATAGAACAATTTTTAAAAAAAAATTTTATTGGGGTATAATTGCTTTGCAATGGTGTGTTAGTTTCTGCTGTATAACAAAGTGAATCAGCTATACGTATACATATGTTCCCGTATCTCCTCCCTCTTGCGTCTCCCTCCCACCCACCCTCCCTATCCCACCCCTCTAGGTGGTCACAAAGCACCGAGGTGATCTCCCTGTGCTATGTGGCTGCTTCTCACTAGCTATCTATTTTACATTTGGTAGTGTATATACGTCCATGCCACTCTCTCACTTCATCCCAGCTTACCCTTCCCCCTCCCCGTGTCCTCAAGTCCATTCTCTACGTCTGCGTCTTTATTCCTGTCCTGCCCCTAGGTTCTTCAGAACAATTTTTTTTTAGATTCCATATATATGTGTTAGCATACAGTATTTGTTTTTCTCTTTCTGACTTACTTCACTCTGTATGACAGACTCTAGGTCCATCCACCTCACTACAAATAACTCAATTGAAATAGAACAAATTTTAATAATATGTTTATTAAAAGCACAATGCTTTTAATGGTAACAGTGCATTTGTGGTATTCCTGCAGAAGGCATGCAACTTAAATCTCATTATGAGCAAACGAATCCAAATTAAGGGATTTTCTACAAAATAATTGGCCCGTACTCTTCGAAAAACATCAAGGTCAAGAAAGACACAGAAAGCCTGAGGACCTGCTCCAGATTAAATGAAACTAAAGCGTCATGATCACTAAATGAAATGCATGATCCCAGGTTGGATCCTGGACCAAGAAGAAAAAGATAGCTATGAAGAAATTCCTGAGAAACTTAATGAAATTTGAATATGGATTCTGTAATAGTATAGTATTAATGTTTAATTTTCTGATTCATTTTAATATTTTACTATGGTTATAAAAGAAATGTCTTTGTTCTTAGAAAATAACACTGAGATAAAAATAGGAAAAGGGACACTATATTTCCAACTTAACTCTCCAGTGGTTCAGAAAGAAAAGATAACATGCATACATAGATGAACATACAGAGAGAATGATAAAGCAAGGGGGCAAGATGGAAACAATTGGTTAATCTGGGTAAACATGCATATAGGAGGTCTTTGGACTATTCTTACAACTTTTCTTTAAGTTTGGAATAATATTGTAAAAAGCAAAATTGTCTCCAGTTTCCTGCCTTGGAGATAACTATTTACATATTTACAGTTCAGTGCATATTCTGTGGTAAGCAGATTCTAAAATGGTTCCAAATGCACTCAACCTCCTGGTATTCAAGCTCTTGTGTGATCCCCTCCCGCTGTGTGTGGGCTGAAGCTAGTGACTTGTGTCTAAAGAACAGAATACTGCAAAAGTGATGGATGTCACTTTTGAGATTTGGTTGCAAAGGTCCTTGACATCCATCTTGCTCACAATCTCTCTGGCTCTTCTCACTTGTTCAGTCTAAGGAAAGTCAGCCACCATGTTTCAAGTTGCCTTAAGGAGAGGCCCACCTGACAAGGAACTAAGGGTGGTCTCCAGCCAACAGCCATCAGAGATCTGAGGCCCTCGGTGCAACAGCAGACAAGGAACTAAATCCTGCCAACAACCCCAAGCATGAACTTGAAAGCTGATCCCTCCTTGGTTGAGCCTTGAGACAACTGCAGCCCTGGCCAACACCTTGATATCAGCCTTTAGAGAGGCCCTGAGCCAGAGGACCCAGTTAAGCTATAGCAGGATTCCTCACCCAGCAATACGGGTTAGTGTTAATATTATAAAGTAATATAATATTACTTTAATGCAGTAAGATTTGGGGAAATTTATTATGCAGAAATAAGTAATACTTTCATCAACTTTCTTCTCTTCTTGTATGTGTTTTTTTTTTTCTTTCTTTCTTTCTTTTCTTGTAGGGGAGGAGGGTACAGCATCATGGAGAGCTTTCCATGTCATTATGTAAAACATTATTTCATTATTTTTAACAGCCAATGTTGTTAAGTATTGTCCAGATTCTGCAGTGCAAGGGAGCACCTGGCAGAGGCGGGGTAGTGGGAGTTAAAATCTAGCCTGTGCTCCATTCACCAAATTGTGCTTCCCAGCCTTTGGCTCTGTTTACCCAGAGGAGGGGGTATCCTTTTCTAATTTACATAAAGGTGCCCTCTGGGCTAGTAGCATCCTGTTAACAGCTGCATAATATTCCATGGTATGGACATACTATAATTTACTTAACTAACCTCATCTTGCTGGCCATTTAGATTGCTTCCCGTGTTGTTACTGCAATAACCATAATAATATAATAAACTGCAGATCTTTGTATTCCTGTTCAAACATTTCTGTAGAAAAGATTCCAAAATGGGGTTCCTGGACCATAGATTGTGTTCCTCATTAATTTTGATCGATCCTGACAAATTAACTTTACGAAAGGTTTTCACCTTGTTTATACTCCTATCAAGTATAAAGGAGTGGCTTATTTCCTTATCCTCTCACCAACACTGGATGAGATCAATCTTTTAAATATTTGCCAATCTGATAAGTAAAAAATTTTATCTCAGTTTTATAGATCATTTGTAGGAAACCAAATATTCCTAACTTTATGGCTCTGAGTCAGGACAATTTCCTAGTAATACTGAGTCAATTTTTTCCCTCAAATATGCAGGCAATGTTGAATAAATCTGTTAGACATCAGAGAAGAGACCTTACCCAACCAACGTCTGTTCACTCAATCCTATCTCTTGTGTGAAATGTGAGTAGAAGAGAGAAATACAATGCCAAGTGAGGGTAGTGAAGTGTAGAATTTCAGCAAATGTCTTCCAGCATTTGACTTTCTGATCATGTCTCAATAAAAATTTTATTGACTCTTCACCAGATTTGCTTGTTTAGCCACCACCAGCCCCTTTGCAAATAAGATCACTTTCATTCAATTATTTTGATGTAGGTTATGTGAGCAGAACCAAATGCTAGTGAGAATATCAGGGTTTAGGACACATGTGACTGTAAGCCTTGCTCTTCCATTAGGGGAGTATTTTAGTCCAAGTGCTCTGGGAAGCAGACATGCATAAGAATTTTATTAGAGGAAAGCTCTGTGATAGAAAATGACGAAGGAACCAGGGAAAGCAGGAAGATCTGCCAGGCAGTGATGCAAGTCTTAGCCCAAGGGAAGGGGAAAAAGAGGGTAAATTGGGTAGACGCATCCTAGACTCCCATGTAGTCTATGGAAGGTTCAGCAGGACTTCGGGAAATCCTCAAACCAAAGCCAGCCATCAGAGGAGTCCGGTGTCTCCCAGAGTGCAATCTGCCTTAGTATTCTTGCCACACCCAGTCATTGGCCGGGAGAAGCTCCAGGGAAGCACAGCCCTGGTGTGAATGGGGAGGTAGATTTCAGAGCACAGAAGCTAGAGGCCTTGGTCAATTACACTTCCTAGAATTGGAGACTTCCTAAACTCACTGTCAAGGCCACCACCACACATTCTCAATGAGCTCATCTGCGGTCAGAGCCTCAGTAGAATTATAACGATAGAAAATAAAGAGGGAATTTGTGCTTCCGTTTTGGTTTCTTGCTTCCATGAGTTCTATGCAACTGCTTGCCTTACTTCCAAACAAATGAAAGAAAGCCTTTCTCTCTGGTTAATGATTGTACAACTTTCCTAAGTCTCACAGGTAAAAGATGAAGACTTGTAAAACAGAGAAGTAGCTGGAACTCTGTGAGCAAGAAACAAAGAAATGAACAGCAATTGGGGGATGTAGAAGAGCAAAGAAGAAAGAAGAGGGGAAGTCAGAGGAAACCTAGAAATCCCCAGAGGTAGGTGGCCTGAGAGAAATTCCCAGCAAAAGGCTGGGTGAAGGGTATTGAAGAGTAAGAATGTCCAGTCATCAAAATAATGATTATTTTATGCAAAGCACCAGTATCAGATATACAAATTGCCAGGTTTTTTTTTTTTTTTTTTTTTAACTAGGTTTATAAGTGCTAGGTTTTGGGGAGAGAAGGTTAAATACTAGTTCCTCTCTAAAATATATGTCTTAGATAATTATGTTTGAGTTCATTTCGCCTCATCTCCAGGGGGACATTTTGTTATGTTGAACTCTAAGGAACAGTCCAATTTCTTTTGTTAAATTCGAATTTATCTTTATCAAATACTCTTTTAGAATGTTTATACAACAGACCTTGGAAATATCTTGTGCTGTGCAAATAGTGTCAGAATTGTTCAATCTGTATATATGTTTGGGCCGGTCAAATCTTACCTTTCATATTGTAATGTCTTTAGGAGTATCTCTAAAATATAAATATTTCTGTAGCCCCTGCATTTGTCACACCAGAATTATTATTTGATTATGATCACGATGTTTGAATCCTGAAGTGTAAGTACAAAAGTAAAATATTTTATACACACGTTAATACAAATCCAGTGGGCTCCCCCTTATGTATTTCCGTTGTTGTATCTCTGCTGCATTTGATACTGTTAATCAATCACTTATTGAATGAGGCTTCTTCCTGGGCTCCCATTATATTAACTTCTTGGCTCTCCTCCTAGCTCCCTGCTTCCTCTTTCTCCCCAGCTATACTTGGCCTTCTATCACCTCTTAATTTTGAATATCACACATCAATCTTTCTGAAGCTTTCCTTTCCGTTGCTCCTATTCCCACCTCTAACCTAATGCTCCTGTTTTACATTCCCAAATCTCACTTTGCTTTGATCCTGTAGCTTCTACGTCCTCCAGGACGTTTCCTCTCAAACATTCCGCCATCACTGCTCATTCACTTTGGTCCAAAGCCTTCTCTTGCTATCACTTATCAATGTCACTGCTATTGTCTTTCACTCCTGCAAAGCAAACTTTGATGATACTACTCACATTTATTCACATCTGACTGCTTTACCAAGTGGTATTTCTCTTTTCTTTATGAGACAATATTTCAGCTACCTGTCTTATCCCAAGCCCTCAGCTTAAGGAGTCTGTGTGGTCCTTGAAGCTCGGCTCAAATCCCCTTACTCCATTTAAGAGAAATCTCAGGGTCTCTCCCAATGTTTCCAGAGTTGTCTGGAGATCTTCCATTTCAGCTCGTCATTCCTGGGTCCTATTTCCTGCTCTCTGGTGAACCTTCAATCTCCCTCACAACTCACCTTTGAAGCTGTTCACACTGTGTACCCCAAAGGGACCCCAAAATAGGATGTGACTGCTTTGCTTAATTTTACCCCAAACACCTCACATCCAACAAAGCCCTTTGAGTAAACTTAACTGAAGATTTCAATAGTAACGACAAGGGGCCCAGGCAAATGCCCTCAGAGCAGACAACAAAACTAAATATTCAACTTCTCTGCTTTCGAGAGTTATGTATTCATTTGTGTCACCAGGGAATATACACTAACCATTCCTTATACTAGGGCTCCAACCCCCAACATCTTTATGAGTTCTAGCTCTCATTTCATCTCCTGCCTTATTCTCAACTTACTCACTCTCAACCCCCAAAGTTCCTTCTCATCTAAGTAGGTAAAGTAGATAAAGTGGGACCAACTGTTAAAGACTCTTGAAACAGTTTAGTTATCACTTTGTCTCATAATATTGAGAGCTTGTTACAAGAGGGTTTCACATCTGAGTCATTTTTGTAATCCCTGTGGAGTCTGGCCTGATGCCTGCCACATAGTAGGCTCTTGATAAATGGCTACTAAATTTAATTTGGATTAACTTTAATTCTCTTTGGAAATGGGAATCTTTCTTTTCACCCTGTAATTTACCTTTCAAGGACAATGACTGTACTCTGAAAACTCACTCCAACAGGTAGGTCCCTTAGTAATGTTCAAAAACATATGATACCGTATGCTAACACATATATATGGAATTTAAGGAAAAAAAGTGTCATGAAGAACCTAGGAGTAAGACAGGAATAAAGACACAGACCTACTAGAGAATGGACTTGAGGATATGGGGAGGGGGAAGGGTAAGCTGTGACAAAGCGAGAGAGAGGCATGGACATATATACACTACCAAACGTAAGGTAGATAGCTAGTGGGAAGCAGCCGCATAGCACAGGGAGATCACCTCGGTGCTTTGTGACCGCCTGCAGGGGTGGGATAGGGAGGGTGGGAGGGAGGGAGACGCAAGAGGGAAGAGATATGGGAACATATGTGTATATATAACTGATTCATTTTGTTGTAAAGCAGAAACTAACACACCATTATAAAGCAATTATACTCCAATAAAGATGTTAAAAAAAAACATATGATATACTATATGATACCAAATAACCTTTTGGTTTGATTTTTTTGACCTTGAAATAATCAATTCCTTGGAGCTATGTAGTAGAAAGTTTTGATGAATTAACTCAGTTAATATTCATTAGGCACCATCTGTGTGTAAAGGCCTATGCTAGAAGCTTTGTGGGATCCAAAGCTAATTCACACATGATCCCGACTCAGGATGCCTTTGATCTATAGAGGTGACAAGGATATGGATTCAAATCGTTATAAGGCAAATGTATAGTGTGCAGAGGGTGTTGACTCTCGGTTGGTGTAGTTAAAGTGTGGCTCGAAGCTTCAGGGACATAGGTTTCTGGGTATGCTAGTAGTGGTGCTGACCACCCCTTCTACTTGAGCTTGTGCTGACATTAACATGTTGTTATCAGAGGGCTTATATCAATTCCATTTGCTTTCTTTTTATACTTTATCTTGAAAAGCTCACAGTTTTTAATATCTTTATAGAGCAAATAGATCTTGACTTAGATTTCACATTTCCATGGCTTCTCTGAACAAAAAAAAAATTATTTTTCAGTCAACACAACTAACACTGTACTCTTGCCCATGGAGGGGATCAGCAATGGTCCTTATGATCTCAACTAATCAAACCTGACCACCTCCAGGTGAGAAAGGGCCACTTGGCTGGACTCCATTGAAACACTGAAACTGCCTCTGTAACGCCCTTGCCAAGCGACTGTGCACCTATGATTGGATACCTCCAATGAAAAAGGCCTCACTGCCTCTTGAGGCTGCCCATTCTAATGTCACAGTCTCCCTTAGAAATGTCCTCCTTTATACTGTGTGAACATCTATCTCCCAGCATCTTCATCCACTGTGGAGTCATCCAGAAAGAAAATCTCATCACTTTTCCAATGATGAGGGCTGTCTTTGACAATAAGTATGTTGCTCCCCTAATGAGTTTTCTCTTCTCCAGACTAAACTTCCCGTGCCTTCAACCACACTTCATTAGACTGGGTTTTGAGTCTTTTTCTAGCCTGCACACCTTCTTTGGAACATTCTATACTTTCCTTTTTAAAGTATAGCATCTGGGGACTTCTCTGGTGGCACAGTGGTCAAGAATCTGCCTGCCAATGCAGGGGACACGGGTTCGAGCCCTGGTCCGGGAAGATCCCACATGCCACAGAGCAACTAATCCTGTGCACCACAACTACTGAGCCCACGTGCCACAGCTACTGAAGCCTGCACACCTAAAGCCCGTGCTCCGCAATAAGAGAAGCCACTGCAAAGAAAAGCCTGCTCACCGCAAAGAAGAGTAGCCCCTGCTCTCCACAACTAGAGAAAGCCTGCGTGCAGCAACGAAGACCCAACGCAGCCAAAAATAACTAAATAAATAAATTTACATATAAAAAAAGTATAGCATCTGGATGACATATTTCATGCATGTTCTAAATACTACAGACTAAGACAAGACAATCACCTCCCTAATTTTATTTTATTTATTTTTGTTTGTTTTTTTTTTTTTGCGGTACGCGGGCCTCTCACTGTTGTGGCCTCTCCCACTGCGGAGCACAGGCTCTGGATGCGCAGGCCCAGCGGCCATGGCTCACAGGCCCAGCCACTCCGCGGCATGTGGGATCTTCCCGGACCGGGGCACGAACCCGTGTCCCCTGCATCAGCAGGCGGACTCTCAACCACTGCGCCACCAGGGAAGCCCCACCTCCCTAATTTTAAACATGAGCTGCTATAATGCCTACTAAAAACACTTTCTTTTTTTTTTGTGGGGTGGAATGTCATTCACAGTATTTTTTTGTGTTGAGCTTTACGTTAGTTAAACTCTCTAACTCTTCTTCACATGTGCTATGGTTAAGCTGTAAGTATTTGGTATATGGTAAGAGCTTGATAAATGTTAGCTCTCATTATTAGCAGTTATCCTTTTTTGTGACAGTGAATTTGATAATTTTAAGTTAGGATAAAACTTGCTCAAATGTGGTATTTTGTACCTCACATTCCCGTCAGTTCCTCAAAGATCTCAGACAGAGCTACAGTGACCCAATTTACAGGTCCTTTCGTGACCTGGAACCTAATTTTTCTTGGCAAAAAATTCTTTCTCTACTTATATACCTTAAGAGAATCTGTAATCTCTACTTTCCAGTTAGTGAAATCAGATGCTTATTGGTTACTGATGCTACATGTAATGCTAGGTGAAGGAGGTACAGGAACCAGACATTGCAATCCTTGATCTCAAGGATCCACAATCTAAGGTAAGAGGCAGACATATAATATGTAGTAGTCGTCAGTGTTATTGAGGAGAAATAAAATCAGTGGGCACGTGTCCATCTGGGCAATAGTCAGAGCATTTGACAGCTAAATAGCTCCACTCTGTCCTCATCTTGAAGCCAAAGTGGGCGAGTCAGAGGTAAACTGATAGATGGTGTGGTGCTAATTTCCCAGAGAGAACATGAGGGAGGTGGGCGGGGCTTAGTCCAAGAAGGCAGAGCACAGGGAGGACCAGCCCCGGATTTGAGCGCCAAGAGAAGGGTCTGGAATCTAAAATATGGCACAAATGAACCTATCTACAAAACAGAAACAGATTCACAGGCATAGAGACTTGCGGTTGCCAAGGGGGAGGCGGGGAGGGAGAAGGATGGACTGGGAGTTAGGGGTAAAAAAATTTTAAAAAATCGGCAGGCATAGAAGAAGATTCAAATGTTCATTGTAGCCATTGTCAGAGGAAGTCACTTATGGCTAAAGTCTGTTATGCTGGATCCAAAAGGATAACTAGAAATTTGCCAGATAAAAATTTAAATGGAAAAAGACACAGAAGGAACAGCAGTTATTACAGTTATTAGAGCAAATTATTTTCCTCAGATACCACCGTCAATCAATTCTTCGCTCAGGATCTTCCATGGATTCTCTCCTCCTGTCATATTTATTCTAGACTACTCAGCCTAACCTTTAAGACCTCTACTAGTGCCTTCACTGATTCATTCAACAAATATTTATTGAGTGCCCCTATGAGCTATATGAGCCAGGGCCCAGACATGAGTTTAGTTCTAGGCATTAAAAATGAAGCAGAAGGGACTTCCCTTGTGGCACAGTGGTTAAGAATCCACCTGCCGATGTAGGGGACATGGGTTCGAGCCCTGGTCCGGGAAGATCCCACATGCCACAGAGCAACTAAGCGCGTGCGCTACAACTACTGAGCCTGCGCTCTAGAGCCTGCAAACCACAACTACTGAGCCCACATGCCACAACTACTGAAGCCCGTGAGCCTAGAGCCCATGCTCAGTGTCAAAGAGAAGCCACTGCAATGAGAAGCCCGCGCACCACAACGAAGAGTAGCCCCCGCTCGCCACAACTAGAGAAAGCCCTCGCACAGCAACAAAGACCCAAAGCAGCTAAAAATAAAAAGATTTATTTTTTAAAAATGGAACAGAAAACAAAATTAAAAGCTTTAACCTCAAACTTGCTCTCAACTTGTGCCTCCCTGGAGCTTACCTGCTGGTAAAAAGAAACAAGGAAAAAAATAAATGAGTTAAATATATAGATGTGTCAAGAAATGCCTG